>NC_061508.1:76440050-76546385 GCF_022539505.1 Lolium rigidum | reverse complement strand
GAAACACCTGGGCAACGTGGGTCCGATTTTCCGTGGCGGAAGGGCGCCCAAGCGCGACGGACCGAAAAAATCGTCGTAGGACTTTGCTCGACGTAAGTTTCGACAACAGAACCCATATCGTCGGGTTAGGCCCATAGGCGACGAAAAATGCCCCTTAGTTGACGATTTTGGGACGTTGTCTATCAGAACTTTTCTTGTAGTGGATAAAAACAAGTGATAGGAGGTAGTATAGACCATGATGAGTCAATCATGGGAAATAAGGAAGAGTGATAGGAATACTATATGTCTACTTACATGGTAGAGTTGCTAAACATATATGATTCACCTGAGAGTCATTATGTGAGGAGTAGAACATCTTAAATAATTAGGAGGAGAACAATAAGAAGCCAGTTGTTCAATAATAGTGCAAGATTTGTGTTCCAAAACCATGAGAAGTGTGCCAAGCAAATCATGACCATAGTCTTATGATAAAATAAACACTTGGAGGTATAGGAGCTATATTTCCATAGTATGTGTTTAGAGTAGCAATGTTAGAACCTAGACATATCATGTGAGATAGTCCTCAACAAAAATGGAAGTTAAGTAGTACTTCCAAAGAAAATTAGGTTAACCTTAGCTATCCTAGACCACTTTGTTTCAAGTTTATCTCATTGCAAATGTGCAATCAAGGTAAAGGTTGAGACCAATAGTAGAATTCCATATATTCGTGCTAAGTATCACGATACAAACCTATATTATGTGGTGTTGTATACTACACATCAGAGCCTGATGTTTAGAGATGTCTTACTCAACTATTCTATTCAGGCTTATGATGATGTGTATTATAAACACAAAGCTGAATCTTCTTGGATTTTATTGGATTTTCATTGATTGGCTAGATCCATACATAAAGTTTGACTTTGATATGCAAATGCATGTTGCAATATCAAGTTCTTACTTGATGCTATAGATCTAGAGGGTAATAGTATTCGTGTGAGGAAGTGACGAATTCTGAATATTTTGAAGACAAGATGAAGGTTCATCAGAAGAAGGAAGCAAAATTGTGAGAAGCAACCACAATACTCTAAAAGAAGTGCCAATAAAAAATTCATGCCTTGCCTCAACAGAGGAGTACTTTAGTACATAAGAAGCATGAAGGTGAGAAATATAATGATTATGGGGAAGCTCAAGCAGATCCATAATGAATATAGAAGGGGGAATGCATGGAAAACCACTTAGGATACTATATTCATAGTGTCAGCTAGTGGTTCTCTTGCAAAATAAACCCTGAATGAAGGAAGATGATATATGAAACCATAGCAGATATAAGAAGACCATAGTTGATATCAGAAGCCCACAATGGGTATAGGATCAATACTGCAAGATAAAGTAGAAGATGTCTTGTCCAGTTGATCAAAACCTATAATAGAGTACACTTTTAGATAACAAATAGCCACAGTTGGTAACAAATAACTCACACTAATATCAAATAAACCACAGTTGGTATAAGATAAACCACAACTGGTAGAACAAATAAAATTTTTCCAGTCAAATAATTATGACCTATAATCATTTAGTTGAAGGATTCACATTGGATGTCCACAATTGAGTGGATACACCACAGATATTCTTCGCGAGACCTTAGAAGAATATGAACCATAAACTACACTTAGACCAATATTCTAACCATCAATCCAATGGTTGGAAGAAAAGGAGTTGAAGACCATAAGAAAACTCTAAGGGGTAGAGTAAAAATTGAGTTGGATGTACAATAACTCAATATTTTGAGCAAGATAGTTGAGGAAGGTCTGAACTGAGAGGAAGTTCGATCTTAGTTTCATAATATTATCGAACACTACTTTTAGAAGGATGTCAGACCAGGAGCTGAGGTTTATACCTCGAGGAAGTAGAAGTGGACTATAACTTGATAAAGTGAGTAATATTTACTCAGAAGTACGATAGCTCAAGTAAGTCAAGCATAAAGAAGTTGGACAAAGAAAATATCATCGACCAATTACAGCTCAAGAAGGCCAAAGACCGAAGTAGATTGACCATACCAAAACTAAAGTCTATTTGAAAGATTCCTTTCATGGAACCTAAATAACCCAAAATAGTTATAGTTATCAACTATAAACCATGATTGGATGGACTAAATGAGTCTAATCCATTCTTAGAGGAATAAACCATCATGATCATTTCCATGTTAAGTACCTTACTTAGTACCACTATTGCAGTTTTGGTAGTAAGGGAAAACAAAGACCTATTTACCAATTAGGAGTATGTTATCAAACCAGTCTTCAGTTAAGACTAGTAGCATCAGAAGAAGTCCCATCCTTGATTCTTCAATGAAAAAGGAAACAAGCTTATAGAGTTGAAAGAAATTAAATAATTAAAGTTAGAAGCCATGGCTCAGAGATAGGTATCGTAGAACTGGAGTAAGAAACTAATGTTCAGAGACAAACCCTAAGGGATTCCAGGAAGAATCTGGACAAGGGATATATTCAATTATATCCAGTGAGACCACCACGGAGTTCGAGAAAAGAAGTAGTCTGCAAAAGTCAGATCCACACTCCAAAACGTGAGAGAGATCAAACTTCGAGGACGAAGTTTAGTTTAAGGGGTAGAGACTGTAATATCCCAGGTATTGGGGTTACAAAAATAGAGGAAACAGATGTGTGCATTGCATTCATGCATAGAAAATGCTGGGAATTTTCGTGCTTTAAAGTAAAACAGATCCATGATATCGAAGTTTCACTTGACCTTGGTGGAATTGAAGTAGCTCATCAAGTCAAGCGCTATAAACCTCAATGTGACTTTACTAAAACCTTGTTTTGGGTAGAGATAATTTGGTCTAAGGGGTTAGATCAAATGGAATTAAAACCAACACAAGAACATATGAATCAAGGATCAACTACTTGATCTTATTAAAGATCACAACATGGTATTCCTTGCCATAACATATGAACATCCATTTAAATGGAAATCAAGTAACAACAAATGAAGAAACCATTCTTCACTTATCTTTTCCATGTCCTAAGACTAATCTAAGATCCTACCATGAAACCTCATGGTATTCATACCACTTCAACATTGGAATTATAACAAGGAGATGAACTCAAGAAGTATGTATTCTTCTCTATTCCAAATATCTGTACATCAAACCTAAAGAGGTGAGAGTCCTATTTTGTTAGGGAAGCAATGACAAACCTTGAGGCAAAACTTGGATATAAATATCCATATGATCACAACATCATCTTCAAGAGGAACCCTAGAGTATTATTAAAGTCATTCCCAAATGAGAGTGAGCATTCATACTAAACCTAGCTTTACCTATTAATGAACAAAGGACAACCTTTGAACTAAAGTATTAGGTTGTAAACCATTTCCCTTGGAGTGGTGAGATAACCTAATATCACATGGAATAATACCATATCCATGAATTGATAAAGCAAGGAGGAGATTAACTCAATCAAGATAGCCAAGTGGAGTTTTAGACTTATTACCTATTGAGATATTGTGAGTACACCATAAACCCTAGAATAATCATTCCTATATAAGAGAGCTCAAGATCTGGTGTTACACTCAAGTTAGTTGAGAAAACACTTGGATTCAAGGGAGAGATTTATTCAAATATCCAAATGGTTAAACCATCATTCCTTGAGTAAAACCCTAAGTAATTATCTCAGGCAATCTCCTGGGATATAAATTATTGAGACAACCATAACTATGTCTATTCAAGAAACTATAAAAGAAAGTCTATATTTAGTTGATGAAGACAACACTTAATCTTGGGAGTGAGAAACCAAATTCATCAGAGATACCTTAGGAAGTCCAACCTTGATCATTATAAAATTGTGTAATGATCATAAACCCTAAAGAACTTGAGGTTAAGATATTAAGAACAAGATGATCATATATAATATATGATCATGCTTTGGAGATATGTGAGAATAAGTTAAATCCTAATAGGATTAGTAGATGTTACCCACCACATGAAATCATAGGGAGGTAACTAGTAATCAACCATAAGCTTATATCCCAACCTTAATTGGTGAGTCACTTGGTGATCACAATTAGAATCCTACCATATTTATATTTCATAAATTAAAGGAATCTAAGAAAATTTAAGAATAAAACTCCATACTTTATATGGTGAGAACCCATCCATCCATATGACCAAAGTTAACTATAAAAAGAACTATAACAACATTAGTTACTTTAACAACAGATTAAGGATATAATAGAAACCTATTGGTAGAAAATAAAACCAATTCTCAATATCTTAGTAACTAGAGGAGAACATAAAATGTTAAGTAAGCAACCACCTTATCATTGTTAGGGGAGATTAAACCCTAGCAAATGCAATATGATGTCATTTCATCTTCATAACCTAGAATTATGACTCAAACCTAGTTTGTGTATCACTTGGGTGATCACAACTAAAACCTAAGCCACAACTAAGTTCCAAACCCTGCATCATTAGGTGATTATAGTTAGAACTCTATAATTGCTCACTAGTTAATCCTTATACTTCAATTATTAAACATAAGAAACACCTCATGCTAAGTTCCATAATTAAAACCCATGTGTGGTGAATAACCACTCATATCAACCGACTTAATAACCAAGACCCAACTATGAGGAGAGTATTACCTACTCTAAGGATCTCAAAGTGCTATTAAAATGCAATAATAGTGCCAATCTTGAAATAAGGTTATAATCAAACCTACAAGATATTAATCAATAAATGTCCACATAAAATCACATACATAAGATCAAATTCTCAATTGGGAGAGTGAATCCTTAGAGATATTTTTGCACATAAAATCATGTGCAATTGACCAAGTCCTCAAATTTGAAGCCAAGACATAATAATATCTTCCAAAACAATTGGAAGAGGAATAACCAACTTTAATTACTCAACAGGGAGTTATATCATAAATGAAAAAGAAAATTAAAACTAATACCTAAATTCTTGCCTAATTAAAAATTGTAGCAAGGCCACATATATATATATATATATATATAGGACATATTCATACTACACCCGGGTGTAGTTACACCCACACGTGTTTCTCATAATGTAGAGAGTATCTATCATACCAAAGAGTATGTACATGTAGTATGAAGTATATAAGACCATTTTGATAGTATATATACTACTTTGTAGGAAGTATGCACAATTTTTTACGTAGACTCATTTTTACGTATATATATGCATGTATTTTGTATGTATAGTGCAAACTATGTGGTCACATGCAATTTTTTCACCAAACTTGGTTTGAAGTATGTTAGATATAGTGTATGAACATGCACAAACTGATAAAGTATTGTATATACTTCCGTATGGTAGTATATGAGACGTGGGTGTAGTTACACCCAGGGGTAGGAAGTATTTATCCTATATATATATATATATATATATATATATATATATATATATATATATATATATATATATATATATTAATGTTTATTCAAGAACAATGCCGTCACATAATGAATTGTCTTATTAGTCCGCATGAAATTGCAGTTATCAAACACCTGAAAATAGAAAAGGATTTAAATTTGTATTTAAAACAAAATGCAAATTAGACAAAGAAAACAGAAATTAAAAACCGAAATGGAAAAAAGAATGGAGAGGAGAAAATCTCACCTGGACCTCCTCTGGCCTCAACAGCCCACGCTGCAGCCCACCAAGCAGCCCAATGCCCAGCTCAAAACCACAGCCCAGCACCGGCCCGTACCTCTTCGTCCAAAATATCGAGGACACGTTCATCCTCATCCTCTCCAACGCGCCTGGGAGCCAGCACGACGACGTGATCTCCTTCCCCTCAGTGCTGGCGCCTCCTCCTTCCTCGACGGTGTGACGAGGCTCGCTTCTGCGCCTATAAAAGCTCCGCAATGAACACAGGCCCGAGTTCTTCCCCCTCTTTGTTAAATTCCGCCCAAATCAAAAACCTAGCTGAGCCGGCCAAACCCTATCGCCATTGATTGGAGCACCCCCGAGCCAAGCTGAGCACGCCATCGTGACCGCCGTCCTCGACTTGCTCTACCTGCAAGAGGAATCGAGCTACCGTCCTCGGAATCGTCTCCGACGAGCTCGTCTTTCCCGACGGCGGGAGCGAGCAATTCCAGCGATGTCGACCACCATTGAAGTCGCCATCAAGCCCTACGTGCTCAGTATGAGCTCCTCTTCCTCCTCATGTGCTCGGCATGCTCGTTAGGCCTCTGGATAGTCGCCGCGGTTGATCACCGGCGAGCACCGCCGCAGTACCCCGCCGTCGGTCAATCTCCGGCGACCTAACCGGGGCGGCGCCGCCACCTTTAGACTCCTCGTGGTGCGCTGGTTCGAATGGGACCGGTCGCACATCCGCGCTTGGCCGGAATCAACGTCGCCGGTGATGTCTGCCGCCGGTCACCGTGCTCTTGGCCACGTCCTCGATTTTGAGTTAGTCAAAACCGACGTGGACCACTGGCCCACCTGTCTGTGGCTGTGGGTAGCCCTGTCCGGGTAGCTCTAGTGTTTGGTTTTATTTTAATTCAAATCCATCAATTCCAGAGATTTCAAATTAATGTATAAAATTCAATATAGCTCAGAAAAATATAAATAAGACATCAAAATTCTTATAAAAGTAAACTCTATCCAATAAAAATATAATATGAATTTTTTATTCTTAATAAAAATTTAATTGTTTTAAACTTAATAATTAAGTCTTTTATTTTATTCAAAATGCAATTAAAATTTAGTAATTAGAAAAATGTCCAAATTAGATAAAAACCAGTAAATAAATAAAGAAACCATTAAAACTAATTTTCTTTATTTGTTATTTTGTTAAATCATAATTAGAGAGATTTAAACCCTGAATAATAATTATCTTAATTATTAATTGTTCAAAAATAATAAAATGTCAAATGCAATATTAATTCTATTTCAAAGTTATTAATAACTTCAACTTTAACATGAAGTTATTAATCATAGAATTATATGGTAAATAGCAAACCCTAAATTCCACATGGAATGATATTATAACCTTAACATTTCATGTGATCCTAAAAACCCTAATCCATATAGGAACCATAGCTCCATTAATATATGTGAACCCTAAATTGCTTATAACCTAAACCTTAGGTTGGAACATGTGATCATAATAGTTCCTTTCAATCATAGAACCATAGTAGCTACTAAATGTTTACCATGACCACATAAAATGTAGTAACCATCATTACTAAATTAGTATCCCATGTGTTCATCTTCATCAGACCTAAATAATCAAGTAGGGCCAACTAAGTGTAAACCCTAGGTCCTATTACCAAAGCCATCCTCCTTATTTATTCCTATTTAGCATCACACCATTGTGATGAACCCTAATAGCAACCATACCTACTATTTTACATTACATAACCCTGTTCCACTAAACCCTACTAGTGTTGGATACTTATCAACCATCCTATTTAAGGAGCCAATTATTCCTTACTTAATAGAACCAACAGTAAAACCTAGACCACCTCAACCCTAATTGATATACTTCTTATTATTTAAGAAGTATGTTCTTCAAAAGTTATTCTTTTGAAGTAAATAAAGAATCATCATCAATCCCGCTTATAAGGACCTATAAACCCTAGCTAGCTATCACCAATAAGATGAACCAATCCTGATAGCAACCTAGTATAAATAATTGCTTAGGATGCCCAGGCTTAACTCAACTTTACAAGCCCTTGGTGTTGATGAATCCAACTAGGTTGTGACCCATCTACTACATCCTCCAGAAACCAATTAGAACCATAAAAAACCATAGAAACCCACAAACCTAATTATCATACTTGTTCTTTATTTAAGAACATGTTCTTCAAAGTTATTCTTTTGAATTATATAATAAGTAATCATCAACCATGCATTATAGGACTTAAAATTGACAACTGCTCTTTCCTTATTATACAACTACTATTCCTGGGTGTGTATGATTGTTACTATTCATTTTACCACCTGCTTATGATTCTAAAACAAAACGACCCTGAATAAGAGCCTTGTTTGTGAATCATTCTAAAAGTGCAACACACCCAGAACTAATCATTACAACTCACTGATCCTAAATCATCGGGGTTAGGTCACGCTTAGAGCGATTGCATCTCATACTTATGCATTATTGCATCCTTGCCAATCTTTTAAACATCGTCCTTACCGGACGATGATGCTATTTCAGAATTTGGAGTTATTGCGTATCGAAGACCTTGACTACATAATCTTGCAGTCAAGAAAGGCAAGTTCATCGCTTGCTCATGTCATTTGAGTATTTTTACCAAATTACTTGCAAAGTACTATGTTTATCACTATTGCATAAAAAGCAAAACCACTATTTTCATAACTATGAATATGACTATGTGGTGGGCAATGGAACCATGGATTGTGTTGATATGGTGGAGGTTCCATTGCACGGGTTTATATCCATCTAGGATTAAACAACAAATGTCGTCCAGTGATTCTTGTGCCGTAATACCCGTGTTAACCATAAGATCCGGAGTGGGACAGAGTAGTGATACGTCTCCGACGTATCGATAATTTCTTATGTTCTATGCCATATTATTGATGATACCTACATGTTTTATGCACACTTTATGTCATATTCGTGCATTTTCTGGAACTAACCTATTAACAAGATGCCGAAGTGCCAGTTCTCGTTTTCTCGCTGTTTTTGGTTTCAGAAATCCTAGTAACGAAATATTCTCGGAATTGGACGAAACGAAGACCCAGGTTCCTATTTTCACCGGAAGCATCCAGAACACCCGGGAAGGACCAGAGGGGGGGCACTGGGCCCCCAGATCATAGGGTGGCGCGGCCTGGGCCCTGGCCGCGCCAGCCTATGGTGTGGCCACCCCTTCGACCCTCCTGCGCCGCCTCTTCGCCTATATAAAGCCTCCGTCGCGAAACCCCTGATACGAAGAACCACGATACGGAAAACCTTCCAGAGCCGCCGCCATCGCGAAGCCAAGATCCGGGGACAGGAGTCTCTGTTCCGGCACCCTGCCGGAGCGGGGAAGTGCCCCCGGAAGGCTTCTCCATCGACACCGCTGCCATCTCCACCGCCATCTTCATCACCGCTGCTGCTCCCATGAGGAGGGAGTAGTTCTCCATCGAGGCTCGGGGCTGTACCGGTAGCTATGTGGTTCATCTCTCTCCTATGTGCTTCAATACAATAATCTCATGAGCTGCCTTACATGATTGAGATTCATATGATGATGCTTGTAATCTAGATGTCATTATGCTAGTCAAATGAGTTTTACTTATGTGATCTCCGGAGACTCCTTGTCCCACGTGTGTAAAGGTGACGAGTGTGTGCACCGTGTGGGTCTCTTAGGCTATATTTCACGGAATACTTATTCACCGTTGAATGGCATAGTGAGGTGCTTATTTATATCTCTTTATGATTGCAATGTGTTTGTATCACAATTTATCTATGTGCTACTCTAGCAATGTTATTAAAGTAGTTTTATTCCTCCTGCACGTGTGCAAAGGTGACAGTGTGTGCACCGTGTTAGTACTTGGTTTATGCTATGATCATGATCTCTTGTAGATTGCGAAGTTAACTATTGCTATGATAATATTGATGTGATCTATTCCTCCTACATATGCATGAAGGTGACGAGTGTGCATGCTATGTTAGTACTTGGTTTAGTCTTTTGATCTATCTTACACTAAAGGTTACTAAAATATGAGCATTATTGTGGAGCTTGTTAACTCCGGCATTGAGGGTTCGTGTAATCCTACGCAATGTGTTCATCATCCAACAAGAGTGTAGAGTATGCATTTATCCGTTCCGTTATGTGATCAATGTTGAGAGTGTCCACTAGTGAAAGTCTAATCCCTAGGCCTTGTTCCTAAATATCGCTATCGCTGCTTGTTTACTTGTTTCTATCGCGTTACTACTGCTGCGTTACTCTCGCTTGTTTACTCGTCCCGGGCAAAGCACTTTTCTGGTGCCGTTGCTACTACTTATTCATACCACCTGTATTTCACTATATCTTCGCCGAACTAGTGCACCTATTAGGTGTGTTGGGGACACAAGAGACTTCTTGCTTTGTGGTTGCAGGGTTGCATGAGAGGGATATCTTTGACCTCTTCCTCCCCGAGTTCGATAAACCTTGGGTGATCCACTTAAGGGAAACTTGTCTGCTGTTCTACAAACCTCTCGCTCTTGGAGGCCCAACACTTGTCTACAAGAATAGAAGCACCCGTAGACATCAAGCACTTTTCACGGCGCCGTTGCCGGGGAGGGAAGGTAAACGGCACTCACACATTGGCAAGCCCGGCAACTAAGCACTTTTCCTCCCTCGTCAACTACGCGCCAAGCACTTTTCTGGCGCCGTTGCCGGGGAGGAAAGGTAAAAGGCTCTCATACTCCGGTCTCAGGTAAAGTACTTTTCTGGCGCCGTTGTGTGTGTGCTCAAAGCTATTTCCTTTAGATCCTGCAATTGCATCTTGTTGTTTCTTGTTTACACTAGTTTGGCATAATGTACAAGAGTGAGCTTCTTATTCTATTTCCTGATTTAAAACATGGATTGTTTGATGCGAAAATTAAAAAACCTATGAAATCTTATTTGCATGCTTGGTAGTAATATTAGTATGAACGCTTTGAACACCATTGTTGATAATGATATAGAAAGTTCTAAGCTTGGGGAAGCTGGTTTGCATGATATTTTTAGTCCCCCAAGCATTGAGGAGAAAATTTACTTTGATGATACTTTGCCTCCTATTTATGATGATATTGGTCTTTTGGTACAACCTACTATGGAGAGTAAATTTTGTTGTGATTATACTATGCCTCCTACACTTGATGAGAATAATAATGATAGCTACTTTGTTGAATTTGCTCCCACTACAACTAATAAAATTGATTATGCCTATGTGGAGAGTAATAATTTTATGCATGAGACTCATGATAAGAATGCTTTATGTGATAGTTATATTGTTGAGTTTGCTCATGATGCTACTGAAAGTTATTATGAGAGAGGAAAATATGGTTGTAGAAATTTTCATGTTACTAAAATGCCTCTCTATGTGCTAATTTTTTTGAAGCTACACTTGTTTTATCTTCCTATGCTTGTCACTTTGCTCTTCATGAACTTGCTTATTTACAAGATTCCCATGCATAGGAAGCATGTTAGGCTTAAATGTGTTTTGAATTTGCCTCTTGATGCTCTCTTTTGCTGCAAATACTATTTCTTGCGAGTGCATCATTAAAACTGCTGAGCCCATCTTAATGGCTATAAAGAAAGAACTTCTTGGGAGATAACCCATGTGTTATTTTGCTACAGTACTTTGTTTTATATTTGTGTCTTGGAAGTTGTTTACTACTGTAGCAACCTCTCCTTATCTTAGTTTTGTGTTTTGTTGTGCCAAGTAAAGTCTTTGATAGTAAAGTAAGTACTAGATTTGGATTACTGCGCAGTTCCAGATTTCTTTGCTGTCACGAATCTGGGTCTACCTCCCTGTAGGTAGCTCAGAAAATTAAGCCAATTTACGTGCATGATCCTCAGATATGTACGCAACTTTCATTCAATTTGAGCATTTTCGTTTGAGCAAGTCTGGTGCCCTTTTAAAATTCGTCTTTACGGACTGTTCTGTTTTGACAGATTCTGCCTTTTATTTCGCATTGCTTCTTTCGCTGTGTTGGGTGGATTTCTTTGTTCCATTACCTTCCAGTAGCTTTGAGCAATGTCCAGAAGTGTTAAGAATGATTGTGTCACCTCTGAACATGTGAGTTTTTGATTATGCACTAACCCTCTAATGAGTTTGTTTCGAGTTTGGTGTGGAGGAAGTTTTCAAGGGTCAAGAGAGGAGGATGATATACTATGATCAAGAAGAGTGAAAGCTCTAAGCTTGGGGATGCCCCGGTGGTTCACCCCTGCATATTTCAAGAAGACTCAAGCATCTAAGCTTGGGGATGCCCAAGGCATCCCCTTCTTCATCGACAACATTATCAGGTTCCTTCTCTTGAAACTATATTTTTATTCGGCCACATCTTATGTACTTTACTTGGAGCGTCTGTTTGTTTTTGTTTATGTTTGAATAAGTTCATCATGCTTGTGTGGGAGAGAGACACGCTCCGCTGGTTCGTATGAACACATGTGTTCTTAGCTCATAGTATTCATGGCGAAGTTTCTTCTTCGTTAAATTGTTATATGGTTGGAATTGGAAAATGATACATGTAGTAAATTTCTATAATGTCTTGGATAATGTGATACTTGGCAATTGTTGTGCTCATGTTTAAGCTCTTGCATCATATTCTTTGCACCCATTAATGAAGAAATACTTAGAGCTTGCTAATTTGGTTTGCATATTTGGTTTCTCTAGAGTCTAGATAACATCTAGTATTGAGTTTTGAACAACAAGGAAGACGGTATGGAGTCTTATAATGTTTACCATATGTCTTTTATGTGAGTTTTGCTGTACTCGTTCATCCTTGTGTTTGTTTCAAATAACCTTGCTAGCCTAAACCTTGTATCGAGAGGGAATACTTCTCATGCATCCAAAATCCTTGAGCCAACCACTATGCCATTTGTGTCCACCATACCTACCTACTACATGGTATTTATCCGCCATTCCAAAGTAAATTGCTTGAGTGCTACCTTTAAAATTCCATCATTCACCTTTGCAATATATAGCTCATGGGACAAATAGCTTAAAAACTATTGTGGTATTGACTATGTACTTATGCACTTTATCTCTTATTAAGTTGCTTGTTGAGCGATAACCATGTTTCTGGGGATGCCATCCACTATTCTTTGTTGAATATCATGTGAGTTGCTATGCATGTCCGTCTTGTCTGAAGCAAGAGAGATCTACCACCTTCATGGTTGGAGCATGCATATTGTTAGAGAAGAACTTTGGGCCGCTAACTAAAGCCATGATTCATGGTGGAAGTTTCAGTTTGGACATATATCCTCAATCTCATATGAGAATAATAATTCTTGCCACATGCTTATGCATTAAAGAGGAGTCCATTATCTGTTGTCCATGTTGTCCCGGTATGGATGTCTAAGTTGAGAATAATCAAGAGCGAGAAATCCAAAATGCGAGCTTTCTCCTTAGACCTTTGTACAGGCGGCATGGAGGTACCCCATTGTGACACTTGGTCAAAACATGTGCATTGCAAAGATCCGGTAGTCCAAGTTAATTAGGACAAGGTGCGGGCACTATTAGTATACTATGCATGAGACTTGCAACTTGTAAGATATAATGTACATAACTCATATGCTTTATTACTACCGTTGACAAAATTGTTTCATGTTTTCAAAATAAAAGGTCTAGCACAAATATAGCAATCGATGCTTTCCTCTTTGAAGGGCCATTCTCTTTACTTTTATGTTGAGTCAGTTCACCTATTTCTCTCCACCTCAAGAAGCAAACACTTGTGTGAACTGTGCATTGATTCCTACATACTTGCATATTGTACTTGTTATACTACTCTATGTTGACAACTATCCATGAGATATACATGTTACAAGTTGAAAGCAACCGCTGAAACTTAATCTTCCTTTGTGTTGCTTCAATACCTTTACTTTGATTTATTGCTTTATGAGTTAACTCTTATGCAAGACTTATTAATACTTGTCTTGAAGTACTATTCATGAAAAGTCTTTGCTATATGATTCACCTGTTTTCTCATGTCATTACCATTATTTTGATCGCTGCATTCATTACATATGTTTACAATATGATCAAGGTTATGATGGCATGTCACTTCAGAAATTATCTTTGTTATCGTTTTACCTGCTCGGGACGAGCAGAACTAAGCTTGGGGATGCTTGATACGTCTCCGACGTATCGATAATTTCTTATGTTCTATGCCATATTATTGATGATACCTACATGTTTTATGCACACTTTATGTCATATTCGTGCATTTTCTGGAACTAACCTATTAACAAGATGCCGAAGTGCCGGTTCCGTTTTCTGCTGTTTTTGGTTTCAGAAATCCTAGTAACGAAATATTCTCGGAATTGGACGAAACGAAGACCCGGGTTCCTATTTTCACCGGAAGCATCCGTAACACCCGGAAGGACCGGAGGGGGGGCACTGGGCCCCCGCATCATAGGGTGGCGCGGCCCGGGCCCCGGCCGTGCCGGCCTATGGTGTGGCCACCCCTTCGACCCTCCTGCGCCGCCTCTTCGCCTATATAAAGCCTCCGTCGCGAAACCCCCGATACGAAGAACCACGATACGGAAAACCTTCCAGCAGCCGCCGCCATCGCGAAGCCAAGATCCGGGGGACAGGAGTCTCTCGTTCCGGCACCCCGCCGGAGCGGGGAAGTGCCCCGGAAGGCTTCTCCATCGACACCGCTGCCATCTCTACCGCCATCTTCATCACCGCTGCTGCTCCCATGAGGAGGGAGTAGTTCTCCATCGAGGCTCGGGCTGTACCGGTAGCTATGTGGTTCATCTCTCTCCTATGTGCTTCAATACAATAATCTCATGAGCTGCCTTACATGATTGAGATTCATATGATGATGCTTGTAATCTAGATGTCATTATGCTAGTCAAGTGAGTTTTACTTATGTGATCTCCGGAGACTCCTTGTCCCACGTGTGTAAAGGTGACAGTGTGTGCACCGTGTGGGTCTCTTAGGCTATATTTCACAGAATACTTATTCACCGTTGAATGCCATAGTGAGGTGCTTATTTATATCTCTTTATGATTGCAATGTGTTTGTATCACAATTTATCTATGTGCTACTCTAGCAATGTTATTAAAGTAGTTTTATTCCTCCCGCACGTGTGCAAAGGTGACAGTGTGTGCACCGTGTTAGTACTTGGTTTATGCTATGATCATGATCTCTTGTAGATTGCGAAGTTAACTATTGCTATGATAATATTGATGTGATCTATTCCTCCTACATATGCATGAAGGTGACAGTGTGCATGCTATGTTAGTACTTGGTTTAGTCTTTTGATCTATCTTACACTAAAGGTTACTAAAATATGAGCATTATTGTGGAGCTTGTTAACTCCGGCATTGAGGGTTCGTGTAATCCTACGCAATGTGTTCATCATCCAACAAGAGTGTAGAGTATGCATTTATCCGTTCTGTTATGTGATCAATGTTGAGAGTGTCCACTAGTGAAAGTCTAATCCCTAGGCCTTGTTCCTAAATATCGCTATCGCTGCTTGTTTACTCGTTTTACTGCGTTACTACTCGTTGCGTTACTACCGCTGCGTTACTACTGCTTGTTTATCGTCCCGGGCAAAGCACTTTTCCGGTGCCGTTGCTACTACTTATTCATACCACCCGTATTTCACTATCTCTTCGCCGAACTAGTGCACCTATTAGGTGTGTTGGGGACACAAGAGACTTCTTGCTTTGTGGTTGCAGTGGTTGCATGAGAGGGATATCTTTGACCTCTTCCTCCCTGAGTTCGATAAACCTTGGGTGATCCACTTAAGGGAAACTTGCTGCTGTTCTACAAACCTCTGCTCTTGGAGGCCCAACACTGTCTACAAGAATAGAAGCACCCGTAGACATCAAGTAGTCAAAAGTGTTTCCACCTCTCGTTCATCAACGGATGCGCTTTACCGTAGCACACTTGTAATCCAAGGGGGCAAGTGGTGAGGCTGGGGAGTCCTAAGTCCCCACGGCATTGTCCGTAGTACACTTGTCACCCGAAGGAGCAAGCGGTGAGGCTGGGGAGTCCTAAGTCCCCACGGTATTGCGGTCTATGATGGGTTGCGACTGCCGGCGTAGGAATGTATGGTAGATCCCTGCATTGACGTCGTGGTCGGGGTCCACCCTGAAATCTATGGGAATAATGGGACCGACGTGGACCCAGGGTCGGAGTTTGCAACAAAGGGTGGGTGTTCGAGGTAGCGGAGGAACATGATTGGCTATGACCTTATACCGGGCCTCACACCAAAGGAAGTGTGGACGGGGAAATTGCTCGGTTGGCACCAAGGTTAAGATCTCTTATGGGTAAAGCAACACACCTCTGCAGAGTGTAATGAATCGTGACCTGTCACTCCCTGTTCCGGGATATGGAACTGCGAACGCTGCCGGAAAGGAACTCCATGAAGTTCTAGTAAACCGGTGAAGGCCGACGGACATAGTTCTTCTGAATAAAAGCAACCTTTTGAAGAAATGGTTATGAAAACTTGCATTGGTATTAGACTTTCTGGTCTAATGCCGTAGCTAGTGCATTAAACACCTCTTTCCTATAATGAACTTGTTGAGTACGCTCGTACTCATACCACTCTTAAATCCCCGCTTAGATATGGAGGCATCGATGGAGGATCTACAGTGCAACTCGAAGACCAAGGAGTCAACAACTACTTCTAGGGACATGAACCTGTCAGAGGGGTCAGATACCACATCCAACAAGGAGAAACCCTAGTTTAGCCATAAAAGGGAACTAGTTTCCTAAACCTAGCTCCTATTTAGCTAGAATCTATTCTTAGCCTCTGTAGCTAGTAAATACTCTACAAATAGAGTTCATGTTAGGATTAGACTACGAGTCGATCTTCTGGAGTTTATTTGCAGTTTTACCTCATTGTAAAGTAGGAGGCTATGATGATCTTATGTAACAGAGTCTGTATGTAATTCTATAGACATGCCTTGGACCCGCATATGTTTCTGTTGTACCACTCTGAGCGATATAATACTAGTGGAATGGTGTTTCATTGGTGTTATATCAGACTTGCATACTACACCATGCAGTGGTATGCCGGGTCACCATAGTAATCTCCTATGTTCCCCTTCTTTTCATCCATTGATTTTGTGTATTTGGTTGAATCTAAATGTCAAACCCAAGATGTGGATTTGGTTGATTTGAGGGTGGAGATGGATTTGGTTGGATGTTAGGGTTGTTGAAGTAGGAGAAATGGTAGTGTGCTAGTTTGTATGGGTAGTTTATGTTGATTATGGTAACTAATGAACACATGTGTGTATGTGTTGTTCCCATTATGCTAGGGGGATGGAAAGAATTGTTCATGTTCATCATGTGGACAAGGATGCTTACTTGAAGGAAAACATAGAGCCGGACCCGGAAGAGGTTGACTTGGTGTTTGACCTTAGCCCTAGCTTTGCGGAGGTGGTAGCACAAGTGAGGGTTGAGTTGAATTGGAATGAGCCAAATGATGGTGTTGAGCTAGAGGGAAGGCATAATGTGGGGTTTGGAATGCACACCCGTTGGAAGACAATGCGTATCAACTCCGAGCAACGTTGGTCCGTTTACAAGGAGACGGTGGCCGGGTCACAAGATAAGGCTTTGGAGTTGTTTGCAACCAAGACGGTTGATGCTCGTATCGAGCTTGACCTTAACCGGCCCTCCTCCCCCATTCGAGAGAGGAGTCCACCACCCATGAGCCAAGAAGAAGCCACCCAATCTCCCATTGTCCAATCTCCCATTGCCCAACAACCTCCGTTGGATAATGAGTATGACGAGTATGGCGATGGTGATGATGGTTTCGAGATGAATGGCAACAATGTCGGTGATTTGGATAAATATTGGACGCAAGAGGAGATGGACCACTCCATTCCTTATTCCCAATGCTATGCGTCGGACTCGGATGATGATGGACCCGAAGAGGAGGTTTACGAGGATGGCTTGACGGCTAAGGAAGCTGAAAGAGCCGAGATCTTCAAGAAGGTAACCGGACGGGATATCCGGGTACCATTGTTCCGTGATGTTAGTCTTGCGGATGGAGCCGTGGTTGATGGTGGCAAAAGTTTACTTGTTGGAGCTAGGCCAATATCCAAGAGAGATGTGGAAGCTAGGACGTCTATGATCTCTAAAGGGCTCACGTTTGATACCTTCTTGGAATTGAAGATATGGTTGAAGGAGTTCTCCATTAAGCATCATCGCCCTTACATTGTTGTTCACTCGGACTTGAAGACGCGGTACACGCTAAAATGTGTGGATAAAAGGTGCCCATGGGTTGTCCGTGCAAGACCTTTCAAAAAAGGGCCCTCTTGGCACATAACAAGCTGTGTAGCCACTCACATGTGTCGGGGGCCGAAGCTTGATGGCAAGGATGCGCAGCCGGACCACCGTCAACTCACATCTGAGTTCATTGCATACAAGCTCTCGGCGGAGATATCATCACTTCCTATCATGAGCATTAGGTCCGTGCAAGATACAGTCAAATCTCGGTTTGCCTACGACGTCAAGTACGGGAAGGCATGGAAGGCCAAACAAGCCTCATTTAAGATGTTGTACGGTGATTGGGAGGAAGCATACAACCGAGTCCCTAGGTTGTTGTTAGCGATGGCCGCAACTAACCCGGGCATGGTGCATGTGGTGGAGCCTTCCGCAACCAAAATGACATTGCATGATGGTAAAAGAGTGAGGGTATTTCACCGTGCATTTTGGTCATTCCAGCAATGCACGAGGGCATTCGAACATTGTAGGCCCGTCATAGCCGTGGATGGTACCTTTTTGACCGGGCAGTACAAGGGCACACTATTGGTGGCAATAGCAAATGATGCGAGCAACCGTTTAGTACCACTGGCTTTTGCATTGGTAGAGATTGAGAACAATGATAACTGGCAATGGTTTTTCCACATATTGAGGACGAGGGTCATACCACCCTCAAAGGAAGTGTGTGTCATCTCCGATCGTCATCAAGGAATTCTCAATGCGGTGGAGCTTGCAATCCCCGGGCATGCTCCCTTGCATCACCGATGGTGATTTGGTGGTGGATTTGGTGGAGGGAGAGTGGGGGAGAGAGAGGGCCGGGCGCCTCCTATGGAGAGAAGAAGAAGAGAGGGAGAAAGAAAGAAGAAGGGTCGGGCTGGCTGGGCGCGCGCGGCCAAACTTAAGTGGACGTGTGGCGCCCTTGCCACGGGTCCGGCGAGAGCGGCGCCACACGTCCTGCCACGTCGGATCGGCTCACCAGCTCAGCGTCGACGGGCCACGTCAGATGGGTTTGTGGCGCCGGCAGCAGGGGCGCCACATGGGCATGTGTGGCGCCCCTCCCACGGGCGCCACACAAAAGGGTTAGATGAGTGAAATAGTTTCGCCGGAGGGTCAGTCTGTGCTTTTCTTTCACTTTTGGGTTATTTTTGTGCAAATCGCCACGCGGGAGCGGGACCCGTTCACGCGGGGTGTCTATCGCCCAACGCCCAACCCACGCACGCGAGTCTATCGTGGAGCGCTCCTAGATAGGGCAAGCGGTCACGCACTTACTTATTCTCAATTCTTACATCTCTGAGAGGCTGCCCCCGCGCCGCCGCCGCTGAGGTACCGCCGCCAGCACCACCGCGCCTGCGGCCATGGACTCCACCGCATCCCACCCGCCTGGGTTCTCGCTCTGCTGGGTCCCGGAGGCAAGTCTGGAGTCTGTGTCGTCGGCGTCGCCGCGGCGGCATGACCACGTCTCCGGGCTCGGCATCTCTTCGCCGTCGTCGGGCGGAAGCGTGGCGCCGCGGCCGGAGTTGAGGGAGAAGGAGGTGGAGCCGCAGGAGGGGCGCACCAGGGTCCAGGATAGGCTGGTCTGGGAGCTGCCCAAACCATCCAAGGGCAAGATGTGGACTCGCCGGATCGAGGTAAGGAAGGAGCAGGGCGCGTCGGGATGGGGCGCGTCGGCGCCGGAGATGAGAGGGCTGTGTTTCCGGTGTTTCTTGCCGGGGCACCGCAAGCGCGATTGCACGAACGCCGAAGTGTGTATGCGTTGCTGGCAGAAGGGGCACCCTGCCCTGGAGTGCAAGAGGCCGAGGAGTCCTTCGTCGGAGGAGGAGCTCCGGCAGCTCGCTCTGGCCAAGATGGCCCGACGCAGGTCGCCGGAGCGCGCACGAGATGGGCGTGGGGGAGGGGGGGCCTTGAGGGCGGAACCCTTGCCCCCACTACCGCCGCCACCACCACCCCAGGCCTCACCCTGCCCCCGCCACCGCCACCGCCGCCCGTTGTCTCGAGGTGCCACCTATGGAGGAGTGGCCGCCGCTGGCGGTGGAGCCGGTGCGTGACCTGGACAGGGAAGTTGGCGCGGGCTCGGGTTCGGGGCCGCCGCTGCTGTGCATGGTTAGGCGCACTGCGGCGATGTGCGATCTGGAGCGGCGGCTGCAGCTCGCCATGGTGGTCACCGTGGGTGGCAGGAGGCCGACGGTGTCCGCCGCTCAAGTGGAGGCGGTGCTGAGGTGGCGCGGCGTGCCGGAAGGCGCGGTGTCGGTCCATGAGTTTGCACCTGAGGATTTCATTGCGGTTTTCGCTTCGGCTGAGTTGAGGGATCATGTCGCCGCCATGCCGTCTGTGTTGGTCGCCGGCGCGCCGCTCTCCTTTCGCCCCTGGAATCGGCAGGCGCAGGCACGGCTGGTTCCTCTGCGGAGTAAGGTCGAGCTGGTTCTGGAGGGGATACCGCCGCACGCCTGGGACACGGCGGTGGTCGAGGATCTGCTCGGGCGGAGCTGTGCGGTTGACAAGGTGGCGCCGGAGACGAAGGCAAGAAGCAACCTTGCGTTGTTCAAGCTAACGACGTCGACCTCTCATCTGGAGGCCATCCCTGTGGCGAGAATGCTCGCGGTGCCGGAGCCAGCTCCCGATGGCAGCGTCCGCGCGGCGGTGCACGGCGTTGGGCAGGGCGCTGGTGAGGTCAAGACGCTACAATACAGAGTGCTAATTCATGTGGCGAGTGTGGAGGAGCTCGTGTATGATGGAGTGGAGTCTGCTCGTCGTTCGGAGGGGCGCGGCCATGGCGGCTCGAGGGAGTTCGGAGGAGGGCCGGGCGATGGAGGCCGTGGGAGCAACGGCGGTGATAGTCCAAGGCGTGTCACCAGATCCTTTGCGTGGCAACGCGGGGTGCCTGACCGTCGCAGGGGTCCGGGAGGCGGAGCCATGGCGCAGCTTGGCGTCTCAGCCATGGCCACGGCGGCGCCGGCGAGGTCTTGGGGCCTGCCAGGGTTGGCTAGCCCCGCGCCGTTGGTTCAAACTGGCAGGGCTAGTGCTGGTCCGAGTCAAACGAGGGCGCCAGGTCTGACAGTCAATGAGGGTAGCTTTGCGGCGGATAAAGCAGCTTTGCCTGTTCTCTTTGGAGCGGACCAGGCGGTGATTGGAGCTGGACGTGAGGCTGTGGTGGGCCAAGCCATGCAAGGGGGGCCACAAAAAGGAGAAGAACGGGTCGTGAGGCGAAACGTGGCAGTTCAGGAGTTGGGTGGCCCCACCACAGATCAGCTGGTCTGGGCAGACGCGGCTGATTCGCTTCCACTTGAGGGGGACCAGGAGGCAGGCGCTGATCCCACGCCGCCAGGGCCAGTAGGCGCTGATCCCGTGCCTCGGGAGGAGCCAACTCAAACCGAGCCTGCATGTGTCGACAAGGATAGGATGGAGAATAGGAGTCCCGTGCTATCTGGAGATTCTGTGGGGCCCCTTAGCCCTGATCCGGGTGCAGCTGTTGAGGAGGCACATCTGGTGGAGGTGGGAGTACGAGAGACGGTGCAGCACGTTGAGGGTTTTGTTTGCGTTCCTCTCTCCGGTGGGTCCAGCCCCGAGGTGGATGGGGGATCAGATCGCCCAGTCCGCATGGGGTCTGTTCGCACTTGCACTGAGTCTAGCGACAGCTGCAGCAGCCTTGGGGCCTGCTCGGAGGGTACGTCCTTCACGGGCCCGAATAGCCACATGCAGATGGTGCCTAGGGTCGTTGCCCACCAGCCTGGGAGGGAACAGGACAACGTGGTGAATCCCAGTGAGAAGGACCTGGAGGAGGTCGTTTCAGAGCGTGAGCGGGAGCACTTAGAGCTGGCAAGGGTAAGGACTTTCTGCTCTTCTATCCTGAAATCCCTGGCGCCACCTTTGCTGCAGGAGTTCGAGAAGGCCACTGGTCTGAGGGCGGATGCGGAACCTTTTACGCCTAGGAGAGTTACGCGGAGGTCGACGGCAGCTTTGGCTGGCAGCCTGGCACGCAATCCAGGATGGCGTCGGCTGCAGAAAGCTCTTTGCTTAAGGCTCTAGGTTTTTGCCCGGAGAACCTAGCCGTCACGGAGGAGGATTTGAGGCGTTTCAAGGAGTTCTTCGACTCGCCGATCCAGGACGCACACTTGAGAGTTCTTGCGGCCATCTTTGGCAAGGAGCTGCCCACGAGCTTCGAGAGTGAGGTGCACTGCCTGAGGGCGGTGCAGGCGCACTGAGGTGTTTAGGAGGGAGGGAGTTTTTTCCATAGCTATCTATGGATTGTACCTTTGAGATCATTTGTTGGAACGTTCGAGGCTTGAACGATCCAACAAAGAGAGATGCGGTGCGTGAGTTTGTATCTAGTCTTAGGGTCAGTGTGGTGTGCCTCCAGGAGACGAGGCTAGATGTAATCGATGACTTTATGGTTATGAAATGTTTAGGGCCATCGTTTGATGGTTATGTATACTTGCCTGCGGTGGAGACGAGAGGAGGTATCCTGCTAGCCTGGAACAAAGCCGTTGTTAATATAGAGCGTGTGAGTTATGGCGAGTACGCGGTCACTGGGGAAGTCATCCCCAGAGATCTGAATAGATGGTGGATTACCACCGTGTACGGGCCTCAGTCGAATGAGGATAAGCTGAGATTCCTGCAAGAGCTAACAGAAAGGAGGAGTGTTTGCCCGGGGCCATGGCTGCTTCTAGGGGACTTTAATATGATCATGTACGCGGAGGAGAAGAACAATGATCGTTTAGACAGACGCATGATGGCGAGGTTCAGGCAGTTTGTGCAGGAGCATGAGATCAGAGACCTTTATCTCCATGGGAGGAGTTTCACCTGGAGTAGCGAGAGAGATGTGCCCACGCTTACACGCATAGATCGAGCGATTGCTTCGGTGGACTGGGATTTCATGCACCCGGATGCCATCTTGCAAGCGCTGTCCTCTTCGGTGTCGGACCATGCACCTATACATCTCTCGTTGGGCGCGGGGTTCAGGCCAAAGAAAAGATTCAAGTTTGAGGCCTTCTGGCTGAATTTGGAGGGGTTCGAGCTGCCCCTGAGAGAGGCTTGGGTCTGCGACCCGAGCATTGTGGACCCTTTCAGACGTCTTGATGCCCTGTTTCGTAAAGCGGCGGAGTACTTTCAGGCGTGGGGAGAGAAAAAGGTGGGAAACATCAAGCTTAAGATCGCCATGGCCAATATTTTGATTCTAAGGTTCGATGTGGCGCAAGAATCGAGAGCGCTCACTCACGCGGAGGCGTGGCTTAGGAGAACGCTAAAGCAGGCGGTGCTGGGGATGTCGTCCCTGGAATGCACGATTGCTAGGTAGAGATCGAGGATCAGATGGTTGAGAGAGGGAGAAGCCAATACAAAGCTGTTCCACGTGGTGGCTAATGGTAGGAGAACGAAAAACTACATCGCCTCGGTGAAAGTAGGTGAGGAGACGGTGACCACGCAAGATAGGAAGAATGAGGTGTTCACCGAGGAGTATGTGAGACTGATCGGGAGCATCCAAAATAGAGAACATTCTTTAAACCTGGAGGCCTTAAACATCCCCGTTGCGGATCTGAGTGATTTGGACACCATGTTCACGGAGGAGGAGGTGTGGAACACGATTCGAGAGATGCCAGGAGACAGGGCGCCGGGACCTGATGGGTTCACCGGCGCTTTCTACCAAAGAGCTTGGCCAATCATTAAGCCTGGCATTCTCGCGGGCCTCATGAAACTTGGTGTGGGAGATGGGAGAGGTTTTGCACGGCTGAACCGCGCGTTGATCACCTTGATACCTAAGAAGCCGGATGCCGTGGAAACTAAGGACTTCAGACCCATTAGTCTAGTGCATAGTTTTGCGAAGCTGTTCTCAAAGATCATTGCTAACCGGCTTCGGCCGAGGCTAGGAGAGGTAGTAAGCATGAATCAATCGGCGTTCATTAAGCATCGAAGTTTGCATGATAACTTCGTGCTGGTGAGACAAGTGGCGAGAAAGATCAACATGAGGAGGAAGACTGGAGTGCTGCTAAAGCTAGACCTAACAAGGGCTTTTGATTCGATTTCATGGAGCTTTCTGTTCGAGGTGCTGAGGAGAATGGGGTTTGGCGAGAGATTTCTGAAGTGGATAGCGCTACTACTCTATACGGCAAACACGAGGATCATGGTTAATGGAGTGCCGGGGGATCGCATTTTTCATGGTCGAGGTTTGAGACAGGGCGACCCCACATCGCCCATGCTGTTCGTAGCAGCCATGGAGACCCTCTCCGCCATGATCATAAAGGCGACGGAGGAGGGCATTTTTGGGAACCTGGCCGCCATCTCGCCTCTGCAGAGAATCTCGGTGTATGCTGATGACGTAGTCATCTTCCTTAAACCTGAGGTGGCGGAGCTATGGGCGGTGAGACATATTTTGTGCCTGTTTGATGAGGCCTCGGGACTGCGAGTAAACCTGAGGAAAACGACAGCTACTCTGATTCGAGGAACTCATGAGGAGGAGGAGAGGACTACGAGGATTGTGGGATGTGAGCTCGCAAGATTCCCGATTCGGTACCTTGGGCTCCAGTTGGCGCTAAGGCCCCTGAAAAAGGCCGAGTGGCAGCCACTACTGGACTAGGTGATCAAATGTGTGCCTTCGTGGCAAAGAGGGCTAATTAGGAGAGAGGGAAGGCTTGTGCTGATTAACTCGGTGGTCGCAGCCAGAGCGGTGCACCAAATGGTGGTGGCGGAGGCCCCAATATGGCTCCTGGAGGACATTAATAGGTGGATGAGAGCTTTCTTCTGGGCCGGTAAGGACGAGATCCAAGGAGGCCAATGCCTAGTAGCGTGGAGGAGTATATGTAAGCCCAAAGAGTTTGGTGGCTTGGGAGTGAAGGACTTGAGGCTACAAGGCTTGGCACTGAGAGTGAGATGGATGTGGCTCCGACGCACGGACCCGGAGAGGCCGTGGCAAGGGCTACCTGGGTTGAACGACCCAGCAGCGGAGGGTGTGTTTCAGAGCCTGGCTAGGTTTAGCGTGGGAGATGGGCGGGCGACTTTTTTCTGGCGGGACAGATGGATCAGTGGATACTCTGCGGAGGAGTTGGCGCCAGGAGTTTTTGCTAAGGTAACATCCAGGAGGAAAAACACTCGCTTGGTGGCAGAGGCCCTAGATGGGGACGCTTGGATAGATGACATATCTGGAGAGATGACGGCGGAACTTTGGAGCCAATGCTTGAGGCTTTGGGAGGCTGTTGAAACAGTGGAGAGAGTTGCCACCAGGCCAGACCATATAGGCTTGAAGGGAGCAGCTTCAGGAGGATATTCTGCTAAGAGCACTTATGAGATGCTTTGCCATGGGAGTGTAAGATGGAGTATGAGCAGACCAGTCTGGGGTTCCTTCGCTCCTATGAAATGCAAGATCTTTGCGTGGCTGGCGCTCAAGTACCGTTTGTGGACCTCAGACAGGAGAGCGAGACACGGGTTGCAGGAGACTCCGGACGCATGTTATACTTGCCTCCAAGAGGAGGACAATGTGGACCATTTGCTAGTCAGGTGCCCTTATGCGAGACAGGTTTGGTGCAGAGTCCTGCATAGTGCGGAGTTGCAGTTAGCCGATCCAGGTTTCACAGGCAACCTAGAGAGATGGTGGACGGAGGCCCGCAAGCGGCTCAGGAGGGTGGACAGGAAGCGTTTTGACACCATGGTGATCAGCACGGCTTGGACGATCTGGAGGCAGCGGAACGCAAGAGCTTTTAGGAATGACAGGGAGCAGAAGACGGTGGAGCAAATGGTGAACCAGATCAGAGATGATTTTAACCTCTGGGAGAGGGCCAGGAGAGGAGGGAGGCTAGATATAGCGAGAGAGTAGGCCTAGGCGGAGGGTGGTGTGTGTGTGTTCTCAGTACCTTGGTGCTATTTCTTGTATATGTTGACGCTCTTTCCTTCTATAAAGATAAGGCACGCTTTCCGCGTGCTCTCGAAAAAAATTCTTACATCTCTCGGGTGCTAGAGAACTTGGATGGCGAAGCCATATTGCTTGGGCCTTCGTCGTTTCATACCCGTAATAATGTGTTTGACCCATTGATACATACTCTTCGATCTGGTGCTTTTTCTTGATTTTTCTGTTTGCTTAATCCAAATCTGAATTTGACCAATTTACACGACTGTACGCATGTACGGACGGTACCAGCTCGTGCCGTACTTAGTCCGTCGGCAAACACAACCCTTTTTGAGCTCATCCAGCTTGCTAGCATTGATTCATTGGTGTATCGGTTGACCTCATTTTATGTGTTATCCGATTGCAAGATCTATATATAGCAGAATTTACTTTTCTGCTGAGTTGTATTTAGACTTTAGGCAGAGATCTTGGAATAGCTCGGAACTCAACTTTGGTTTTATAATCAGCGGAGAACCTCTTAATATGACTATACCAATTGATTCATTAATTTATTCTTTCTGCAGGCAGCATGTGGCGAGGCTAATGTGTCAATAAAACGTATTACATACTGACATGCTCATGTAATTTAAAAAGGAGATCTGTTTGTTCTTCTTCTGTTTCCCTAGCTATGCTCTGATCCTAATAGTCACGGTGCTGCTCATATTCAGGTGCATACAAGTTCTATCAGCTGCCAATCGGTTCATTTGTCTGCTGACAAATTCTCCATCTTGGACAAGCTGGAACTATATACTTGCCTGGTCACTTATGTATTTTTTTCTTAAATAACTCAATACTCATGTTTATTATTGTTCACTTTCAGCATATCTTATGGTGGACATAAGATTGTATCTACAAAAGGAACCAGGAGGTGATGCGCTAAAATAAGAATAAAAGACTTTTTGCATACAAAAGAAAACTCACAATTATTCATTGGATACATGTCCTTCACACTCCTACCTCTTCTTATATTGCTTCCAACTGAATGTATCAAATTGATATAAATCAAATACATTGCTCTAAATCAATGCCAGGTGTATTGATTTATTCCAATTCTTAATTTTATATAACTTGCTAAATCCTGATTTCAACAACACTATATCGAGATTCTTACACTATTTCAATAACCTTTCCGTTTACGCTAGCTTCTTGATAAGGCCTTAATAACCTTTCAGTTTACGCTAAATCCTGATTTTTCAGCATTCATATTCTCAAACAATATTTTTTCTATAAGGACCCGGGGGGTCGTCTAGTTAATGTAAACGGGATAACCTTACGCCAACAGCCTCCTATAATATAATGTCATCGGTCAACCATCATGGCATGTTGCGTTGTCCTCGTGCAATTCAACTAAATCAATATACAAAGAATAAGCTTAGTCTCCTTTATGGTCTCCTTATGTAACTATGGAATAACATACCGTAGTTGATACTATGAATGATTGATGCTTGTTTGTCAAAGAGAAGACGATAAACATACCTACCCTTCTAAGTTCAACTTGGGTTGTGGTTGATATTTATGTACTGGCAAACAGCTACTGCACAGCTACATGACATAACCACCTCCCAGAGCACAAAGACGCTACAATAAAAAAGGCAAGTCTTGTCTGGTCAAATAAACTAAGCATTTTTCTGTCCACACAACAACACACAAGCCCCATTAAGCATGACAAGACTAATGTATTGACTATTGGGGTTGAAACGTTTCATTCTGGTTTCCCGCGAGTCCCAGCGTCGCCGCCACCCCCCTTCCTCCTCCCCTACCTCGCTGCCACCAGGGAGCGCCAACGTATTTTATCTTTTTTACACATATTATTATATATGTTTTTTTCGGAGATTTTTGGTCTGCAGTTAGGATACTTGTTCATGTTTATTGTCTAAAAATCAGATTTTTTTAAATTTTGTTTGCTATATTTTTCAATTTTTTTACCAAGTTCAAAACTGTTTTTTCGTGACGTCTTTTACGTGCAGTGGGCTCCAGCAGGGCCGCAGGGGGTGGAGGACGTCAATGTATTGTATGTTGTCGCGCTGATCTCTGCCATGATGGCCGCTGGAATTGTCATATCCACATGAGAATCAGCTGAGAAAACGCTCCTCCGCCACACAAGCAGACGAACGGGGATCACGTTATCTCCAATGGGGCGATCCATATCGGACGTTTAAAAGTAATCGTGCGTGTTTGCTTTAATCATCCTGCGGATATAGTTTGACCGCGCGTCTATTTTTGTCTGAGTATGCTCCTAGCGGGTTGATCTATTTTTTTTTTGCAAAATATTTAAAAACTATACAAACTTCATTTGTAGAAGCCTAGACTACTTACTGCCCGATGGCCCAGCCCCATCATTGTGTCCCTCCCTTGTCTGCTTCTTCACCGCTTGCCGTGTGGCCGCTAGAGCTCGGTGCACCGCCGCATCCTCTAGCAGGCGCAGGCGCAAAGCTCGTTCGCGACATCCTCGACCTTCTTAGGTGTCTCGAAGGAGTCGACGAGAGCCCTCTGCTCCGCCGCCTTCTTCTCCGGAGTAGGCGCATCAGGGTCATCAGATGACCATGAGATGTCGTCATCTACGGCGGCCGCCACCCTGCGGCGTTCCATCTTGGTGTCAAACGCCGCGTGGCCCGCCCGCTCCTCCTCTGCTTCCTTCTCCGCGTAAGCCGGGAACTTGGTGTCCCTGACCGGGTCGAGGAGGTTATATGTGATGTCTTCGTCGTCGAACTCCTCGTCGGAGCTCGAGGCCGGGGGAGGTGGAGTCAGAGGTGGAGGTGGAGGCGCGGCAGCCTGGCCACGGCCGGCGCTGCTCATGGTGGCCAAGGTGGAGGTAGAGCGGCAGCGGCGCAACGGTGGAGGTTGTGCGGCTACTAGGGTTTAGTGTGGGAGGAGATGAGATGCGCGCGCCCCTGTTTATATAGGCCGGAGGCAGATGACGGCCACCGCACGCATGGCATCACCATTACTTCGTACGCAGAGGTAGGCGACGATCGCGCGGCACGCGAGCCGTCGCCATTAACGTGTTGCAGACTACCGAAACGACGCAGCGGCGCCAATTGCTGGCACGCCTCAGAAGACGCATCGAGCCAAGGTCGCTGGCAGGCGGGCCCGACGAAACATCCGCCAGACGTGAGCGGACACTTTGCGCGTCCGCGCAACATCCGCAGAGACGCATCCGAGGCGTATATTTGGGTCATATTTGCGTCACCGCGGATGATCTGATCACTATGCGTCGCCCCGCTGGAGCAGAAACACGATACATTTTTGGACCCCGGGATGCAAACGGTCGCTCAAATCTGTTTAGCTTTCAGTATTGATACTCAGGTGTGAAAACAAAACATTGTTTTCGCTTTGAAATGGGAGGGTAGCCTCGCGCTGTGCATCAATCGATGCACAAAATCTTTTGTTTCAGGTGTGAAATAGAATCCAGTGGATAAAGACGCGGTAGGTTCACATGGAAAGACATTGTTTTACTGCTACACAATTGATGATTACATGATTAGGAGCCCATTTTGTCATTATTTAGATGATTAGGAGTAGTACAAGGATAGCTTGCAGAAATATATCAATATATAATTTGGCAATGAAGGATATAAACATCTGACCTAACCACAATAATTTGACCTGGGCTGCAGCATTAGGAATTCTGAATGCAGCTTTCATAGAGCTTTCCAAGATTCCTACTTTGTCCTCTACAAACATTTATTGTCCTAGTTTATATCGGGAGAACATAAACTACAAATACTTGACGAAGCACTTCTTTCGAAGTTATCTTCAATGGTTGCTTCAATCTTATAAGTGACATGTGAAAATCAGGCCCTGACTTAATGGTTGTGCCTGTTTTTACTTGACCTAGGTTGGTCATTATCTATCTTTAAGTTCAGCCTTGTCTTTATGCAAGAAATGGTCATCCAAAATTGACGTAGTGCCATCACATGCAAGCTGGTAAATATGGAGAATAATTTCCCACTAGAATATGAACACTGAGAAACGATACTGTAGAACGATATAGATATGCGGAATACGATAGATTATTGTATTGAGCCTCTTGGGCGAGTATATATAGTGGTACAGACTTGGATGCTAAGATAGCTGTAACACCCCAAAATTTTAAAACAAAGAGAAAATGAATTTCCTTTTTCCCAAAAATGAGAACCAACAAAAACTTTTATTAAATCAAGTTTGGTGCATAGTGAGCATGCTTATATGTTGTGATATTGCCATGATTGTTTATTTATTGCATTGAACCTAGTTCCAAAACCCTAAACCCTAATCTTCTCAAAACTAAATAGTATCAAATAAGAAGGAACTAAAATAAATAAAAAGGCATATGTGGGCATATAGCCCTAGTATGCAAATACTGACTAATACCATTCTTACTTTTCTAAATAGTGGTGAACCATTGAGATACTCCACTAAACCCTAAAACCTCACCCCTCTTTTCACCATCCTAGCTAAAATAAAATAAAATTAAATTAAATAAGAAAAAGGTATGTGTGCCTATGGCTATTTTTACAAATCTTTACCCTAGACCTTTCTACTTTGTTTAGAGGTTTGGAAAACCTTCATACACTCTACCTAGCACTTATCAAACCAAATCCAAAGTGAAACCAAAGAAATTAAAAAGAAACTAAAAATGCCATAGAGGCATATGAGAGTAAAATGCAAAGTTATGAATTTGGGAACCTTGACCCTAATACATGTTGTGAATGATTGGATCACTTCCATATACCATTTCAACACTCAACAACACCAATTGGGTCAAGCAAAGTCAAATTAAAAATCAAATGAACATGTGCATAGAGGCATATGTGACACATAGCCATAATACCCAATTTTTGCTCTATGACTCTAAACCTTGACCAAATGATATGAAACCATCTCCCAACCTAATATGATCCTAAATTGACCCTAACCCATGCCCAAGTAAAGCAAGGGGAACAATTTACAAAAATAATAAAATTTGACACATCACCTCTTATGTGTTATGGCCATTTTGCAAATCCTTGAACAAGACCATTTGAATTGGTTTCAATGGTTGAAAAATGTTTCTAAACTAATAAGAACCATATTAGAGTCAAAAAAAGTCAACTCAAATGGGGAGAAATCAACTTGTGAGATAATCCCAATTTCACTCACATACACATAAGACCACTTTTGCAAATCTTCATGAAAGGCCACCATTGCTTGATCTAATGCTTGTAGAATACTTATATATGATAAACAAACACAATTGCATCAAAGAAACCCAAATAAAAGCAAAGAAGAATTCAAATGCAACTTATATATGATAATGGTCATTTGGCCATTTTATATTATCTTACCCACTTTGAGCTCTTCTATTAAGAGATTCTTAAACCAAACCCTAACAACTCTTTGCACCTCATCCAAGACCTCATCAAGATGAACACTTTTCGTGTTCACCACTTTGACCAAAGCTTTGACCATTGCTCTAATTAGTCAAGCCAAGATGCCACCTTGAAACAAATTATAGATTCCCTCCACTTTTTGAATTTTCACAAAACCTCTCCAAATTTCAAACCAATGCCACACATTGTTGCCCAACATCATTTAGAACACAACCATGCAGCCATTTGTCCAAAATTACACACAAGGGAGGTCATTGCTTTGGAGATGAGAAGTACACATAAAGTGAAAAAGGGGTACAATTCACTTTAATCATCACTTTCTCACTTTTTCTCTCTCCCTCTCTTTCCATCCTTGATAGTACACCATGGTACTCTGAAAGCATCTCAATGAGTGACACCACCTTAGCCATGATCACCATGCTCATGATTGCCACTCATCACATGTACCACATACACTTTTGGGATTATTTCTTTGTGCACACATTTAGCCTCTCCAACCTGGTACACCATGTCACACACACTCATCTCACCCCTCTCAAGCTTGCAGCACCTTGGTTACACCAAATTCATGCACAACAAGATCATGCCAAGCCCATGCCATTGATGTAGACATCACCATGCCACCACTTGCTATCCTACCTCTCTGGTCACCCTCACCATGTCACATAGACCCACCTTAGCCTACTGATCATCACCAAACCAGGGTTGATCCCAGAAGAAGCCCTGCACAGCCTTGTCACACCATGCCAGCCATCATGCTCACCACCACGCCCAACCCTGCCCCTGGACCTCTCCTCCCCCTATGACCATGTCACATAGCTTCCCTTTTACCTGCTGATCGTGCTAGACAAGACCCTTGGTGGAGGAGAGCAAGACTTGACCCAAAACAAGCATGCCAATGCACATGATCACCACCCCGAGGACACCACCAACCCCACGCGTGCACAAGGCAACCCAACACCTCCCCTGCGCCACCAGTACCTCCTCACCCCTACACACACGCCAGACATGGCCATAGGCCCGCACGCACGCCAGGGTGGCGACACGACGCGACGCCCACAAGGACGCCGACGTCGGCATCATCCTCGTACGCCCTACACACAATGCCTGCGAGCTAGCCACTGCACACGCTTCCTCCCCTACCCCTTACCTCCCCTTTTCGACGCAGTAGCCATGATGAAGATGCTTGCACGCGACGCGCCCACGACGTCGCCATCATGCCGGCCATGGCACGCCTCCCTCCCCTGGAGCCTATATAAACCCCCCTCCTCGCTTGGGACAGCACCACACCATCCCACAGCATCCTCCCCTCCCTCCTAGCACCGCTCCTCTCCTCTCTTTGCCGCTCATCGGTGCAAGAACTAGCCGGCGGTCACCACCAAAAGCCGCCCAGATTTTTGTCACCATAGCCCTCGAGCCCTACACCAAAGTTGTAGCCCTTGGAAAGAGCTTTCCAACGCACCCAACCCCGCCGTAATCCGAGCTCCGAGGCGAGAGATACGGCCCCCGCAAGGTTGCAGAATCGCGAGGTACACGACGAACCAGCCCCGTCCGATCTCGATCCAACGCTCTGTGCGCCCCGCGCGTCGGCCACGTGCATGCGCCATGCATGCACGGCCCGGGCAGCAGCTGGGCCGGCCCAACTTCTTCCCGCCCCCGTTTGAATTCAAATTTTGTTTAATTCTTTTTCATTTAAATTGCTATCAGATGCTTTGCTAGAAATCAAATATCTCCAAATATACTAGGCCATTTTTAGTGAACTTCATATGGTTGGAAAGCCTGCGAAATTATCTATCCAATGCCACTAGATTCAAACCAATATCTGTTGTAGAATTAAAGTAGAAAAATAAACAAGACATAGACTTTTCTGACTTAGAATAATTATTAAAAATCAACCCTTTTGAATTTTGAGGTGATTCCACCTCTCATAATTCACATTTCACAAACTCTAATTGTTTATGTAAAAATATGATATGGGTTCTGTACATGATCATGGGCTAGATTCAGAATATTGGCTATGTAGTCAATACTAGCCCATTTAAACTATTTCAAATTTTAGGAATTTAAATCTATGAGGTGTAGCACCTCATTTAAATCATTCTCACAAGTGATATGAAGTAATGTGTTGACCTTTAAATGCTTAGGCTCATACTTGCTCTCTTGTAGAATTTAAATCAACATAGTATTTAAATGGCAAAGGTTATTTAAAACACATGAGATGATGAATCTCATTTAAATCACTTTTCTCAAATACTAAGTGTGAAGTGTTGACCTTGGTCAACATGGGAGCACCCCTGGTTATTTGAGAAGATTAAATCTTAAGAATATTCAATGAGAGGAAATTATTTCTCCAAACCAAAGAGAAACCCTAATTTCAACTTTCAATGAGAGGAAATTATTCTCCTAATGTTAAATAAAGAAACCCTAGCATAATTTGAGAATAAATGTTAAGTAGTGATGCTAGATCCTTTGTGTGAGCCAATAAGGCTAATTAAGACTACTTAAGTGTTGTTTGGTGATTGTATCCTCGTATTCGTTTATAGACGCTAGTACCGGGGACTATCAAGAGGAAGAGGTCTTCTACCAAGAGGAAGAGCAAGAGAACTTTGATCACATCACCAACCAAGGCAAGCTATTACCAATGCAAGCTAGACTAATGCAAGTTATAATGTTGCAAGCTAACACACTTGCAAGTCCCAAGTGCAAAGCTCTACCAGAGCAAGGCACCATCACCATTTATTTTTATGTTCAATAAACCTATCCCATGTTTTTACCTTGCAATTATTTTGCTTATTGTATTTCAAAGCTTATTTGTGATTTATGATTCACTTGGGCTAGAATAGAACAAGAGCATCAAATTTAGCCTAAAGCAAACAAAGCTAGATAGCACCCCTCATGACTAGTTGCTATTGCTAAAGAAATAAAATTGACTACTCTAGATGGGAACATGTGAAATGAAATGACTTTGAAAACCTTGGAATGATGACTCATTCTATTGAAAGATTTTGAAGGTGAATATGACTTGTGAATGAATTGGTGAATTTTACAAAAACTGATGGTTGGGTTCGGATGCGATACCATTCCAATTTACAAGTACCCCCACGATACACGATTATGGGTAGGGCTTAACCGGAAGTTTATGTGTCTTAGTATGGGTTCCCTCTAAACAAGCGTCATCGGGGTTATGCCAAAAGCTGCCTCCACAACACAAAAGAAACGACGTTAAAGATGAGGTGAATGTCCGGCCCAAGCCTCGTGCGGTTCCCGGGTTGACGAGTCTGTCTTCACTGGGAGGCCAAGCTCATGGGGAGAGGTGCCTATACTAGGATAGGTAAGTGAAAGGTTATGGTTGATGATCCGCGTACTGAGTTACGATTATTCAGGGTTACCCCTGACGGATGTAATCAAAAGTTGTGGAACAAGTGTACAACCTCTGCAGAGTGTAAACCTATTCGAATAGCCGCGTCCACGGTTAAGGACGGTTGGAAAGGCCATACTTGTTCCGATCATCGAGACCATTTTCAAAAATGTGACATATGACTTGTGTTTCACATTTTGAAAGGTGAAGGGTAGATTTGAATTAAAATCACAACCAAGTTGTGGGAATGACACTAATGTTCCCACTTGAGTTAGTCTAGTGATTCAAGCATCTTTACTAAATGTTTATGAAATAAACTTGGCTTTATGCAAATAAACCTAGAGCTTAGTATCCCCTTACTAGAATTGTTAGTTCTTACACTAGTATTAGTTTGCGAGTACTTTAAAGTACTCATGGCTTTGTCCCTGGCTATTCAAATGGCCAGACTATGAAGGAGAACAACAGTACGAGGAAGATGGACAGCAGGACGTCTACGACAACTAGGACTGCTCCTGACGTCAAGCGTTGGCCTGTGGATTAGATAGCCACTACTACTTCGCGTCCGCTATTTGTGATGTCCGTTGATCGATAGATCAACTACTGTTGTAATATTGGATCATGTGATCTACCTTTGTAAGACGATTATGTGTTGTAATAAATGATGACTCTATGATATTCAACTATTATGTCTCGCAACAACAATATTCCCGGGATTGCGATGTATGGCATAATAGGCATCCGGACTTAAAAATCCGGGTGTTGACAAGTTGGTATCAGAGCCATTGTTTGACCTTAGGAGACCCTAGTTAGAATGGACGTCTGAAAAACTTAGTTTCAAAACCAATGAAGTGAATATTTATGAAAACTTATTCTCACTCTTATCCTTGAAATCTTTTCAAAAAGAGAAGTCCATGCTCTACTTTTCCTTGAAATTCTACCTAAAATTTTGCACACTTGATCACTTTAGTAGAACTCACACCTACGCAAGAGTTTGTATCAGGATCCCCTTGTATCGTAGAGCGGTGAATGGTTCTTAAAACCAACGGTGTGTTAGCTTTGTAATGTGTGATGTTTGGTATGAATGAAAAAGTGTTGTTGGTTTTACCCCCTCAACACTACTCAAGTTTGGAACTTTTCAAATTTTATCTCAAACAAACCATAGAAATTCCCCTCTTATCTTATGATCTACCTCATTGTTCAGATGGCCCCTCCTACCCGCAACAACCCCCGTGCCCAAGCCAACCAGATGCACATTGAGCACGCCAAGATGACTGACACCATCAACATCCTTGCAATGGAGCGCAAGGCACTTCGTCATCAGCACGCCAAGAAGGACTACCTCATTGCTCGGCTCCGCGTCAGGATAGCATCACTGGAGCAGCTCATCCCAATACCCAACCATGCCCCCAGAGGCAAGTCCACTGTGACTTGCTATGAATGTGGTCTTACTGGTCATTACTCTAGAAAGTGCCCGATGAAAGCCGCCAACAATGCCCCAAGGACTGGAAGCAATGCTGTACCCATTGCCCAAAGGGACAAGTCAACGGTAACCTGCTATGAATGTGGAACTGTGGGTCATTACTCCTATGAATGCCCCAAGAAGCTTGCTAGGACCGCCCTCAATACCGCTGCAACTGCCCAGCAGCAGCACTGTGCCACAACAGGAAGGAAGTTTGCCCCAAACTACCCAAACAACCGCAACGGTCGTTACTACCGCTTGAATGCCACTGAAGCTCAGGAAGCACCACAGACCATGCCAAGTATGTCTTCCTGTTAATAACATGCTCAATCTCTCTTAGGAACCTAACCTTTCTTAAAATCTCGGGACGAGATTTGTTTAAGGGGGAAGGGTTTGTAACACCCCAAAATTTTAAAACAAAGAGAAAATGAATTTCCTTTTTCCCAAAAATGAGAACCAACAAAAACTTTTATTAAATCAAGTTTGGTGCATAGTGAGCATGCTTATATGTTGTGATATTGCCATGATTGTTTATTTATTGCATTGAACCTAGTTCCAAAACCCTAAACCCTAATCTTCTCAAAACTAAATAGTATCAAATAAGAAGGAACTAAAATAAATAAAAAGGCATATGTGGGCATATAGCCCTAGTATGCAAATACTGACTAATACCATTCTTACTTTTCTAAATAGTGGTGAACCATTGAGATACTCCACTAAACCCTAAAACCTCACCCTCTTTTCACCATCCTAGCTAAAATAAAATAAAATTAAATTAAATAAGAAAAAGGTATGTGTGCCTATGGCTATTTTTACAAATCTTTACCCTAGACCTTTCTACTTTGTTTAGAGGTTTGGAAAACCTTCATACACTCTACCTAGCACTTATCAAACCAAATCCAAAGTGAAACCAAAGAAATTAAAAAGAAACTAAAAATGCCATAGAGGCATATGAGAGTAAAATGCAAAGTTATGAATTTGGGAACCTTGACCCTAATACATGTTGTGAATGATTGGATCACTTCCATATACCATTTCAACACTCAACAACACCAATTGGGTCAAGCAAAGTCAAATTAAAAATCAAATGAACATGTGCATAGAGGCATATGTGACACATAGCCATAATACCCAATTTTTGCTCTATGACTCTAAACCTTGACCAAATGATATGAAACCATCTCCCAACCTAATATGATCCTAAATTGACCCTAACCCATGCCCAAGTAAAGCAAGGGGAACAATTTACAAAAATAATAAAATTTGACACATCACCTCTTATGTGTTATGGCCATTTTGCAAATCCTTGAACAAGACCATTTGAATTGGTTTCAATGGTTGGAAAATGTTTCTAAACTAATAAGAACCATATTAGAGTCAAAAAAAGTCAACTCAAATGGGGAGAAATCAACTTGTGAGATAATCCCAATTTCACTCACATACACATAAGACCACTTTTGCAAATCTTCATGAAAGGCCACCATTGCTTGATCTAATGCTTGTAGAATACTTATATATGATAAACAAACACAATTGCATCAAAGAAACCCAAATAAAAGCAAAGAAGAATTCAAATGCAACTTATATATGATAATGGTCATTTGGCCATTTTATATTATCTTACCCACTTTGAGCTCTTCTATTAAGAGATTCTTAAACCAAACCCTAACAACTCTTTGCACCTCATCCAAGACCTCATCAAGATGAACACTTTTCGTGTTCACCACTTTGACCAAAGCTTTGACCATTGCTCTAATTAGTCAAGCCAAGATGCCACCTTGAAACAAATTATAGATTCCCTCCACTTTTTGAATTTTCACAAAACCTCTCCAAATTTCAAACCAATGCCACACATTGTTGCCCAACATCATTTAGAACACAACCATGCAGCCATTTGTCCAAAATTACACACAAGGGAGGTCATTGCTTTGGAGATGAGAAGTACACATAAAGTGAAAATGGGGTACAATTCACTTTAATCATCATTTTCTCACTTTTTCTCTCTCCCTCTCTTTCCATCCTTGTTAGTACACCATGGTACTCTGAAAGCATCTCAATGAGTGACACCACCTTGGCCATGATCACCATGCTCATGATTGCCACTCATCACATGTACCACATACACTTTTGGGATTATTTCTTTGTGCACACATTTAGCCTCTCCAACCTGGTACACCATGTCACACACACTCATCTCACCCCTCTCAAGCTTGCAGCACCTTGGTTACACCAAATTCATGCACAACAAGATCATGCCAAGCCCATGCCATTGATGTAGACATCACCATGCCACCACTTGCTATCCTACCTCTCTGGTCACCCTCACCATGTCACATAGACCCACCTTAGCCTACTGATCATCACCAAACCAGGGTTGATCCCAGAAGAAGCCACCGCACTGACCTTGTCACACCATGCCGAGCCATCATGCTCACCACCACGCCCAACCCTGCCCCTGGACCTCTCCTCCCCCTATGACCATGTCACATAGCTTCCCTTTTACCTGCTGATCGTGCTAGACAAGACCCTTGGTGGAGGAGAGCAAGACTTGACCCAAAACAAGCATGCCAATGCACATGATCACCACCCCGAGGACACCACCAACCCCACGCGTGCACAAGGCAACCCAACACCTCCCCCTGCGCCACCAGTACCTCCTCACCCCTACACACACGCCAGACATGGCCATAGGCCCGCACGCACGCCAGGGTGGCGACACGACGCGACGCCCACAAGGACGCCGACGTCGGCATCATCCTCGTACGCCCTACACACAATGCCTGCGAGCTAGCCACTGCACACGCTTCCTCCCCTACCCCTTACCTCCCCTTTTCGACGCAGTAGCCATGATGAAGATGCTTGCACGCGACGCGCCCACGACGTCGCCATCATGCCGGCCATGGCACGCCTCCCTCCCCTGGAGCCTATATAAACCCCCCTCCTCGCTTGGGACAGCACCACACCATCCCACAGCATCCTCCCCTCCCTCCTAGCACCGCTCCTCTCCTCTCTTTGCCGCTCATCGGTGCAAGAACTAGCCGGCGGTCACCACCAAAAGCCGCCCAGATTTTTGTCACCATAGCCCTCGAGCCCTACACCAAAGTTGTAGCCCTTGGAAAGAGCTTTCCAACGCACCCAACCCCGCCGTAATCCGAGCTCCGAGGCGAAAGATACGGCCCCGCAAGGTTGCAGAATCGCGAGGTACACGACGAACCAGCCCCGTCCGATCTCGATCCAACGCTCTGTGCGCCCCGCGCGTCGGCCACGTGCATGCGCCATGCATGCACGGCCCGGGCAGCAGCTGGGCCGGCCCAACTTCTTCCCGCCCCCGTTTGAATTCAAATTTTGTTTAATTCTTTTTCATTTAAATTGCTATCAGATGCTTTGCTAGAAATCAAATATCTCCAAATATACTAGGCCATTTTTAGTGAACTTCATATGGTTGGAAAGCCTGCGAAATTATCTATCCAATGCCACTAGATTCAAACCAATATCTGTTGTAGAATTAAAGTAGAAAAATAAACAAGACATAGACTTTTCTGACTTAGAATAATTATTAAAAATCAACCCTTTTGAATTTTGAGGTGATTCCACCTCTCATAATTCACATTTCACAAACTCTAATTGTTTATGTAAAAATATGATATGGGTTCTGTACATGATCATGGGCTAGATTCAGAATATTGGCTATGTAGTCAATACTAGCCCATTTAAACTATTTCAAATTTTAGGAATTTAAATCTATGAGGTGTAGCACCTCATTTAAATCATTCTCACAAGTGATATGAAGTAATGTGTTGACCTTTAAATGCTTAGGCTCATACTTGCTCTCTTGTAGAATTTAAATCAACATAGTATTTAAATGGCAAAGGTTATTTAAAACACATGAGATGATGAATCTCATTTAAATCACTTTTCTCAAATACTAAGTGTGAAGTGTTGACCTTGGTCAACATGGGAGCACCCCTGGTTATTTGAGAAGATTAAATCTTAAGAATATTCAATGAGAGGAAATTATTTCTCCAAACCAAAGAGAAACCCTAATTTCAACTTTCAATGAGAGGAAATTATTCTCCTAATGTTAAATAAAGAAACCTAGCATAATTTGAGAATAAATGTTAAGTAGTGATGCTAGATCCTTTGTGTGAGCCAATAAGGCTAATTAAGACTACTTAAGTGTTGTTTGGTGATTGTATCCTCGTATTCGTTTATAGACGCTAGTACAGGGGACTATCAAGAGGAAGAGGTCTTCTACCAAGAGGAAGAGCAAGAGAACTTTGATCACATCACCAACCAAGGCAAGCTATTACCAATGCAAGCTAGACTAATGCAAGTTATAATGTTGCAAGCTAACACACTTGCAAGTCCCAAGTGCAAAGCTCTACCAGAGCAAGGCACCATCACCATTTATTTTTATGTTCAATAAACCTATCCCATGTTTTTACCTTGCAATTATTTTGCTTATTGTATTTCAAAGCTTATTTGTGATTTATGATTCACTTGGGCTAGAATAGAACAAGAGCATCAAATTTAGCCTAAAGCAAACAAAGCTAGATAGCACCCCTCATGACTAGTTGCTATTGCTAAAGAAATAAAATTGACTACTCTAGATGGGAACATGTGAAATGAAATGACTTTGAAAACCTTGGAATGATGACTCATTCTATTGAAAGATTTTGAAGGTGAATATGACTTGTGAATGAATTGGTGAATTTTACAAAAAGCTGATGGTTGGGTTCGGATGCGATACCATTCCAATTTACAAGTACCCCCACAATGCACTGATTATGGGTAGGGCTTAAGCTGGAAGTTTATGTGTCTTAGTATGGGTTCCCTCTAAACAAGCGTCATCGGGGTTATGCCAAAAGCTGCCTCCACAACACAAAAGAAACGACGTTAAAGATGAGGTGAATGTCCGGCCCAAGCCCTGTGCAGTTCCCAGGCTGACAGTCTGTCTTCACTGGGAGGCCAAGCTCATGGGGAGAGGTGCCTATACTAGGATAGGTAAGTGAAAGGTTATGGTTGATGATCCGCGTACTGAGTTACGATTATTCAGGGTTACCCCTGACGGATGTAATCAAAAGTTGTGGAACAAGTGTACAACCTCTGCAGAGTGTAAACCTATTCGAATAGCCGCGTCCACGGTTAAGGACGGTTGGAAAGGCCATACTGTTCCGTCATCAGACCATTTTCAAAAATGTGACATATGACTTGTGTTTCACATTTTGAAAGGTGAAGGGTAGATTTGAATTAAAATCACAACCAAGTTGTGGGAATGACACTAATGTTCCCACTTGAGTTAGTCTAGTGATTCAAGCATCTTTACTAAATGTTTATGAAATAAACTTGGCTTTATGCAAATAAACCTAGAGCTTAGTATCCCCTTACTAGAATTGTTAGTTCTTACACTAGTATTAGTTTGCGAGTACTTTAAAGTACTCATGGCTTTGTCCCTGGCTATTCAAATGGCCAGACTATGAAGGAGAACAACAGTACGAGGAAGATGGACAGCGGGACGTCTACGACAACTAGGACCGCTCTCGACGTCAAGCGTTGGCCTGTGGATTAGATAGCCACTACTACTTCGCGTCCGCTATTTGTGATGTCCGTTGATCGATAGATCAACTACTGTTGTAATATTGGATCATGTGATCTACCTTTGTAAGACGATTATGTGTTGTAATAAATGATGACTCTATGATATTCAACTATTATGTCTCGCAACAACAATATTCCTGGGATTGCGATGTATGGCATAATAGGCATCTGGACTTAAAAATCCGGGTGTTGACAATAGCTCTCCTAGAGATATAGTAGGTAGAGATTACAAATCCTAAACTACCTAATATACTTATACCAAATATATCTCTAACACTCCCCGATAGTCGTAGCGGTAGTGACGTGAACAACAGTAGCATCGCGGATGGTCAGACTGGAGAGAAGCCGAAGGTAGGAACCAACGGGCTGACACTCCCCTACAGTCGTGGCCGGGTGCCGGTGTCGATGTAGGCGCAGGCGAGATGGTGTGCGAGGAGAGTGACAGAGACGCGTCGAGGCAGTTTTGGAGATGGTCGATGCCGAAGTTGATGCAGTCTGAGCCGTCGAGGACGAAGTGCAACCACAGTTTTGCCAGAACCAGGCGCACATCGGGGACGAAGGAATACTTTGGTTTTTCCAGAATCGAGTACGCATAGAAGAAATCGGCGGTGACGCGGTCGAGGCAGTCGTAGAGATGATGCTGATGAAGACATCGTCGAAGCCGATGAAGACGAGGCGCCGGTGACATAGGCATCCCCAATGGGCCTGCCGAAGAAGGTACCCGGGGTTTACTAAAGGCCCATGACTCGAAGAATATGAAGCCCGGAAGCCCAATTAAGTGTCGATATGGAAAGATAGAGTTGTATTAGGAATAAAGACTTGTAACCAATACGGGACGAACTCGAAGAGTCTCTCGTTGTTTGTAACTTGTACATCACGAAACCCTTGGCTCCACCTCCTATATAAGGGGGAGTCGAGGGAGAAAGAAAGGATCGATTCATTGTCAACACAACCCTAGCTTTTTAGCAGTCGAGTACTTTTCCGGCTGAAACCCTCGAGATCTACTTGCCCTCTACTTTCCACGAAACCCTAGTCTACAACTTGTAGGCATTGACAAGTCAATCCCTTGTCAATTGGCGCCTTCTATAGGAATTAGAGGTGACAAGGAGCTGATCTCGATGGCATGTTCAACATCATCGACATCTTCGGTGGCAAGCAACGCGATGGACGGAGGTAAACAGATCAAAACTGGTCTCGTTGATTTTGTTCCTCACCCTCCCGCCCGTTTGGATGCATATGCTTATCTGGAAGAGCCAATGGAGATGAAGTTCGGGAGCTTCTACTTTTGCGTCGGGAGAGAAGGATCACATCGTTTAGCAGCACCGATTCGTTCGGGACCGTTAGCGGTTGTTTCTGATTTCTCGGGATCATCATCGACAACCAAGCCAAGCGATGAATAAATCTTGTCGACAAGCAGCATCAAGCCCGCCCTTGGCGGAGATCTCGCCAATCTGTTCGGCGGGATGTCTTTCGGGTCGTTCACGGACTCCGATTTGGACAACAACTCGGAAAGCGTCGATAGCTTCAACTTCATCGACAAATCTACCCTTATTCGGGAGGTCTTCGCCGATCGTTACGACGGTGTCACCGACCCAGAAGATGATCACTCAGGGCCAACATACCATCAAGTCTACGTGATTGGTGAGTCAAGTCGTCCAGAGGACGAAACATTAGAGGCTTTCGATGATTTGGGAAATCCATACATCGATCCCGCTGATCTTACGCGAGGTTTAGGCAGCAAGTATTTCAGGACTACACGACGCCAGAAGTTGCAACTTCCGCAAGAAGCTTGGGACAGAGCATCAACAGCCTTAAACGGTACAGATCCGCTGACCACCACCGCTACGGTGGAGGAGTTGCAAGCATACCAATATAGACTCGCGCGTGCTGGTCGAGAGCTGGAGAAACAAAGGGTGATACTTGAGCAGAGAAAAGCTGCAGTTTCCGCGTCAAGTAGGCGAAGAGCTGAGCAAAGTCGACAATCAGGAACTTCGGGAGATAGTCACATAGCAGCTCGTAATAGAGAAAGATCTCGGCTGCAACATATACTTGAAGGAGAGAGGGAGCATCTGGTCCAAAACCTCAACATGTCTTTTATGTCGATAGACACAAGAGGAAACATTATTCCCAGAACACCGGAAGCTGGATACATGGTGACTCAGGCTTACATACTGGCATCCAGGCCACCTCCCGGAGATCCAAGAGAAGCGTTGTATGATGCGTGTAGTTGACACGTCCGTGGGAACCCCAAGAGGAAGGTGTGATGCGCACAGCGGCAAGTTTCCCTCAGTAAGAAACCAAGGTTTAATCGAACCAGTAGGAGTCAAAAAGCACGTTGAAGGTTGATGGCGGCGGGATGTAGTGCGGCGCAACACCGGAGATTCCGGCGCCAACGTGGAACTCGCACAACACAACCAAAGTACTTTGCCCCAACGAAACAAGTGAGGTTGTCGATCTCAACGGCTTGCTGTAACAAAGGATTAACCGTATTGTGTGGAAGATGATTGTTTGCAAGAAAACGATAAAACAAGTATTGCAGTAGATTGTATGCGATGTAAAGAATAGGACCGGGGTCCACAGTTCACTAGAGGTGTCTCTCCCATAAGATAAAAGCATGTTGGGTGAACAAATTACAGTCGGGCAATTGACAAATAGAGAGGGCATAACAATGCACATACATGTCATGATAAATATAGTGAGATTTAATTGGGCATTACGACAAAGTACATAGACCACTATCCAGCATGCATCTATGCCTAAAAAGTCCACCTTCAGGTTATCGTCCGAACCCCTTCCAGTATTAAGTTGCAAAACAACGGACAATTGTATTAAGTATGGTGCGTAATGTAATCAATAACTACATCCTCGGACATAGCATCAATGTTTTATCCCTAGTGGCAACAAGACATCCACAACCTTAGAACTTTCATCACTCGTCCCGCATTCAATGGAGGCATGAACCCACTCTCGAGCATAAATACTCCCTCTTGGAGTTAAGAGCAAAAACTTGGCCGAGCCTCTACTAATAACGGAGAGCATGCAAGATCATAAACAACACATAGGTAATAACTTGATAATTAACATAACATAGTATTCTCTATCCATCGGATCCCGACAAACACAACATATAGTATTACAGATAGATGATCTTGATCATGTTAGGCAGCTCACAAGATCCAACAATGAAGCACAATGAGGAGAAGACAACCATCTAGCTACTGCTATGGACCCATAGTCCGGGGGTGAACTACTCACTCATCACTCCGAGAGGCGACCATGGCGGTGAAGAGTCCTCCGGGAGATGAATCCCCTCTCCGGCAGGGTGCCGGAGGAGATCTCCAGAATCCCCCGAGATGGGATTGGCGGTGGCGGCGTCTCAGTAAGGTTTTCCGTATCGTGGCTCTCGGTACTGGGGGTTTCGCGACGGAGGCTATTTCTAGGCGGAAGAGCAGGTAAAGAGGCGGCACGAGCGGCCCAGACGACAGGCCGGCGCGGCCTGGGCCGCGCCGCCCTGGTGTCTGGCCACCTCGTGGCCCCACTTCGACTCTCCTTCGGTCTTCTGGAAGCTTCGTGGCAAAATAGGACCCTGGGCGTTGATTTCGTCCAATTGCGAGAATATTTCGTTACTAGGATTTCTGAAACCAAAAACAGCGAAAACAAGAATCGGCTCTTCGGCATCTTGTTAATAGGTTAGTTCCGGAAAATGCACGAATATGACATAAAGTGTGCATAAAACATGTAGATATCATCAATAATGTGGCATGGAACATAAGAAATTATCGATACGTCGGAGACGTATCAGCATCCCCAAGCTTAGTTCTGCTCGTCCCGAGCAGGTAAAACGATAACAAAGATAATTTCTGAAGTGACATGCCATCATAACCTTGATCATACTATTTTTAAACATATGTAATGAATGCAGCGATCAAAACAATGGTAATGACATGAGTAAACAACTGAATCATAAAGCAAAGACTTTTCATGAATAGTACTTAAAGACAAGCATCAATAAGTCCTGCATAAGAGTTAACTCATAAAGCAATAAATCAAAGTAAAGTTATTGAAGCAACACAAAGGAAGATTAAGTTTCAGCGGTTGCTTTCAACTTATAACATGTATATCTCATGGATAATTGTCAACATAGAATAATATAACAAGTGCAATATGAAAGTATGTAGGAATTAATGCATAGTTCACACAAGTGTTTGCTTCTTGAGGTGGAGAGAAATAGGTGAACTGACTCAACATAAAAGTAAAAAGAATGGTCCTTCAAAGAGGAAAGCATCGATTGCTATATTTGTGCTAGAGCTTTTATTTTGAAAACATGAAACAATTTTGTCAACGGTAGTAATAAAGCATATGAGTTATGTAAATTATATCTTACAAGTTGCAAGCCTCATGCATAGTATACTAATAGTGCCCGCACCTTGTCCTAATTAGCTTGGACTACCGGATCATCGCAATACACGTGTTTTAACCAAGTGTCACAATGGGGTACCTCCATGCCGCCTGTACAAAGGTCTAAGGAGAAAGCTCACATTTTGGATTTCTCGCTTTTGATTATTCTCAACTTAGACATCGATACCGGGACAACATGGACAACAGATAATGGACTCCTCTTTAATGCATAAGCATGTGGCAACAGTTAATGTTCTCATATGAGATTGAGGATATATGTCCAAAACTCGAAACTTCCACCATTATTCATGGCTTTAGTTAGCGGCCCAATGTTCTTCTCTAACAATATGCATGCTCCAACCATTAAGGTGGTAGATCTCTCTTACTTCGGACAAGACGGACATGCATAGCAACTCACATGATATTCAACAAAGAGTAGTTGATGGCGTCCCCGAAACATGGTTATCGCACAACAAGCAACTTAATAAGAGATAAAGTGCATAAGTACATATTCAATACCACAATAGTTTTTAAGCTATTTGTCCCATGAGCTATATATTGTAAAGGTGAATGATGGAATTTTAAAGGTAGCACTCAAGCAATTTACTTTGGAATGGCGGAGAAATACCATGTAGTAGGTAGGTATGGTGGACACAAATGGCATAGTGGTCGGCTCAAGGATTTTGGATGCATGAGAAGTATTCCCTCTCGATACAAGGTTTAGGCTAGCAAGGTTATTTGAAACAAACACAAGGATGAACCGGTGCAGCAAAACTCACATAAAAGACATATTGTAAACATTATAAGACTCTACACCGTCTTCCTTGTTGTTCAAAACTCAATACTAGAAATTATCTAGACTTTAGAGAAACCAAATATGCAAACCAAATTAGCAAGCTCTAGGTATTTCTTCATTAATGGGTGCAAAGTATATGATGCAAGAGCTTAAGCATGAGCACAACAATTGCCAAGTATCAAATTATCCAAGACATTTTAGAGTTACTACATGTAGCATTTTCCAATTCCAACCATATAACAATTTAACGAAGAAGAAACTTCGCCATGAATATTATGAGTAAAGCCTAAGGACATACTTGTCCATATGCAACAGCGGAGCATGTCTCTCTCCCATACAGTGAATGCTAGGATCCATTTATTCAAACAAAAACAAAAACAAAAACAAACCGATGCTCCAAGCAAAGTACATAAGATGTGACGGAATAAAAATATAGTTTCAGGGGAGGAACCTGATAATGTTGTCGATGAAGAAGGGGATGCCTTGGGCATCCCCAAGCTTAGACGCTTGAGTCTTCTTAGAATATGCAGGGGTGAACCACCGGGGCATCCCCAAGCTTAGAGCTTTCACTCTCCTTGATCATATTGCATCATACTCGAAACAACTCATTAGAGGGTTAGTGGACAATAAAAATTAACATGTTCAGAGGTGACACAATCATTCTTAACACTTCTGGACATTGCATAAAGCTACTGGACATTAATGGATCAAAGAAATTCATCCAACATAGCAAAAGAGGCAATGCGAAATAAAAGGCAGAATCTGTCAAAACAGAACAGTCCGTAAAGATGGATTTTATTGAGGCACCAGACTTGCTCAAATGAAAATTCCCAAATTGAATGAAAGTTGCGTACATATCTGAGGATCACGCACGTAAATTGGTATAATTTTCTGAGCTACCTACAGAGAGGCAGGTCGAAATTCGTGACAGCAAAGAAATCTGAAACTGCGCAGTAATCCAAATATAGTATGAACCTTACTATCAAAGACTTTACTTGGCACAACAAAACTCAAAACTAAGATAAGGAGAGGTTGCTACAGTAGTAAACAACTTCCAAGACTCAAATATAAAACAAAAATACTGTAGTAAAAGCATGGGTTGTCTCCCATAAGCGCTTTTCTTTAACGCCTTTCAGCTAGGCGTAGAAAGTGTATATCAAGTATTATCGAGAGATGAAGCATCGACATTACCTTGGGCTTTACCCTTATCTTTCTTGTTCTTTTTCTTACTCTTTGGCTTAGGGAATATATGGCTGCCCCCAGGTGTAGAGGTGAATTTTAGGGTGCCTTCTCTTATGTCTATGACTGCTCCCAATAGTTTCAGCAGGGATCTTCCGAGTGTGATTTGTCCTGTTCCTCGCGCATTCAATGACAAGATAATCAATGGATATTGTTCTCCCAAGAATGGTTGTATGCACACCCGCAGCTATTCCTTTAGGAATTATAACAGAGTTATCAATAAGAGTTATTCCTTCTCCCCCTTCAGCGAATTCCCAAAGTTTCAAAGATTTATGAATACTCTTAGGCATTAGACAAAATTCAGTCATAATATCACAATTAGCATGAAGATTTTGGTCACCTATGACAATTTTAATAGTAGGATCCCATAATGAAGGTTCAGAGTTCACTAAAACTTGATCAAGACGGTTACGAATATATCCATAATTTTCATTTAAGCGAGATGCACTTGTCTCAAGAGTGTTTAATCTATTATAAATGCTAACAAGGGCTGAATCAAAGTTATTAGCTGAATCATGTGATGCAACCAACTTCTTTATGGCATTATAAGCTTGATCCCCATTGCAATGAAGGAAATCTCCTCCCACTAGAGTATCCAAGGCATATCTATAGCGAATCATAAGACCAAAATAAAAATTACTAAGGAGCAAACTTAGAGTCATTTGAGGTTCAGTTTTACGATAAGAAGTAAAAATCCTGGACCAAGCATCTTTAAAACTTTCCTCATCCCCTTGTTTAAAAGTAAAAACTAATTCCTCGGGTGAAGAAGTAACAGGTACAGAGCTAGACATGATAACAAAAGTAAACTAAATGCAAGTAACTAATTTTTTTTTTGTATTTTTGATATAGCAAACAAGATAGTAAATAAAGTAAAGCTAGCAACTAATTTTTTTGTGTTTTGATATAATGCAGCAAACAAAGTAGTAAATAAAATAAAGCAAGACAAAAACAAAGTAAAGAGATTGGGAAGTGGAGACTCCCTTGCAGCGTGTCTTGATCTCCCGGCAACGGCGCCGTAAATTTGCTTGATGTCTGTAATTGACACGTCCGTTGGGAACCCCAAGAGGAAGGTGTGATGCGCACAGCCGGCAAGTTTCCTCGCAAGAAACCAAGGTTTAATCGAACCAGTAGGAGTCAAAAAGCACGTTGAAGGTTGATGGCGGCGGGATGTAGTGCGGCGCAACACCGGAGATTCCGGCGCCAACGTGGAACCTGCACAACACAACCAAAGTACTTTGCCCCAACGAAACAAGTGAGGTTGTCGATCTCACCGGCTTGCTGTAACAAAGGATTAACCGTATTGTGTGGAAGATGATTGTTTGCAAGAAAACGAGTAAAACAAGTATTGCAGTAGATTGTATGCGATGTAAAGAATAGGACCGGGGTCCACAGTTCACTAGAGGTGTCTCTCCCATAAGATAAAAGCATGTTGGGTGAAAAAATTACAGTCGGGCAATTGACAAATAGAGAGGGCATAACAATGCACATACATGTCATGATAAATATAGTGAGATTTAATTGGGCATTACGACAAAGTACATAGACCGCTATCCAGCATGCATCTATGCCTAAAAAGTCCACCTTCAGGTTATCGTCCGAACCCCTTCCAGAATTAAGTTGCTAACAACAGACAATTGCATTAAGTATGGTGCGTAATGTAATCAATAACCACATCCTCGGACATAGCATCAATGTTTTATCCCTAGTGGCAACAAGACATCCACAACCTTAGAACTTTCCGTCACCGTCCCGCATTCAATGGAGGCATGAACCCACTATCGAGCATAAATACTCCCTCTTGGAGTTAAGAGCAAAAACTTGGCCAGAGCCTCTACTAATAACGGAGAGCATGCAAGATCATAAACAACACATAGGTAATAACTTGATAATTAACATAACATAGTATTCTCTATCCATCGGATCCCGACAAACACAACATATAGTATTACGGATAGATGATCTTGATCATGTTAGGTAGCTCACAAGATCCAACAATGAAGCACAATGAGGAGAAGACAACCATCTAGCTACCGCTATGGACCCATAGTCCAGGGGTGAACTACTCACTCATCACTCCGGAGGCGACCATGGCGGTGAAGAGTCCTCCGGGAGATGAATCCCCTCTCCGGCAGGGTGCCGGAGGAGATCTCCGTAATCCCCCGAGATGGGATTGGCGGCGGCGGCGTCTCGGTAAGGTTTTCCGTATCGTGGCTCTCGGTACCGGGGGTTTCGCGACGGAGGCTATTTGTAGGCGGAAGGGCAGGTAAAGAGGCGGCACGAGGGGCCCGGACGACAGGCCGGCGCGGCCGGGGCCCGGGCCGCGCCGCCCGGTGTCCGGCCACCTCGTGGCCCCACTTCGACTCTCCTTCGGTCTTCCGGAAGCTTCGTGGCAAAATAGGACCCCGGGCGTTGATTTCGTCCAATTCCGAGAATATTTCGTTACTAGGATTTCTGAAACCAAAAATAGCAGAAAACAAGCAATCGGCTCTTCGGCATCTTGTTAATAGGTTAGTTCCAGAAAATGCACGAATATGACATAAAGTGTGCATAAAACATGTAGATATCATCAATAATGTGGCATGGAACATAAGAAATTATCGATACGTCGGAGACGTATCATTGTACAATATGGCTATCGCAGGAGTTGGAGCCATGGGGACAGCGTTCGCGAGCACAAGTGCACCTCCCGAAGGTGCTCCAAGGCAAAATAGTCCACGACCCACGGTGGTAGTGCAAGATCCTCCAAGAACGGGTGATGCGAGAGACACATCGACACATGCATAGGTCGATAGAGCGCGGCAAGAAAGGAGAGAACGTCGACATTCACCAGAAGTAGATGATGATGATATGTGCGGGCTCCCTTGCTTCACTCGAGGAGTTCGTAAAACTTGGGTCCCGTCTGGATTTAAATTGCCCGACAACTACAAGAAGTTTGATGGTCTGCATGATCCCGAGGACTGGTTAGTCGACTACCTGGAGACAGTAAAATTGATGGGTGGAACTGTTGCGGTCAGAAACCCACCGGCGGGCAGCGACTGGCAACACCGTAGAGCCGGGAACAACTAGGGCTGCGGCTGGCCCCAGTCCCTCAGAGCGACGGCCCGCAAAGCCTTCTGGTCGCACGTCCGATGCTGTCGCAAGGGCGTGCCACCCGACCTATACCTGGTCGGGGAGGTGTTGGATGATGCCTCGCTTAGTTTCCTCGCATGGCATACACGTAAACATTAAATACGAGCCTTGATCGGCTCTCGAGTTATCCCGTGAATCGGCTCAAAGAGCCGATCCACCCATGATTCGCACGAGGTGTACGAATATATGGTGGTCCTGCTTGATCAAGATAAAGCTAAAGCGATCTACGACGATTTAGGGTTTTCACCGCATAATCGGATCATCCTACTCACGATTGGGCCTCGCGCTCGCGTACGGTGACCGTAAGCCGATCCTAGACAGGGCCTAAAAACCAACACGAGGTTGATCCTTGGAACGTCCTGTCTAGGGCTAGCAAACTTCACCCTACACGCCGCTGGATCCTCCAACCCTTTGTAGGGCCTAACTATTGCGGATATTAAACTAATCCTTGTAGAACAAGGAGCAACCGTAACGGATCGGATCTACTAAACGATGATCAAGCGGGGTGCCGCCCCTACACCTGAGATAGGTGTAAGGGCGGCTAGATGCATAAGGGTTGCACTACGACAACGATATGATACGAAGAACAATGCTAACCCTAACACATCTAAGATAACTACGTTGCTCGCCATCAAAAAGGCTTCAAGCACGAGCAACGCATGAACAACGTAATAAGCTAGGCTGCCTAGATCGCAAGATGCGATCTAGGCAGCATGGTGCTTACCAGGAGAAACCCTCGAGACGAAGGAGTTGGCGATGCGCCGAGATTTGTTTGTGTTGAACGTTGGTTGTTGTTTATTCCATAAACCCTAGATACATATTTATAGTCCGTAGACTTTCTAACGTGGGAATAATCCCAACCGTGCACGAGGCAAACTCTAACTAACCGACACGTAACCTACTATGTTACAGATACAAGGGCAAACTAGCCCGAACTTTGTATATAAGGCCGATTCACGTATTTCTTCTGTATATAATCTTTAAACCCATCTTGATCGCGGCCCACCTCTAACTTGGTCAAATTCTGGTGATAACACATGCCCCCTGGTTTTGGAAATGACATTTCCAAAATCATTATGCTTTCTTTCGTCGGGTCATGTCGTGGCAGAGCAGGACTGCCGCAGAATCTTCCATCATTTCGCCTCGTCTCCTGGGCTTCTCTGCACGAATTGATAATTTCGGCATCACGTCCTCGAGAACCGTCACGGCATTAAATCTCCACTACACCCCCTTTATATATCTATGCCGAACGGTTCGCCACTTCAACCTTCTGCTCCAGACAAGCCTTCAGCCCAAAAACCCTCTCCTTTCATAGCCATGTCGTCCTCTTCCTCCTCTTCCGTTTCCCTCCAATCCTCCTCCTCAAGCGAGTCGATTCCAGAGCCCAACCAGATGGAAGTGTACAACCGGCGCGCTCCCAAGCATTGGGACAAGCGGGAGTGGGACTTCGATTTCGTGCCAGAGGGCGAGGACCTCGTCTGGTCAGATGAGGATGATGATGATGACGAGGAAGAAGCCTCCGCTGAAGGTTATAGTAGCAGCAACGAGGAACTCGCCGACAACAGCAATGACGATGGCTACCCCAGCGACGGCGAAGATAGCAACAGCCCTTAGAGTAGGGATCTACTAGCATAGGATTAGCTGTAGTAATCTGTTCCTTTTGTCGAACAATCGGCTCCTCCTTGTAAGAAATCTTATTATCAATGAAAAAACTTCCTTTGATCTTGCCGATGTCCTTCATGCTGATTTAGCCGTTTGTTAGCCAAACCCATGCTCAATGTCCGGTGGCACCGCATTAGCTTCTCACAATAATCTGCAAGACAGGCCAATTCAGTCATCCCTCCAAGTTAGCCAGTTCCGCCGATGACGATAGCACTTGGCACAGCTATTCGCAGCAGGCTGGTGATTTGGTCTTGAGCGGGCGCCCTGGAACTGTTGCGGAATCAGCTTGGATGCTCGAACTGATATCTCTGGGGACAAAAACACCACTTCTCAGAACAGTTGTGATGTAGAGCCAACCGATTCCAACCAAATCGGCTCCCCAGAGCCAAGAACCTTTTGGGCGAGTTGTTCCCTAAGCCCCAGTCAAGACGAGAACATTAATGAATCAGCCAAATGTGTCACCATCGGCTTCCAAGTTACAATGCAGAACCAGCCGATTTCAACAAAAATCGGCTCCTCAGAGCAGAGGATCTTCAGGGCGAGGTGCCCCCCGAGCTTCCTCAGTCCACTTCTTGCGCCTTGCTAGTCAGATCGGCTCCTTTCCTTAAGTCGATGTCTGCGCATCGGCTGTGCTTAAATTTTTTTGAATTTTTTACGGCCGATTTATGTATCGGCCCCCATACTTCAATACCCATCATCAAAGGATATCTTGGGCTGCTGGGCATTTGCAAGACGCTTCTGATTGCATATCCTCGTGTTTTATCCACCTAGGTGCCCCCCGAGCTGATTCTTTCAAGGGACTTGATGGTATCGACTCCTCAGGTATTCCCTGTTGGATCAAAATGTTGAACCCAGGTAGAATGTACAGTGAGGATAATTTTGGCCGATTGCTGGAATCGGCCTCCACGTTGCTCGTTCGATGAAGGTTTTGTAATGTCCCTCCATAAATTTTTGGGGCCGATCACAAGGATCAGCCTCACCACGTTTGCTCATTGATTTGCTTCAGCTACATGGTTAGGCCAGTGGACACGACCAGCCTAACTTCATCCTCTGTCATGTCGATGCGCTCGCCGTCGTCCACCTTGAGTGCATCGTTTAATCCTGGAGCAGTAAACTCCGTTGGGAGGATGAGCACCATGTTTGTTCCAGCCGATGTCTCATCATCGGCTTTCCTTTGTCTGGGGCGCCACTCTTTTCTTTGTGGCCGACCTTCCTCGTCCAGGGTTCGCTGAATTTTGGCGGCCAGATCAGGCCGTGCCTTCCTCAACGTGTGCAGGTATAATCTTTCAGCTTCTTCCAACCCACGCAGACGCTGAACCCTTCGCTTCTGGGAACGGCTGAGCCCATCAGGGCACCATCTTGGCCGATGATACTTGTCTTCTTCATCATCGTCCTCTAGTTCCTCGAGATCTTCCACCCGAGCGGACTCAGCATGCTTGTTCCGAGGCGGGAGAGGCCCTAGGCGTTTGAACACAGACACGTTAGCTGCATCCTTCTTCTTCTGTTTGCATTCTGGCGCTTGCCGATTGTTGGCAATCGGCTCATTCCTGAATCCCAGCAGTGTCTGAAGAAGGGGCAGTCCCAGTGCCTATCCTCGTCGTCTCGTTCCCTGGACCTTTCCTTGGCGTGGCGCTCGTATCGCTCCTCGTCGTGATCATGCCGACGACGTCTCCTGTCGTCCCTGTCCAGACGATCCTTTTCATCATCGTCGTTGTACCGTCGGTGTTGGTCATACTGACTCACATACTTGTTGAGGATGTGATCAGAGAGAGGTCGTTGATATCTTATGTTCTTCACTTCTCCCTCTGTGACGTAGCGCTTGCCATCGTGGCGGAGCCGATCGCGTGGAGCGGCTTCCTCTGTGGCTTTGCTATGAGAGCAGCTGCCCTCATCTCCGTCCTTACCAGAGTGGTGCCCAGGTCCCACCATGTTGATATTGTACGCTAAACCTGGCTGGCACTCTCCATGGTAAGTATACTCCACCATGTTAATGGCGGGGAAGGGGTGTGTGTCGACCTTCATGGCGTACTGGTTGAAAATTAATCGCCCTTTCTCTATCGCCATTTGGATCTGCTGACGCCACACCCTGCGGTCGTTAGTGGTGTGGGTGAACGTGTTATGCCACTTGCAGCATGGCTTTCCGTTCAGCTCCCTGCACCGTAGGGATCTTGTGGCCTTCGGGTACCTTTATATGCTTCTCCGTGAGTAAGAGATCGAAAATCTGCTCAGTTTTGGTCACGTCGAAGTCGAACCCTTTTGGAGGGCCTTGTGGCTTAACCCATTTGCAGGACACGGGGCCTGCCGCTCGAGTCCATTCGGCCACTGCTACCTCTCGATCTCCCGTAGCACCTTCATCCTCGTCGTGATCCACCAGGGCCACTGCACGCTTAAATTTGTCCTGGTAAACATCTGGGTGGCGCTGTTCATATGCTGACAGCTTCTGCATCATGTGCGCTAATGAAGGGTAGTCTGCTTGGGAGGCCACATCCTTGATCGATGATGAGAGACCCACCACCGCCAACTCGACTGCTTCTTTTTCACTAACGTGAACCGAATAGCATCGGTTCCTCACGGTCCTGAAGCGCTGGATGTATTCGGACACTGTTTCCCCGCGCTTCTGTCGTACTTGTGCTAGATCGGCAAAGCCAGCCTCGGAAGCCTCTGAGTGATACTGCTCATGGAATTGCTCCTCCAATTGTTTCCAAGTCCGGATTGAGTTCGGTGGCAGCGACGTGTACCACCCGAAAGCCGATCCTGTGAGGGACTGTGCGAAGAACCTCACACGCAGCTCGTCTGATGCTGAGATCGTGCCCAGCTGTGCCAAATATCGGCTCACATGCTCGATGGAGCTGGAACCATCTGATCCACTAAACTTTGTGAAGTCCGGGAGCCGATATTTGGGTGGTAGCGGGATCAATTCGTACTCGTTGGGGTACGGCTTGGTGTAGCCAAACGTCTTCCTTTTCGGCATCATGCCGAACTGATCTTTCGAATTGTACAAATCTGATCCGCGGTGATGGCTGAAGGTGTCGAACCCTGAAGATTCGCCGGGGTGGCATACTTAGCCAGCCATGCTTGCTTTTCTGGTTCTGAGCCAACTGCAGGAGCTGGGCTCTGGAGGTTTGTCGGAGTGGCGTACTTAGCTAACCACGTTTGCTTCTCAAGATCTGCTCCCGACGTTCCTCCCGCTGTTCCAGAGGCCCCTGCTGTTGCAGCCTGGTTCGAGAGTGCCCAGTGCATCGCCGTCGGTACGTATGCGCACGCGTATCCGTGCGGGATCTCCTTGGGCGCCTCAGGTAGGAATTGGTAGTCACTAGGATCACCACCAATCTTGTAGACGACGTATGCCGATGAGTTCGGCACTTCTGGTGCCGCCCATGCGAACGGCAGCAACGGATGGGACTGGAGTTGCATCTCTCCTTTGTAAGTCCCCAGAGCCGGTCCCGACGGAGAAAACCGATGGCTCATGATTTCCTGGATCACGCGCAGAGCGACACGCTCCAAAGTGTTCACCAGGCTCTCAGAGTGGCGGTGTAGCGAATGAGCCACCATGTAGTTGATCTCCCGACGCAGCGACCTCGGTGCGTTCTTCGACGGGGCGGACAGGTCCACTCCATCGAGTGCGCCTTCAGGTGAGAACCCCTTTCACCTGACGCCGTGGGAGCGGGTTCTGTGGAAAGAGCCGATGAGTTCGGCTTCGAGGACCGCCTTGATCTCGTCATGCTTCTTCTTGAGCTCGTCAGTCAGATCCTCGTACTTGACCGGAGTGCTTTCCGCCATCTCGGATGTAGATGGCGATGCGGTGGATGTCGAAGATGGTCCCACCGGGCGTGCCAGAATGTGTTGCGGTCGGAAACCCACCGGCGGGCAGCGACTGGCAACACCGTAGAGCCGGGAACAACTGGGGCTGCGGCTGGCCCCAGTCCCTCAGAGCGACGGCCCGCAAAGCCTTCTGGTCGCACGTCCGATGCTGTCGCAAGGGCGTGCCACCTGACCTATACCTGGTCAGGGAGGTGTTGGATGATGCCTCGCTTAGTTTCCTGCATGGCATACACGTAAACATTAAATACGAGCCTCGATCGGCTCTCAGGTTATCCTGTGAATCGGCTCAAAGAGCCGATCCACCCATGATTCGCACGAGGTGTACGAATATATGGTGGTCCTGCTTGATCAAGATAAAGCTAAAGCGATCTACGACGATTTAGGGTTTTCACCGCATAATCGGATCATCCTACTCACGATTGGGCCTCGCGCTCGCGTACGGTGACCGTAAGCCGATCCTAGACAGGGCCTAAAAACCAACACGAGGTTGATCCTCGGAACGTCCTGTCTAGGGCTAGCAAACTTCACCCTACACACCGCTGGATCCTCCAACCCTTTGTAGGGCCTAACTATTGCGGATATTAAACTAATCCTTGTAGAACAAGGAGCAACCGTAACGGATCGGATCTACTAAACGATGATCAAGCGGGTGCCGCCCCTACACCCGAGATAGGTGTAAGGGCGGCTAGATGCATAAGGGTTGCACTACGACGAGCATATGATACGAAGAACAATGCTAACCCTAACACATCTAAGATAACTACGTTGCTCGCCATCAAAAAGGCTTCAACACGAGCAACGCATGAACAACGTAATAAGCTTGTGCTGCCTAGATCGCAAGATGCGATCTAGGCAGCATGGTGCTTACCAGGAGAAACCCTCGAGATGAAGGAGTTGGCGATGCGCCGAGATTTGTTTGTGTTGAACGTTGGTTGTTGTTTATTCCATAAACCCTAGATACATATTTATAGTCCGTAGACTTTCTAACGTGGGAATAATCCCAACCGTGCACGAGGCAAACTCTAACTAACCGACACGTAACCTACTATGTTACAGATACAAGGGCAAACTAGCCCGAACTTTGTATATAAGGCCGATTCACGTATTTCTTCTGTATATAATCTTTAAACCCATCTTGATCGTGGCCCACCTCTAACTTGGTCAAATTCTGGTGATAACAGGAACCAAAGCAACTGCCATGCAGAGCATTCAGGTACACCTAAGTGGAGCAGCTAGGTCATGGATAAAAAAGCTACCACCTGGATCCATCGATAGCTGGGAAACTTTCGAGGACATGTTTGTGAAAAACTTCCTGTCCACATGCAAGAAACCCGCGTCAGTAGAATAACTGAGGGCCTGCAGGCAGAAGTTTGATGAGCCAATGAGGACATACATCCAGAGGGGGAACATCATCAAAAACTCAGCAGAGAACATATCTGACGATAGAGCAATATATGCGTTTGTTGCTGGGATCCGAAGGAAGGATCTAATCGAGGATTTAGGAAGGACCAACCCGAAAACAATAGCAGCGCTTATGGAAATAGCGAATCGCTGGGCAGATGGAGAAGATGCTGTTCAAAACAAACGGCATTGGTCACCTGAGGACGACGCAGCCGAAATAATCAAAAAAGACGACGCTTTTCTCGACAGTTCTCAGATTATGATGGTCCTGGCCAAATATCGGCTGGCTTCCGAGTAACTAGTGGAGGTAATAATCGAGACGATTATCAGAGAAGTAACGAGCAGCTCAGCGATCATAGGGACGCTCTTCGTCCCAGCAGACAAAATAATGGACCAAGGTTCCAAAGGCCATATGTGTCACCCGAGGATCTTCTTAACGGACCATGCCAAATGCACTTCTTTCTCGATAATAATGGGAAGAGGCAGTCAAGGCACCTGCAGAAGGACTGCCGAACTTTCCTAGCACTGCATAGATACGCAGGGCATACCAATGCACTGGCAGCGAACAGGAACCCCCAGGGGCCAAGGAGTGAGATTCACCTTCCACCTCCACCCGCAATTACAGACGAAAATCGACACCAGTTGCAATTGGCGGAAGCTCCAACCAACGGTCCTTACATCGACACCAACGGGGCAGTCTCGATGATTCAGAAGGGCGGACCCTCCAATAGAACTCAAAAAGTGATTTCGCGGCAAGTTTATATGGCAGAGAAGATGCCTCCACCAACGATCGAGTACCTGAATTGGTCGAGGCAGGACATCGGCTTCACCATAGCTGACCACCCGCAGCAAGTTCCACGACCAGGGCAATCAGCTTTGATCCTACCGGCGGTGATTGCAGGATTCGACGTTTCACGGGTGTTCATAGATGGAGGCAGCAGCTTAAACCTCATGTATGCAGATACATTGAGGAAGATGAATATGTCCTTGGCGAATTTAACACCAACTGACACACATTTCCATGGTATCACCCCGGAGAAGCCAAGTTATCCATTGGGAAAGATCAATCTCGACGTTCAGTTTGGAACCCGAGAGAATTACAGAAGAGAGAAGCTGGAGTTCGAAGTTGTGGATTTCCCGTCACAATATCATGCTCTGCTAGGACGACCCACTTATGCCAGATTTATGGCGGTACCACACATTACACATACTTGTTGTGGAGGCTCCCTGGACCGAAAGGCCCAATCACAGTAAAAGGCAGTTTCACGCTGGCAGATAAGTGCGACAAGGATTTTCATCGGTTGTCAGAAACTTTCGGGATGCAAGCAGAATATATGGCGTCGAGGCTAACAATTGATTATGATATGCTGCCTGACGGAGGGAGGCCACTGAAGGAGCCAACCTTTGACACCACTAAAAACTCGAAGGAAGTACAGATTCACCCGACAGATCCCGATAAGACGACAACTATCGCAACAAACATGGATAGCGCATAGGAAAGCGCGCTCATTGAGTTCCTCCGTGAGCGCTGGGAAATCTTCGCATGGTGTCCAGCTGACATGCCAGGAGTACCCAGGGAACTTGCCGAGCACCCTCTTAATCTGGATCCAAGGGCTAGGCCAATCAAACAACCTTTGCGGCGTTTTTCGGAACCAAACCGCAAAGCTATGTTGTCAGAAATTAATCAACTTCGAGAAGCAAACTTCATCAAGGAGCTGCACACGGAGGCCACATGGGTCGCTAACCCAGTTCTGGTCCCAAAGAAAAACACTGACATCCTTCGCATGTGCGTCGACTTCACGTGTCTCAATAAACATTGTCCAAAGGATCACTTTCCCCTCCCGAGGATCGATCAAATTATTGACTCCATAGCGGGATGCGAACGTCTTTCCTTCCTGGACGCGTATTCTGGTTACAACCAGATCCGCCTAAAAGAAGAAGATGAGGTCAAAACAGCTTTTATAACACCTTATGGTGTGTTCTGCTATAGAACGATGCCTTTCGGGTTGAAAAACGCGGGAGCTACTTATCAAAGGATGATGCAAAAGTGTCTCGCCACGCAGATTGGCAAGAACATTCAAGTGTACATTGACGATGTCGTAATTACAACAAAAAGGGGTTGTCTCTGATTGATGATCTCAAGGAAACCTTCGACAACCTCGACAAGTTTCGCCTCAAGCTAAACCCGACGAAGTGTTCCTTTGGCGTTCCTGCGGGAGAGCTCTTTGGATACTTGGTATCAGCCAGAGGAATTGAGGCGAATCCCGAGAAAATACAAGCCATTATGACAATGAGGAAGCCGACAAAGCTTAAACCCTTCTACGCGCTCATTAAACAAGGAGAAAAGTTCGAGTGAAACGAAGAAGCAGATAGCGCTTTTCAGCACCTCAAGCGCACAATCTCGACACCCCCAATACTAGTGGCACCAAAAGAAAGAGAACCCCTCCTATCGTATATCGCGGCCACACCTCAGGTGGTCAGCATAGTTCTTGTGGTAGAAAGGGAAGAAGAAGGGAAAATCCATGGAGTCCAGAGGCCGGTATATTTCATCAGTGAAGTTTTATCGCCTTCAAAATAGCGGTACCCGCAGTATCCGAAGCTGGTGTATGGAGTGTTTACAACCGCAAAAAAATTGCGACACTATTTTTCGGCACATCCGATAGTAGTGGTCAATGAGGCGCCTTTATCGAACATCTTAAACAATCCAGAAGCTACAGGCCGTGTCTCCCTTTGGGGAATAGAGGTTTCCCCTCGGGACATCACGTATGAAAAACGAAAAGAAATAAAGTCGCAAATTTTGCCAGGCTTCGTCGCAGAGTGGATGGAGCTGCAAAATACGGGACCCCCAGATTTTTCGAGTACTTGGACCATGAACTTCGATGGGTCCAAGAGATTAGAAGGAGCTGGAGCAGGCGTGATATTAGTGTCACCCCAAGGAGATAAGATGAAATACGTACTACGAATGACGTTCCCCAGTGCATCTAATAATGATGCGGAATATAAAGCGCTCATACATGGGATGAAGATAGCAAAGGCATGTGGAGCAACTCGATTGAAAATTTTCGGCGACTCCCAACTGGTGGCTCAACAGGTGATGAACCAGTGTGATGCAGTCAATGACAGCATGATAGCATACAAGGAGGTATACAATGAACTCGAGAAACTCTTTGATGGGTGTGAAGTGAACCATAGTAGCAGGCTCAGCAACGATGAAGCCGATGTTTTGGCAAACATCGGGTCACAATGCTTAGCAATACCACCAGGCGTATTTTGGGAGGAGATAAGTGAAAGATCAACTAAGGCGAAGAAAACATCGAAACAGCCAAAAAATAAGCTTGAGAAAGACTCAGGGGCTCCAACAGGATCAGAGGCAAACACATCGGAAGATGAAGAAGAATCACACGAGGTTATGATGGTGCAAGTTCCTTGGATGCAAGTTTACGTAGCATATATCCTAAGGATGGAGATACCCGAAGATCCGGTAGAAGCAAGACTAGTTATTCGGCGATCCAAAGCTTTTACTGTGGTCAAGGGAGAGCTGTACAAGCGAAGTATATCGGGAGTATTGCAGAGATCCGTTACACCCGAAGAAGGAAGAGTTATACTGAAGGATGTACACGAGGGAATATGCGGGCACCACGCAAGCAGCCGAGCAATAGCAGCCAAGGTTTTCAGGGCAGGATTTTACTGGCTAACTACAGTAGAAGATGCAAAAGACATAGTGCGTATGTGTGATGCGTGTCAAAGGTTTGCGGCAAAACCTCATTCTCCGGCTGTAGAGCTGATGCCAATACCTTTGTCGTGGCCTTTCACACAATGGGGTCTCGACATGGTGGGGAAGTTACATAAGGCTTGGCCAGAATGATACGTATATATGCTCGTGGTTGTCGACAAGTTTAATAAATGGATTGAGGCAGTACCAGTAACTTCGGCAGATGCAGCATCGGTGGTAAGCTTCATCACGGGCATAGTCTTTCGATTTGGTGTCCCTCACAGCATTGTCGCGGACAACGATATCAATTTTACTTCCAAGGAATTCAAGGCATATTGCGCAGAGGTAGGCATCAAACTACAATTTGCATCAGTTGCGCACCCGCAAACCAAAGGTCAAGTCGAGAAAGCAAACGGCATCATCTGCAACGGTATCAAAAAATGATTGTTAATACCTCTGGAGAAAGCTCGACACACTTGGCCAAATGAGTTGCCTAGCATGTTATGGAGTATACGGACAACACTCAATACAGCAACACAGGAAACTCCGTTCTTTTTGGTCCATGGGGCCGAGGCGGTGCTCCCGATAGAAATAGAACACAATTCTCCGAGAGTGGTGGAATATGAGGAAGAAACTTCAAGGAAGGCACTAGAGGATGATGCACTCGACGAAGCTAGGGATGAGGTGCTATCAAGAGTCACCAAGTACCAGCAGAACCTGAAAAAACTACCATAGTCGATGTTTGCGTCCAAGGTCTTTCCAAGTTGGCGACCTGGTTCTTCGACTTATACATGATAGCCATGAAAAATTCAAGTCACCGTGGGTAGGACCATACAACATCACAGAGGTGATCGCAGGAGGAGCGTACAGAATAAAGGACAAGAAGACAGGGGTCGCAGAGCCAAATCCCTGGAACGTAGCGCAGCTTCGGCGTTTTTACGCGTAGAAGTCAAAATAGAGATATACATGTAAACATACAATGTACTGAAAAGCTCGTGAGTTTTCATACGCACTCTTTTCCTTTCAAGGCACCGAGTGGGGTTGAAAGGTTTTTAATGAGGCGGGCTCGCAATGCTGCAATATAGTAAAAATATTGATGACATATATTTTCTTCGTCAGGCGGGGGGGGGGGGGGGGCTTGCAACTCGCAGATTCATCAAAATAGACTCGATCTTTACAACATATAAATCTCAAATTATTCGCTTTGGTTCAAACACCTCGCAAGCAATAAATATACATACACCTACCGAAACACTCGGGGACTAGAGAAGGAGGAAAAATAAATAAACATCAATCTAGATATATGGTTCTCGTAATATACAAGACATCTATTTATTCTCAGGAAAAATTCGGCAGAAGAAAAAGATCTTCAATCATCTTTTATCAGGTCATCTATGTTCACCCCTTCACCTTCCGCAGATGCACCCATGGTATCGGCATAATGGTTCTCGGTGAAGAAAACAGTATCCATCCGAAGAAGATCTTCAATCATTTTCTCAGCCACGGGTGTGACCGCATCATTGATCCTATCGACGTTCCTCCTTCTTTTCCTCAATCTGGCGTGGCAGAGATCAACGACGTTGGACATATTCAACTTTGGGTAGTAGATCTGCAGCATAATCAAAGAGAACCTAGCACCAGCCATCAATTGAGCCTCCACAAATCCGTGGACTCGACGAACGCTCTTGAACTTGTCCATTAATTTTGGAAGAGTTTTGGGTTGAAGATTCCGAGGAAACATGGCGTTATAAACCATGGCAAGAGTATTCGTGCAGAATTCAAGGTATTCCCGAACCTGAGTAGCACGGTCCTGGAATCGTACAATTTGTCGGGTCCGGTCCGGGGAAGACCAAAAACTGGAGTTGTTCTGCAGAGCAAGTCGAATAAGAACCTCGGACCTTGCATCAACACGCTGATCCTCGGCAGTAGTATCCTAAAAAGAGCCTAACCATGTCAAAAGATACAATGAGGTTTGCAAAAGTACATACACATAGTAAAAGGAGAATACAAAAGATGAAACTTACCCGCCATATCCAAACTTGCGTCAGTCAGGTCAAGCATATAATTTTCTCGAGAGGTAGCTTGTAAAGCTTCAGCAACCGCAATTTCCTTTAGTTCTAGAGCTTCTTGAGCCTTCTGAAGAGCTATTTTCTCCCGGTCGGAAGATTTGCGAGACTGGTCCATAATGACAATAGCTTGTTTCTTCATTGACTGAAGTTGCTATCGAAGTTCATTCAACTCTTGCGAAAGGTCAACATTTGAAGAATCTTCAACGAAATCACCGATAGGAGTTTTTCTTGAGTGGGATGTAACAGGCGAAGCATCAAAGGGACCAGGTGTCGAGGTATAGTTATAAAAAACCAACTAGAAAGAAAAGAAAGTCTCAACATCAATCATTTGGCAAAGTGGAATTCCATTAAATCATCATGATATTTACATGTTGATTACAAAAGATGACTCCTAGTGAGCTGGCAACAAGCTGTCGCAAATCATAACTAAAGCGACATCATCAAAAGAGGAGAAAGGAAAAACATGGAGACAGGATGGTCTACTTGACCTCCGTCTTGGCAGTACTGGTGGAACCAGCAGGCTTCAGTGTGAAGAAAGAAAGGATCTTCTTCGAATGTGGCTTGACACCCTTCACTAGCGCCTTCCATTTATCCTTGTCTATCTTCCTGGAGTCTCCAGCTTTGGCCCAGTCGACGTATTGGCCACTGTTAGCAACTAGAGCAATGGTCCCTTCGACTCCAATCTTCAGATTTTCTTGTCGATAGGCCAGAGCAAGGTCTTCCTTGGGAAGGAAGCGCTTGATAAGTTCGGCGAAGATCTCCGGCTGTGTCTGTTTAGGGAAAAAATGAGGGAATAGGCACGTGAAGGCAGTCCTTGAATTAGAGATATTGGTGTGCGCCAGATCGCCTTGCAGCTCAAGGATTGAGAGAGCGTCGAGAAGGCGATCATCCTTAGCCTCTAGCAGCTTGAACCCTTCATCATTCCTTCCTGCTGTAGCAAAACATAGGTTTATCACCACACGCAAGACTAAATCAAGACAAGCTTCGGGATGATGAAAGAACTTACGGAGAAAGCGCCGATTTTGGGCCTCTAGCCGATCTATTATGGCCTCCTCGCGCGCAATCTGCTCAACAACATTGTTGCTTAACGCAGTCTCTGCTTTGGCGAGGCGCTGGCGAAGATCTTCGACAGAAGAAGCATCGGCTTCGGCTTTCTCGCGAGGCTCTTCGCTAAGTTTTAGCTTTGCCTCGAGAGCTTCAGCGCGTTCTTCGGCTTGTTGCAGCGAGACTGATTGAAAGTAAAAGGGTAAGGACTTTTTATCAAAGAATCAACGAAAGGGTCATATTGAAACAACGAGTTATCCAAAAATAAAGATTACCTTTCAAAATATCGGCTTCGTTGCGGAACCCAATAGACTGAGAGCCGAGGCGGATGAATTGATCCATCAGAGGCTGTTGAAAAAAGAGTGTCGCAAAAGAAACTTAGGAAAAAGACATTCGGGCAAAAAGGCATAAAACCCGAGAAAAAAAGAGGGAAAAAGAAGACATGGTGTTGCACAACAGAATATTGGAGAACCTTACATCATTCAGCAAAGGAGTCGAAGAATTCCCCAAGATAAGTGCCTGTATATCACCAGCCCCAGTCTTGGTTCTTTTTGGAGAAGGCGCTCGGGGGCTGGACGGTGGAGTCGACATTTCTACAATATGCTGAGGAGGAGGCGAAGACTCCGCGGTAATGCGTTGTTCTTCGGAAAGGACCATAGTGTTGGACGTGCTCGTCGGAGCAGTACCAAGAACTGCGGGTCTTTCTTTCTCCCCTCTTCAGAACTGCAAAGATATGAAGATAAGCACAACAAAGAAAAAAAAGAGTGGTGCATACGATAAAAGTAAAGGAAGCTTACGAGCTGACAGAGCCGGCGCCGTCATAAGGGTCGAAGGCATCTTCTTCTTCAGGCGAAGTTTCTTCGGTAGGTGACCCGGCGGGTTTCGAGGTGCCGGAATCTTCAAAGTCACCTCTCTTCCTCTTGTTCCTTGATGAAACGGCGGGAGGAGGAGAGGTAGAGCGGCCAGAAGCGGAAGGTTCTGAATCACTCCCTTTATCGGAGGAAGCCGCAGATTTGTTTGATGCGGCGACTTCACTCTCAATGTGAGCAGATTCTGGCGGGTCATCGTGGACAACGGCTCGCTCTTCTACCTCTCCGCCTTCGGGAAGGGGAGGAAGAGAAGTCAGGACTTGGTGGTTCTGCAGAGACAAGTTTATAGATAAATACGCAAAAAATAGAGCAGTCGAAAAAGGAAAGCACAACTCGAAGGAAATATCACTAACCTCGGGAAGGGGGTGGCTGCCGCTGTATGGTTTCACGCGGCAAGAGGTCGGAACCTCATCTTTCTTGCTTAGTGAAGAAAAGCGTCGAGTAAGCTTTTCCAAGTCCTTTACAGCAAGATCCTTGGAAATGGGATCGACGTCTTCCTTGCCAGCATACATCCAAAAGGGGTTTTACGAGCCTACAGAGGCTGCACCCTGATCCTAAGGAAGTATGCGGTAATCTGGATACCCGATAGTTCTTCACCGTTGGTGTTCTGGAGCTGGTAGATGTGCTTCATCAGAGCCTCGGTAGCTACTTTTTCTTCGACAGAAACTTCAACGTCCCAAGACCGGCATCTGATGATTTTTGCGGCACCATCAAAAGGAGCAATGCCATACTCCTGGTTGCCGACAGATTCATCTTTGATGTACAACCACCTCTTGCGCCATCCTTGGACGGAATCGAGGAATTTGACATCAAAGTAACCTACGTTGGGTTGGACGCAAATGCACACGCCGCCTAGACGACGCTGCGAGAGTTGTTGCGCCGGAGATAGAAAATACGCTTCCGCAGGCCCCAGTGGGGATGGGTCCCGAGGAAGCATTCGCAGAGGGTGATAAAAAGGGAGATATGGAGGATGGAGTTTGGGGTCAGCTGGTGCAGCTGAATCACATAAACAAACAGAAGTCCACGAAGAAATTCATGGACGGGGATGGAAAGACCGCGGATAAGATGGTCGATGAAGGTTACCTGATATCCGATTCGAGGCTTCGGAGCGCTCTCGTCGCCGAGGAAGATGAGGGAGTCCTCCTTCTTCAATAGGCCAAGTTTCTTGAGGCCCCTCTTGTCCTGGTTGGAGAGTTTAGATCTCTCACATCCGGAGATCTCCACATCCTCCATGGCAGCGTCGGTTCTTGGAGTACAGTGTTTGGTTAGCCTCGTGCGCGGAGGCGCGGAGGCGAAGAAGAGTGCTTGGCGGCGCGAGTGAGCAGAGTTTGAGGATGGCAATGGCGAAGGAGGAGAGAGAGGAGATTTGAACGGCGCAGCGAAGGGGAAAGAGTAAGGGGGAAGGTTATGATTTATAGGAAAGAATTGATTCGTCGCACCGTTAGATGGAAAGGAAATGGATTTCTCTGGAAAAATTCGGACCGCCATTGCCCCAAAGCAAGAAAAACACCTCAAACTCTGAACATTTGTAATGTCGAAGATTTTTGATAAAAAACCCACATCCTTGTTGCAAACAGAGAATCGATAAATGCGATCTCGGAGGAAGACGACATTGAAATCTTGGGGAATACAACCCAAACAGACTTGGAGCAGCATGACAACCATGGATGGATCCAGACGATGCTTTGAACGACCAAAGGATGCAACCAGGAAGAAATCATGACTATTATGTGCTCGAGTGGACGCAATAGGGCAACAAAACCGTTGCCAGATCTGCTTCTGTAGCCCAATCCCTGGTTTCAGATCTAATGAAGAAGGCATCAGAGTGACACGATCTTGCGGAGTCACCACAGGGATCTCAGCACCCACTAGAACCTGGTGACAAGGAAGAGAGATCACTGATCCAGCAGCAATAATCTCATCCATGGTCATGTAACGAGCATCAACTAACTGGCCATCAGAATGCAACAAATCCAGGCGCAAAGCTTGTGGGCGAAGGTAAAGGAAGCCCGAGTCCGAATCGGCCGAGAGCAGCCACTACTAGGGAAGGGCTTACCGCCGGCGACCTGGAATGTCTTACCGTCGGCGCCTTCGTATTCGTCGGCGATCACCTCGCCGGTGGTAATGCCTCATCGCCGGCGCCTTCCAATTCGCCGGTGGTAAGTGGCCTTTACCGCCGGCGTTTCACTCAATTCGCCGGGGGTAAGTCTTTTCACCGGCGCTTTGCCATCTCGCCAGGGGCATCTAGTTACCGCCGGCGTTTCCCGTTTCGCCGGCGTTAATATTAACAGGAGCTGCAGGTCTTTACCGCCGGCGCTTACCATTTCGCCAGCGGTAACATTAACAGGAGCATCAGGCTGTTACCGCCGGTGCCTACCCATTTCGCCAATGTAATATTAACAGAGCAAACAAATAAAAATTCAATGACAAGCCAATACCAGAATTCATAGCATATACACAGAATATACAGGCAAATACCAGAATGACAGCAAGATATACATCATTAGCAAGATACACATCATTAGAAAGTCCCGAAATGTCCATAACATGCATGCATGCATGCATCAATAACACAAGTGTCGACCATATGGTTCAAACATCACGACTCGAAGTAGCACATATTACACAAATACATACAAGTCCAGTCGACGACCTAGCTAAACAACAATGACATAGTAAACTATAGAGGCGGTGGCGGCAAGCATCATCACGATGAAAGGGGTCCTCCACATCTCCCTCCTCTGTCCCGCTCGAAAGTTGGCGTATCGAGCTTCCGCCTCCTCCAAAGTGGTGTACCCCTTGTAACCGTTGCCGCCGAAACGGTGGACCTGCCTCCTACAGTCTTCCCAGTCCTCGTAGACTCCGAGAACCCCGCCGTGGTAGACGACATAGTACGTCATCTATGCAAACACAGAAAAAAGAAATGAAAGTTGTTAGTACATTAGTAGAGAGAGATATAACATAGAGTAGTGCAAAGAAAAAGCATGGAAATTACTTAAGTAATTTTATGACTAACATTTGCAAAGGACAAAAGTGTTTGTGTCAAGTCGGCTTCGGCGGGAAGGGACGGATGCCCTCGAGCGTGTTGAATGTTCTGTCGTCACATCCATCTTCTAATCGGCCTTCTATCTCGGCCTTAGAAAGTGCGGGACCATAGTGGAACAAGCCACCATTACCGCGCACATCCCTCCGCAGTATTGTGCAAATGGTCCGCCGGATGGCACGGAACTCGGCTCTCACGTTTTCATCGGTGGTGTCCGACATGTTCACGAACATCCGCTGAAGACTGGATGGCAACAGGAGATCGTTCTGAGACCTTACAATCGACCTCATCTGTAGGATGGCAAACCAGGCCTCAATCCCATTGTCATGCGCCGATTGCTTGAGGCAGGGGAACTTGGTTATGTGGTTGCACACATAGCAACCTTTAACTTTCTTCTCATGCCTGATTTTGTCGATGCCAACCTCGGCTATGAAGCCGCTGAGGGCTTTATCAAGTGTAGACTTAAGGTCGGTGAAGTCCTTGTCCGGATCAAGCCCGGAGTCGAGATAACTGACATGGGAATGATACGGGTGAAAGAGGAGGAGGGTGCAGTACTTGAATCTGCGCAAAATGGAAATAAACCATCATACTCGATTAACTATGAAGGAAATTCATGAAAGAATGTAATAGAGGGTACTCTAGTAACCAAATACTTACTCGCGGAAATATGGTATGGCAAAGCATTTCTTATCCTTGTTTAACACCAAGAAATCCTTGATGTACTTCGCTAGAAACGCTTGTTCGTTCTGGACGACAGCTGGAGTCATGTAGAAGGGGTCCATGATAGCGATGTGCGCTGTGTTCTCCATGGCGATATCGTGCGCCATGCTGAGCGATACGAGGCGGACCAAGTTTCGGTCGAGCTGTTGCATGTTCAAGAGCCTGAAGATGTCTTCATATCGAATGAACATCAAGTCCGCAGGATATGTGGTGACAAAGCCATAGCCAGTGGGCACCTTGGCCGTCAAAACCGGGTACGAGGGATTTCTATCTCGAAGAAGTAGGTCCTCCTTCATTTGAACAGCATCATGCAAGCTCCTCATATCCGGCGTCACCTGCTGGACAATGTGTGCTGGCAGCATAGGCTTGCCTAGGTGATGCATTTTCCTCCACGGGGTCGGCAACTTGTCATTAACCACTTTCTTGCTTGCGGCAACATATCCGGACTTCTTCCGCTTCCTTCCCTTCTTCTTAGTTCAACTGGGAGTGGCGTTTTGTTTCATACCCTCCGTGGTCGCACCAAGGAGTGTCCTCGGGGTAATCCCAACTCGGGGTGGAGCGGTGAAGGCGGTAGTGTCTTCCTGCTCGGGCGTTTCTTGTGAAAGGAACAACTTCTTCTTTAGCATACGATCGCCGGGTGGCTTGTAAGGAGAAACCCGGTCGCCCTCCATCTCAGCGATGAACGTATCGATTGGAGCTTGATCGATGTCCAACGCGTTGCCGTGCTGACTGTCGGGCTGACTCGTCGGGCCGGCTATCGGGCTCAAAAGGACCACCAGCCGGTGGAGGACCGACCCGGCTTGGCTCTGGGCAGCCGTCGCATCCCGAGGAGTGACCATGCCATAGCTTGCCTCCGAACCCGAGGCGGTGTTCAGCCGAATTAGGGCTTTCAGCCATAGAAGGATGTGATTCTTGAGGTCCCCGAGAGTGAGCGGGGTTTCCGTTTCGGGGTTGATAAGGAGGATGGAGGTCTTGGCATCCCGGTAACGACCGGTTCACGCGAACCCGGCTCATGCTATCATCCATCCTGGAGCAGTGGAACGTCCGATTTTTTGGCAGGAGGACACTGCCGCTCGCTACATCCTTCAACTTGTTATCCATATTCGGTAGGAAGGTGCAAGGAGTCACGTCCTCCTGTGAAAACATGTGTAGGTCAGAGAGGGGCGATGACAAAGTAACTAATTTGTAGAGGCTTGAGAGGCTAAATTAATTACCGTGAGGGCGTCGAGCTCGGCTCGCGTCGAAGGACCGAGGCCGGCGTGCACGTGACCGAGGGGCTACCGGCGCCCCCATGGCCGGCGAATCCTCTCTAGCGCATACCAAGTTGGGTGTGCATTGAGCGTGTATAGTTGGAGGCCGGTTGTCGGAGTTGCCGGCGCCTAGGCCGATCACCGGCATCGGTCCCTTTGGCCACCTGGCGAAGTAATTCTTCATCGACTCTACAACATCGTGGATGATTTCATTGACCCCGCTGGCCACCGCGTCATCAACCTTGCTAGCAACCGCGGCACTGACGCGTTGCTCCATGGTTGTTTCCAAGTCGGCCACCTTTTTCAGAAGAGCCTCGTGCTCCCGGTCCTTCTGCGCCTGCCGCGACTCCGGTGCTTGCGGGCACGTCCAAGCCATAGTCGACAAGCTTGCGACCTCCTCCGGCGCCGGGGACACGGTGGGGCTTGTCCAACAGCGGCCGCGCCTTCACGGTGTTCAGATCCCTGATAAAAGGCGTGTCCCACGGGACTTTGCCCGTCGACGTCTGGGTCGAGGAGCCAGCTGATTCGGCGGCTGCTTGTTCATTCAACTGCCAGAAGTAACATGAACAATTTTAGAATGTAATGGACTTGGTGAGCAGTATCAAATTAATAAGATGGTAAATTGCTTACCACTGCATTCTCAAGTGCCTTCACCTTCGCGTCGGCGACCAACTCAACTCCCACCACCACATCAGGTTTCGTGACACGTTTCCCACCTATTTCTCTATGGTATCGGGACCCGAGATATGCCCCGAAGAGTGGGTCTTTGTACTTGGCAAAAGGGGGCTCGAGGCCGGCGTTTATGTAGGCCTCGGTCCTCCTTGTCCCATACCGGCTGCTTGCCTTCGAAGCCATGACAACCGAGATTGTGGTGACCGATGTTCTTATCCGCCGACTCCTTCCCCTGTGCCGATTGTTGTTTGGTGTACTCGAGCTGCTCGTTTTCCAAGAATTTATTATACCGATCCAGGCGTCATCCGCGGGAAGTGGCGCCGGATCTCTCGTCCAAGTCTCATTGTCACCAAGCATCCCCTCGAGCATGGTTTTATAACCGCTGAGGTTCTTGGTGAACTTAGAGAGGGCTCGTCTATTCACGATGTTATCCTTGGGATCCTCGTTCCTGTATTCCACAGGGAACTCATACCGTGCGTGCAACCGCGCAAGGAGTTGGGCCTGGAGATGCTGCTTCTTCTTGGTTCGGAGTTTCGTCTCTTTGACGTTGACGACGTCCCGAAGGATTGCTCCCAGTTGGAGGCCGTACCCCTTCGCCAGGTGCTTGGGCTCAGTAGGAAGACCGGTCTTGGCGTCCACCGCGGTGATTATTTCGCGAGTGGTGCCGACCCTGTTTGGGCGCCGCCGCTTCCGTTTCCTCTTGGCCTCGGTAGTAGTATCGGAGCTACCCCGGCAACGCCACCGTCGATGGTCTCGTCGGCAGCGGCCCTCTCGTCCTCACCATCGTTGTCCATCTCATCTTCCCCTCCTCCGAGGACTCGTCATCGCTGCCCGGAAGTTCCTCCGAACCGATCCGAGACCATGAGCCTGTAGTGCTCATCCAACTTCCGCTGAGAAGACCCGTCAACGTCTTCGTTGGTGCAGAAGACGACATCGCTAGCTAGAGAACAATAGCATCAAAAGCATAGTAAGTACTACTGTAAGTGTTTGAGCCAGAGAACAATCTCTACTGCCTTGAAAAGCCGCAACTTCAATTGGAGTTATACCAAACTGTAAGAGTAGAGGAAAGTATTGACTCGACAGCTTACTCATCATTAATATAAATATCAATTGTAGTTTTAAAGAATCTCTATGTCAATTGGATTCAAAATTTAAGACATTTCAACCGAGATAACTAAATGGAATTCACATAGAGTCAAATAAATATTATGTTAATTTACGTAGCAAATAACAAAAAACTTAGAACTTATGTTTATTCAATTGCATGTTTTTCTAAAGTAAAACATATGTCTGTTTGCCGACCAACTTCGGTAGATCAGGTTTTTAACTACTGGTGCCTATGGTAACAAATCTGCATGCAAGCATAGAGCGGTGCAGTAAATGATCTCTCGAAGAAATAAGCATAGAGCAGAGCATACACAAGACAAGCCACTATTTAAGACAATGTACAGTGATGACAAGCATTGTTTGGTACAGTGATGACAAGCCACTATTTTGCATGCACTCACACATTTATTTAAGACAATGTATTGACCTATTTTTAATTTGACCTAGCTATACTAAATTCATTAGTGCACTGCCAATCTAGAAGCAAGACAATGCCATGCGAAAATTCGGCATGACCTTTGCTAAAAATGGTCATGCCGGAGTGCCCGAAATTCGCCGGAACGGAAGTTAATCGACATACCGGTGAAACATGGACACTCAATGTGTACCTGCAGAGAGATTTCACAGCATAAAGATGCATAGGATACACTCAGCTCATTTCACAGCATTTATATGCCATTTCACAGCATATGCAAACAGGTCCAGTTCACAGCATTTGCAAACAGCTCATGCCATTTTACAGCATATCCAAATAGCATATGCACCCAGCTTATTTCACAGCTATGCCATTTCACATTCATCCTCATTCTAATTACCTTGAGCTTCTGGAGGAGTGAGCGGTGAAGACGAGGTCGGAGAGGCGGGTAGCTTGTTCCTGCGGCGGTTCCTGCAATTCAGAAAATTCAACACTTAGTCTCCACATATTCTTATTAAAACTGAATTGTGGGTACTGCATTTCAACACCAAATGGTAGGAACATAACCATGATAGATACATAATCAATTTAAAATGGGCAGAAACCAAACATGCCTGATTACTATTACGGCACATTCTGGCTCTAACAAGGTAATGTTGCTAACTGCTAACTACAGGCCTACTGCTAACTGCTAACTGTATATATAACACCTGCAGGTAATGTTGCTACAGGAAATTGATATGGTCGTTTTGATGCAACTTAGTGAAATGTATATAACCACCAGCATTTTTGTTTCTCAAATACCCTGACATCACATGATACATCACAACAAACTCTGAGTAACCAGTGCAAATTTCTTGCTCAATCAAATACCTTTTTGATCATGCATGAACACATACACATAATAACTGCTCGACACTATTATCCGATGTAAAAAAGAAAAGCTCCGATACTGAAACTAACTTTACCACTCTTATTCACATGTGTACTAAATTTCAATACTAACCCAATAGGCTACACAACAACTAAAATCAGGCTCCATGTGTCAATAAGGAGATTGTACAACCACAAGCATCATAAATAGTACCAAATGTTTGTTCGGGAGCAAGAAGCTATTTGAAATTGGTTATTCCTCAGGCTCAACACAATATGAACCATGGGCTGGGCATTCACAAAAACATTACGAGAATTTCAGTTCAACAAGGCTTTACTGGTCAACGAGGCCTATAATAATTATAAACACTGCAAGATGGGATTCTTAAGCCTAATGTGATCCAAGCACTTGCATCACCCCCCAACCAAGTGCCAACCTAAACAAGGAAAAGTGTGTGTTTCTAAGTGGACGTCTATTGACGCACACCAGGAATGCTGTTGAGTTCTAGTGTTCCAAGAGTTGACAAAAAATAAGTTGACTGCAAACCACATATGCAGTGAGCGATGCAGCCATACTAACAAGCATGATTTCAGACAACAACAACAGCGACTAAATCCACGATGCCATTTGATGGGTAAGCGGGCACTAACGGAATTCGGTGAATGAAAAGCAGCTCCAATCAAGGGTTCTCTGAGAGAAAGAGATCTTACACGGGCAATGACTACGCTTCCAGGCTGCGGGACGGCTCCGTGCGCCTTGCGGCCGACGACCTCCACCGTGGACCTCTGCTACCAAATCAAACCAACCGCATACAGTACACCATCAGAAGCAGCAGCGCGAGGAACGGGAGGAGCAACTCCAGAAACCCTAGCTAAGGCCGGCCTACCTGGTCGGAGGAGCCGGGAGTGGGGGGCAGGATTCGGCGGGCGACGGCAGCGACGGCGGCAGGGGAGAGGCGGATCGATGACGGCGGCAGATCGACGGCGGCGCTGCGCGCGGTGGGATTTGGGGATGACAGAGCTAGGGACGGGCCGGGTTTTTTTTTGGCTAAGTACTAGTGCAGGTACCCCCGGCGAATTGGTGAAAACGCCGGCGGTAAAGTTTCTGACGTTTACAGGTGGGCCCAAGTGCAGTTATCACCGACGAAATCGTCTAATTCGCCGGGGTATCTTTTTTTTCCTTCCCAGCGCTGGCGAGATAGCTTTAGTTCTGTAAACCATGCACATTAGTCAAAACACATTCATTAGCCCAGTGGTTCCACTCTTGTGCACAGCTGAAGCACCCAGGGTTCGAATCCCTGTGGGAGCAAAAAAAGCCCCCCTTTTTAAGTCCTTTTTTTATTGTTTCTAGTTATTTAGATAAATTGTGAAGTCCTTTTGGCAACATCCGATAAAATAAACCAATGAAGGATAAATTGCAAGACATAAATTTATGATTTTAATTCTTGAATGACTTCAAAGTCCTTTCGGTGATATCCGATAAAAAAACAAGACATAAATTTAGGATACACTTGAGAAGGACAAATGGTTGTTCGAGAGATAATTATTATAAATACACAAATGACTTCAAAGTCCCTTCCGCTTGGTCCTTGTGACCCCACCGGTATCGTCGCGACTCCTTGTGTACGGAGGAACACTTGACCTAGGTAGCGTCGTCCTTCTTCTTCTTAGTGTGTAGGTTCTATCGTCTTCAGCGGGTTCTTCCATCATTGGGTCTCCGACGAGGACGTCGAAGTCTTGCTCGTCGGCAACTCCATCCATTCCGACGAGGGCCCTTTTTTCCTCTCCTTACGACAACACGGCTGGGCCTTGACAGGTCAGTTATGAAGAAGCATTGCTCGACGTGCTTAGCCAATACCCAAGGCTCATTTTGCGCGGTGGGGTTCTTGGTCTTGGATTTGGGGGGCAGTCGCATGGTGGTGACATACGCATCTTCTTTTGTGACGTCCGTAGCCCATCTGACACGAAACATCGGTAGCTTCTCCCCGACGTAGTCGAGCTCCCAGATTTTCTCGATCCTTCCGTAGTACCTTTTCTTCTCTTCACCCGTGTAGATAGTCGCTTCTTTTGTCTCTCTCCTCTGTGGAGAATGAGTAACCGTTGATGTCGTATTTCTGATAAGTCATGAGGTTGGGGGCGGGCCCATAAGACAAGGCCAATATCATTTTGTCTACGTCGCTTGCCATTGGTGGGGGATTGGCATCAATCTGGTCTTTGAACCAGCTCGCGAAAGAGGAGTTGTGTGCTCTAAATACCTCTTCTTCCGTCATCGGCTTGTCAGCCCTGCTCTTGATCATGTTTATGTGCTGATCCACCCAAGGTTCTACCTCGTTCATGTGTTGTAGTGCTACTAGGTGGGCCCTGTTGAAGTCTGTTCTCCTATCATCTTGATCCGCGTCGAGTTCCCTCCCCGCGCGTTGTGGCCTACTCCCTCGAATCCGCCGAGGTGCTTGTTGGCGGGCAATCCAACCGGACATGGGTCGTCCTCGTTTAAATAATTCTTGCGAAAGAGATGCACTCCTCGGTGAGAAAGCCCTGGACGATGCTTCCATCCGGATGTGCCCTGTTACGAACGTATCCTTTGATGAAGCCGTTCATTCTTTCTAACGCCATCATGTTGTGAAGGAACGCGGGCCCGAGATCCTCGATATCGTCCACTATATGCACCAGCAGATGGACCATGATGTCAAAGAATGCGGGCGGGAAGTACATCTCCATCTCGCATAGGATGGTGACGATCTCTTCCCGCAGCCTCCCGAGTTTCTTGACGGTTATCGACTTTCGAGTGATGACGTCGAAGACGTTACACGAGTCGGTCGGCGTCGCACGAACGTGCGGTTCCATTATCCCTCGGATAGCAACCGGAAGTATCCGCGTCATCATGACATGACGGTCATGAGACTTCATCCCGCCGAAGATTTTTTTCGTCGGGTCCAGCCATCCGCGTATCAGCCCCGCGTAGCCTATGGGAAATTTGACTTCTAGGAGGCACTTGAAGAATTGTTCGAGCTCATCGGGATTTAGAGTGAAGCAGGAGGGGCGAGGAGTTTCGCGCTGCTTGGCCACCCTTTTGCGTTTGCGACCATCCGTCTCCTCCTCCTCAGTTTCCTGGTCAACCTGCGCGAAATGAAGCTCTTTTCTGATATCAAGGGCCATCAGGTCGTGTATTTCTTTCGACCCGTCTTTGGTCCTCTTCGGCATGTTGAGCACAGTGCCAAGCAAGCTCTCGCACATGTTCTTCGTGATATGCATGACATCAAGGCTATGAGGCGTACCGAGGATCTTCCAGTACGGCAAGTCCCAAAACATGGACCTCCTTTTCCATACCCCCAAGAGCGGACCGGCTTTCTTTTTCTTTCTCTTGTCTCCTTTCTTCCGCTTCTGGATCTTTATCTTACCTGCCGGAGGGCAGTCTTTCCAGTTTTTCAACAGAGTATCTATCTCTTCGCCGCTTCGCCTAGGTGGAGGTCCCTCGACCTCATCCTTCCCATTGAACAGGTCTCCACGCTTCCTCCACGGGTCATTCTTGGGAAGCCACATTCGATGCCTCATGTAGACGGTTTTTGAAGACCCGGGATCCTTACCCAGCTGTAAAAACAGCGTCTTTTCCATGCACCTCAGACATGCCTTGTGTCCGTGGCACACCTGGCACGCGATATATCCGTATCCAAGATAGTCCTGCACCGTCGTCAACAGTGCGGCTTTCACACGGAAAGTTTCTTCTCCGTAGGCGTCCCAAGTTTTATCCCTTCCTCCCACAGAGTGACTAGCTCCTCCTTCAATAGCTCCAGATACAGGTTGATATCGCTCCTTGGCTGCGTCGGCCCTTGGATTAGCATACTCATGTGTATGTACTTCTTCTTCAGGCATAGCCATGGAGGGAGGTTGTACATCCATACAAACACGGGCCAGTGTCTGTGCTTGCTCGCTTTGGTTCCCAAACGGATTGAGTCCGTCGGTGCTCACACCCAACCTGATGTTCCTTGGTTCTTTCCCGAATTCTTCGTAATACTCATCGTCTAATGTTTTCCACTGGCTTGCATCCGAAGGGTGTGTTAGCACTGGGTTTTCAACCCGTTCTATATCACGCATCACCGCCTCCTTTCTTTCCGCGTGCCAGCGCATGAGCTTTGCTTCCTTGGGGTCCACGAAGTACCGCTGCAGACGGGGCGTGAGCGGGAAGTACCACACAACTTTTCGAGGAGATTTTCTTGTCCCTCTCTTGTATCGAGATTCACCACAATGTGGGCATGTATCGAGATTGGCATGCTCGTTCCGATATATTACGCGATCACCGATGCATGCGTGGTATTTCTGGTGCGGTAAATCGAGAGGGCACACGATTTTCTTGGCCTCCTGTAGGCTACCGGCACATGTGTTATCTTTAGGAAACTGGATCTTCAAGTATCCGAAGAGTTCGTCCACGCTTGTGTCCGTCCATTTGTGCTTTGCCTTCATCTCCATAATATCGAGAGCGTATCTCAGACGGGTCTCCTCCGTCCCACGAGCTGCATCGTACAACGGAGTTCTCGAGTCTACCTCGAGTTGATCCAGCTTAGCCTTCCGTCTACCAACTTTTTTGGGGTCGGTTGATGTGTTGCTGAGAAGAAGTTCTTGAACATGATGGTCCTGCACGGCAGGGGTTAGCGGGGTAATATTTCTACTCATGACCTCGTCGGCCGCATGTTCTTCCCGGCCTTTTTGATCACCATCAACGTGTGCGCCATCCTCTTCAACCTCGTCTCCATTGCCGTATGGGGCATCCTCTTCCTCACCTTCGTTATCATCATCTCCACCATCATCATCTCCATCATCATCACCTTCGATATCATCATCTCCATCATCACTCATCCACTGAGTATGCCCCTCCATGAAACTATACCTGAGCAAGTGCTCATTCACTATGCCTGAAAAGGGGTCGAACAACGACCCTAGCTTGCAGCTTCGACAAGGACACATTATATCCTTTCGATTTTTTTCATACATGTCGGCCGTCGCGCGTTCCACGTATCTATCAACGGCGCTTTCCCTCATCTTGATGACCATCGTCGCCTACAAGACAAGATAATTGATTACAACCGCCGCCTCGGTTTTCACGAAAAAATTCGGCATGACCTTTGCTAAATATTGTCATGCTGGATTTCCAAAAATTCGCCGGAACGGAAGTTAATCAACATTCCGGCAAAACATTGGCAACTCAATGTTCCTGCACACGTCAACAAATGCAAAACAATGCATTTACATATATGGAACCGCGCCTTTTTGCGATCACTAGTGACATAACCGTGACTTTTCACCAACTCATGAACATTCCACTCATTAGTTATATACCAATTAGTTGACGCGACGTCCAAAAGCACCGGAGAGACGCCACACGTTGACTTTATGCTCGAGAGATCTAGAGATCTAGAAATAGGAGAGATCTAGCTTGATCTAGTGGAAAATTGGTGGGATCTAGATCTAGATCATGCAAATCATGCTAGAGGGGCTAGGTAGTGCATGATTTGCTCAAATACATCATATTTTGTTGGTTGAAATAGCTAAAATAGGTGGGGGGGAATGAGCTAACTAGTGCTTGGGTTGATTTGCCATCACATATGAGTGTGTGTGGGTGGTAGTAGGTGGCTGGTCGTCTTAATGGCCAGCCCCAGGTTACCGCCGGCGCTTACATATAAAAATGCCAGCGGTACAGGCCGTTACCGCCGGCATCTACGGGCCCGAAACGCCGGTGGTAAGTGAAGCTGCGTGGCCCACCCTCTGGCGCGGCGGTAGGGCCCATTACCCCCGGCGTCGACAGCACACGTCGCCGGCGGTAGAGCCCATTACCCCCGGCGCCTTCGGGGCCAATTCGCCGGCGGTAACTGAAGGCTGCGTGGCCCACCCTGGCGCGGCGGCAGGGCCCATTACCCCCGGCGTCAACAGCCCACGTCGCCGGCGGTGGAGCCCATTACCCCCGGCGCCTTCGGGGCAAATTCGCCGGCGGTAACGCCAGGCCCAGTTGTGATACCGCGGCCCATTGTATCGCCGGCGCCCGCGTGCCCATTTCGCCGGCGGTATTGGAGGCACCCCCAGCGCCACCCTACCTCCTGCGCCGGCGGTGGTGTTAGGCCCCCCTGGAAGCTATTACCGCTGGCATCTTCAACTCGTATTTGCCGGCGGTAAGGAGTGCGGCTATAAGCTATTCCCTAGTAGTGGACGTTGAGAGAGGAGAGAGTAGAATTTTACCTGCCACCTAGATGGCGCATCCTCCGACGTCATGGGGAGGCCGAAGGCAGGGAATGCCGCCGAGGGAAGGAGGGGAACGGCCGCCTCAACGGCGGTCGCCGCCGACGGAGATCTCAGATCTCAGATCGCCCATCCCTCCTGTGTGTGTTCTTTATGCTCGTCCTGTCCACACTCATTTGCCAGGACAAGGCTAATGAGTATTGACTATTCCCCATTAGCTATACATGTAAATATATTTTTTGGAATTTTCTGAAATTTAAAAATACGATTTAAAACATATGTTAATTTTTCTATTGGCTCACCTAGTCACATGGGTGATTTCCTATTGGCAGTCATATTAAGTTCAGCAGCCAGCCAACCATTGGGTGCACAAAATTACTATTCTTAAAGGCAGACTCCAAAAACAACAACATACACAATCCGTCTAGTTGGCTTATCTGTTTGCCTCAGTATTAGAAGTTTAGAACGTGGCTAGAGAGATGCTCTAAACCTAAACAATATGTTTCCCTCAAGGGGGAAGCTGCCTCTTCTCATGCCAAATATACCGTGCCTATTATTACACATCATCCTTTGGAGATAATAAAGACGTGTTGACGTAGTGTTGTAGCTCAAAGGGTTTAACCGACCGCACCGGTTATATATGCAGCACCACGAGCATGGCTCATCATCCATCGACACCTCTCTTCTTCCTCCATACTAGCTTGCAGTCAAGCTTGCACAAGAGGAAACAGCGAAAAATCCTAAACTGATCCTAACTAGGAAATAAAGTAGCGGCGCCGTCCATCGAGAAGATGGAGGGCAGCAGCGGAGTGGTGGTGCCGGCGCCGGTGGCGCCACCACACTCGTGGGAGTACCACCTGCGGAAGTACCTCGCGCTGCTGGCCACGCTGGTGGCAACGTCTACGTACGCGGCGGGGCTGAGCCCGCCGGGTGGAGTCTGGCAGGAGAACAACCCGGGGGAGCAGGCCGGGGTCCCAATTCTGTACCACTCTCCCCGGTACCTCGCCTTCTTCTACTTCAACGCGACAGCCTTCGCGGCGTCGCTTGTCGTCAACCTACTCCTCCTCGTCCTGAACGAGAGCCGGACGGCGTGGCTCTCCGTGCTCCGGCTCGTCATGGTGCTGGACCTGCTCGCCCTCATGGGGGCCTTCGCCACCGGGAGCTGCGAGGACCTGCCGACCACCGTGTACGTCTCCACGCTGGTTATCGCTCTCGCCGTCTACGTCGGCATCAAAATCCTCCTAGATTGGCACGATAAGGAGGCCCCCGACGACCCGCTCGAGTTCAACGAGCATCGCAAGGAGCTGCTCGTGCTGGCGACGTTCGCCACGGGCCTCTCCTTCGCCGCCGGCCTGAGCCCGCCCGGCGGCTTCCGCGACGACGCCGAGGGCGACCATGACGCCGGAGATCCGATCCTTAAGGCCCAACACTCCCAGCGCCTGATGGCCTTCTTCTACTGCAACACCACGGCGTTCGTGGCGTCGCTGCTCGTCATCGTGCTGCTGCTGGGCCGCAGGATGCAGAAGTACTACGGCAAGATTCAGCTGTACGGGTTCATCCTCGTCGTGCTGCTCGGCCTCCTGGGCGCCTACGCCGCCGGGAGCTCTAGGAAGACGGACACGACGGTCTACGTGGTCGTTCTTGTCGCGGCTGTCCCAGTGTACATCCTCGTCGTGATGGTGATAAGGGTTATGATGCCTGTCTCGGAACCTCCCAAGAATAGCGACTCCGATGAGGTACGACTCAAGAGCATCTCCGAAAGCCCTTCGCCGGCGCGCGAGTCGCCAACAGTAGGCCCAATCTCTGAGTCGCCAGCAGTAGATGAGGTGAGCGAAGGCATCGGGAAGGCCCAATCTCTGATGCTGCTGCTCGCCACACTCGCCGCCACCATCACTTACCAAGCTGGCATGGACCCGCCCGGCGGCGTCTGGCCGAGTGACGCTCTGGAGACGGAGCCACCCCACAAGGCCGGCGACCCGATCCTCCTGTCGACGCACGCGGCGCGCTACAAGGTGTTCTTCTACTGCAACTCCACCGCGTTCGTGGCGTCCTTGGTGGTCATCCTCATGGTCCAGAACAAGGGCCTGATGAGAGGGCACGCGCTGGAGGTGGCCATGATACTGGACCTGTTCGGCCTCATCGGCGCGTACGCCGCTGGGAGCTGCCGCGACGTGAGCACCTCCATCTACGTCATGGCCCTGGCGGGCGGCGTCCTGGTCTACGTCGTGATCCACGTCGTCTTCTTCACGCTGGACCACGAGAAGCTCAGCGACGAGGAGAAGAGGAGGATCCACAAGCGGCGCAAGCGGCTACTGCTCCTCTCAATCCTGGTGGCCACCATCACCTACCAGGCCGGCCTCACCCCGCCGGGCGGCTTCTGGACGCAGGACGGCAAGACCCCAGATGGTCACGACTACAGCGCGGGGTCCGCGATCCTCGGAGACGTCAGCGGCGAGTACCGGAGGAGGTATTTGGCCTACTTCTACTGCAACTCGACGAGCTTCATGGCGTCCATGGCGCTCATCCTCATGCTAGTGAACCCGAACCTGTACCGGCCGGGCATACGGTCCTACGCGCTCTACGTGTGCATGGTCGTCGCAGTGTTCGGCCTGATGGGCGCCTACGCCGCCGGGAGCGCACGGCAGCTGCGGACGTCCATCTACGTCTTCGTTCTCGTCGGTGCAGTGGTGGCCTTCATCCTCATCCAGCTGCTAATGTTCTTCAAATTGCACCAAATTTGCGGCCCCGCCAAATCGAAGAGGTCATTTCCCCCGCTACAGCTACAATCGCCCAAGCCCAAGCCCAGCCCGGAGGAGAGCTCCAATTCGAGCCGCCGGAAGTACCTGATGCTGCTGGCGATCCTGGCGGCGAGCGTCACCTACCAGGCCGGCCTCAAACCGCCGGGCGGCATGTTCGAGGACGGGGATGCCGCGGGGAACCCGGTGCTGCGGGTGAGCGACCTGGTCCGGTACCGGGTCTTCTTCTACTGCAACTCTGGCTCGTTCGCGGCGTCGGTGGTCGTCATCGTCCTGCTGCTGCAGGAGTTTCTGCACGGCCAAGCGTACGGCCTGTTAATCCACGCCATGAACACGGCGATCGTGCTGGACGTGCTGGGACTCCTGGGCGCGTACGCCGCCGGGAGCAGCCGGGAGTGGGACACGTCCGGGTACGTCATCGCGCTGACCGCCGCCGTGCTCGCCTTCCTCGCGGTGCACCTCGTGATCTTCCTGAGCGGCCGGAGTGGCAAAGGGAAAGTGAGCAGTGTGCAGCTGCAGCCTGAGCCGAAAGTATTAAGGAGGTGTGCCTCATCCCCGGCCGTGCTGAAGCTCAGTGTGCAACTGGTCTCCATTTCTTGTGTAGCTTAGCGCAGCACTGCTTATTTAAAAAATGTCCTTCACGTGGTTATTGGGAACAAGTTAGTTAAAGTTGAACTTTGTAAATTGTGATCAAATATGTAAGAAAAAATATACAAGAAATGATTTATGCTTGGTTTTATTTTTGCATCCCAACAGATTCAAGGCAGAGCATGAGAGAGATGATTGTTATGCACTCTTTAGCGTAATAAGAAAAGAAGGCTAGATGCAGCGGCTCTGTCTCAAAGGGGTGCTCTTGATAGATTTATTGTGAGGGATTCTCAAGTTAACTCTAAAAGTCAAGTTTCACATGATAATATTGATGATGATACAATAGAGGTTGAGGCTCCCTTTGCAGACGCTCATATTGTTGATGATGTTGTTATTGGCGATCAAAGTGTTCAACCAAATATTGACGATGATCCTAATATTGGCGTTGAAAGGTAACGGTACTAATGTTGCCGATGATATCAATAATTCTTCTCATCCTGACATATTTGATCCAAAAATTTGGAATGGACTTGATAAAAAACGATTGATATTTTGGTGCAAAAGGGTCGTAAAAGAGACTTGTCTATTGAGCATGGTCCTAAAGACAATTTTTCTAGAAGGTTTTCTGCAGTATCATACAATAGAGTTCTCTCAAGTGGAGAAAAATGTGATAGAGAATGGCTTGTATATAGCAAAGAGCTAGACAAAGTATTGTGTGCCCGTTGCAAATTATTATAAAAGGGGCATGTGAGAGACCACTTAGCAAATCATGGTTTCAATGATTAGACTCATCTTAGCGAGAGACATAGTAGAGAACATGTCACAAATATGATTTCATAGTACGACTTGCGTCTTAGGCTTGATAAGAATCAAACAATTGATAAGGTTGCTCAAAGAGAAATTGAAAATGAAAAGGAGCATTGGAGAAGTTTTTTGTTCACAATTCTTTTGATTGTGAAATTTCTTGCGGAGTATAACCTAGCATTTCCTGGCAACAATAGTAAGGTGTACAAAGACATCAATGGCAATTTCTTAGGACTAGTTGAAATGTTGGCTGGATTTGACCCAGTTATCAAAGAGCATATTGACCGCATCACCAGTGATAAAATTCGTGATCATTATCTTGGCCCCTCCATCTAGAATGAGTTAATAAATTTGCTAGATGATGCAATCGGGTCTATGATCATTGGAAAGATAAAAGAGGCAAAGTACTCCTCTGTTATACTTGACTGTACTCCAGATGCAAGTAATTTGTAACTATATGACAAGAAAGCAACATAGATAGAAAGTTTGGTATTTTTCGTATTATACAAAATAATGAATATTGCATCTATCTATCTATCTATCTATTATATACTAAAAGCACAATACGGAGGTCTAAAATACGGTCACTACGTTGATCCACATCATCGGAATTATTTTAACTGTTAGATCTCTAATTTCAATGGATAAGATTTAAAACAATTACGTAACATACATGCCCATATGTTTTGTAGACATACACGTTAACATTTACGTGACACCCTTCCTAGGAAAGAAAATTAAAAGAACTAGGATGAAAACTGTTATAGTAAAAGCACTATCACGTAATCTTCAAAAGGAAAAAAAATCACCATGGCTATTACACGTGAAAGGAAAAATTGTAATTGGCTTTCGGTTAGGATTCTAATCTGAACTAAATGTATGTTAATAAATTAGAGATAAAAAAAACATCTAGATTTTGACCGGAATGTAGAGTGACCAAATATACAAATCTAATACTCGTATTGAAAGAATCGCGTAGCACAAAACTGATCTAATCAATGTAGGGAAGGACAATTGAATTCGCGCATTGTTTAAAACACAACAGGTTGCACGATATATGGTCTATCGGCATACAAGTCGACATGATGAGCGCTTCAAGATGGCCGTCGGCATACAAGTAGGTATACAAGGGGTTTTCTTGGACAGACCGTCGGCAAAATCTTACCGTCGGCATGCATGCCTTTATGCAAAGAGTGCGCATCGAAAAGCTATAGCTATAGACATAGATTCCTGCCATGTGATCCCGCGGTTCTGCAATACTGATGGAAGTTTGGCAGCGGTAGGTGTATGCCGATGAGTCAATGGCCACATTAGAGGCCCTCGGCGTATACAACGGTAAGAATTTTTTTAAAATTTAATATGGTCAATAAATTTATCCACATACATATCATGTGGCTTCAAAAAATGGATTTACCACTCTATTTAAAGCACAAACATGTGGCACAATATAGGGTTCGCCTGCATATATGCAGACATGCTGAGCGCGAGCGCTGTCAAATGGTCGTCGGCAAAACCTGATCGTTGCCATAAAGGTGGATTTTCCAGAAGAGAATGTCGGCATACATGCCATTATGCCAAGGGTGTCCGTCAGCAAAACTATAGCCATTGACATAGGTTCTTATCACGTGGGGTGGTAGGTGTACGACGAAGGCCACGTTAGAGGCCATCAGCGACATAAACTTTTTTTACCTTTTCATTTTAATTTTATCTCCCGCTACTTATTGCGCGGGCTACTATGCTAGTTATATAAAAAAAAAACACAATATGAGGGTCTAAAATAGAGAAACCACGTTAATCCACATCACCAAAATTATTTTAACTGTTAGATCTATAATTTTAATGGTTAAAATTAAAATAGTTTACGTAACATGTACCAACATGTATTTTGGACCTACACATATGTCATGTTTGACACGTACGTGTCTCTATCCGCACGAAATTAAAATAAATGGAGTTCAAAAGCATTACTACACATGCACGTGATTACTTCTATTAGTCTCCAACTTTATTCTTTTATGTAGCACTTTCATGTTTAAAAAATACGTTAAGTTTAATTAGTTTCCAACTCCAATGCATTCATGCATTAGACCAATCTAAATATTCCCTTTCTCCTCAAAACCGTGGTGCCTTGATATCCACACATATATAGCAATATTGTTTGCCTATTCAGAAATAAACATATGCCTATAAATTGTTGCAAAGAAAATGCATGCAGACCGGCCTCAGGTCAATTAGTGAACTCGGACAGTGTCTTAATAGAATTTGACACGCATGACACACCGTTCAAACCTTCCGCAACCGGCAGATACAAACGTTAGTGGAAGCTGGGACCTCCTCCTCGCGTCGCCCCCTCCTGGCGACCGGGGAGGGGAAACCCTAACGCGCCGCCACCGCCCCCCTCCCCTTCTCCCTCCCATCTCCGCCGCTCCCAGAGGCGCTCCCGGGCTAAGCCCGCGACACCGGTGAAGGGGGCGGTGGGGATCTGAGCTCTCAGCTCCCCCGCGGTGGCTAGGTGGAGGATCTCCGCGGCGGGCTCGCCTTGGCTAAGGCGGCGGCTCGACGGGCTCCCCTCTCCGATGGCTGGCCTCTGGTCGGCGGTCGGGTGCGGGTGGTCTTGTCCGGCGGCTCCCTCGGCGGGGGGCTCGGGACTGCGAGGCGGCGGCCTTGTTCGGTGAGGCGCCACCGGCTCCGACGGCGAGCGGTGGGCGCGGATGCGTCCCGGGATCTTGGTCGCGTGGGCGACGAGATTTCCGGCGGATGTTGGTCGTGGCGCGGGGCTGCTCCGGTGGCTGGCGGTGCCAGATCTGAAGAGGCTCCTCCGCCTCACCTCGGTGCAGCCCACCATGCCGGATCTGGATCTCGAGGGCCTTGTGCCGCTGGTTCCTTGGTTGGTGGTGGTGCTGCTGGTTGGAAGTGGAGTCCGGGAGAAATCCTCTGGCCGGTCTCGGCCTCGACGGCAGCGACGTCCGAGTGGCGCCGTTTTCCTCTTTGGTGGCGACGTCGAGGTACTCCCTTCCCTCCACCCCACCCCTGCTGCGTTCCCGGGGTGAAAACCCTAACTTTGTTGGGCGGCGACGACGCCACGGGCGCCGTGTTCTCCTTGGAGGCGCTGGTGTTGGGACCTCTCGGGGTGTGTGGCTGCTGCCGTCGTGCAGTGTGGAGGTGGCGGTGTTGCTCGTCGACATTGGCCTTTTTTCATCAATGACCATGTCCGCAGCTTCGGCTCTGCGTGGGTGAACCCCGGCGGGTGGCTTGGCTTCGCAAGGTGAGTTCTTCCTGCGAGTGTCAGGGCTTTGTTCCTGCCCTAGTGCTAGGCTTGGTTCTTGTTGTGTGCTCTGCTCAAGGGGAGCGTTTCCATTGCCGGCGGTTCGGCGTCCTTTCGAGCCAGGACGAGGGGGCAGGGGCCCTCTCCGGTGATGGAGGAGTACTGCAAGACGACAGATTGCTCCTGGGGCAGGCGGGTCTCCGCTGCTTCGCGTTCGATGCTTCTACCCTGCTCCACCTTCGTCGCTCCCGGGTGCTTCGTTCTTGCTTGAGGACATCGAGGACTTCAGCTGGGTTTCTTGTTTTTTCTTGTGTTTGCTGTGGTGTTGGATGTTGTAAGCTGTTTTAGCATTCTTGTATCTTCGAGCCGTTTTGGCTTTATTAATTTAAAGCTGGGCACTTTGTGCCTCCTCTTTAAAAGATACAAACGTTAAACCATGTATTCCTTGCCAGAGTGTTCAACTATATTTTCATATGAGTATTGCCAAATCAAAGCTTGAAGTCAAATACGTGTTTGTTCAGATTTTGTTGGTTGTTTGCTTAATATAAATTGATGAAAGCATAAAGTCACCTCTCAACGTCTAATAAAAGTTGAAAGAAACCACGGAGAATGAATCTTTTTAGATGACTCTATCTTCATTTTTGACACAAGAATATTGTAAGTATGGTAGTAGATTTGAATATTAAGCCCTTAGAAATTCAAATGTTACAAAAATAAATCATTACCTACCAATTTTCTATTTTCTTAGATTAAGCGCCTATTATATATGATCACTTACTCACCACAATTAACTAAAATTACACAAAAAATCATCAAGTATTTTTTGACACACTAAAGATAGTGCCCTCACATTTGCGAGGGCCACCTTACTAGTTTATGTAATAAAGAGAGAAAGTTTTGTTCCCCCGCAAAGAAAAATTGAAAGTTTTGTTATTACGCTTATGTGAAATTTAGGGCCCCATTTTGCGTTTCGCACAGGGGCCCGAATTCCTGAAGACGGCCTGTTAAACGTAGAGACACAGGATATTTGGGTGGGATTGGCTCAACGCTCCGGGGCGTGGCCTGCCTCAATATATATATGGGTACCAAAGGGTACGTACAGGTTACAGAATACATATACAGAATATACAGTCTAACACCCTCCCTCAATCTTAACTGTGGCCTGAAGTATTCAGTAAGTTAAGATTGCGTCTACATCCTGTGAACAGCGGAAGCGACAACGGTTTGGTGAAGATATCAGCAAGTTGATCTTTGGATGAGATAAACCTGATCTGCAGGAGCTTCTTGGCAACTCGTTCTCTCACAAAGTGATAGTCAACTTCAATGTGTTTCGTTCGGGCATGAAAGACTGGGTTTGAGGACAAATATGTAGCACCGATGTTGTCACACCAAAGAATAGGTGGTTGTCTGCGGGAAATCCTCAACTCACGCAACAGAGATTGAACCCAAATGAGCTCCGCGGTGGCATTAGCAACAGCTTTATATTCAGCTTCGGTACTACTCCGAGATACCGTAGCTTGCTTGCGTGCACTCCGGGCGATCAAGTTAGGACCAAAGAAGACTGCATGGCCCCCGTTGATCGCCGGTCATCTGGGTTACCAGCCCAATCCGCATCACTGAAAGCCGAGAGCACAGCCGAAGGTGCCGGCCTTAGGTGAAGCCCAAACGTGAGAGTGGAACGAACATAGCGCAGGATGCGCTTGACAGCAGACCAATGAGTATCCCGTGGTGACTGAAGGTACTGACAAACACGGTTAACTGCATATGAGACATCAGGCCGAGTGATGGTGAGGTACTGAAGACCCCCGACAACACTCCGATACTCAGTAGCATCAGCAGCAGACAGCAGAGTACCATCATGAGCAGACAAGGTGTCAGTGGAAGACATAGGCGTAGTAGCAGCCTTGCACTCAAGCATGCCAGCACGCCGTAACAGATCCTGAGAATACTTCTGCTGTGACAGAGCAAGGCCATCACCAGGATAAGTGACCTCGAGCCCAAGGAAATAGTGTAGCTTGCCAAGATCCTTGATAGCAAAATCAGAACCAAGAGCCACAATGAGACGATCCGTAGCTGCAGCAGAGGAGCTAACCAGAATAATATCATCAACATAAACCAGAAGATACATGGTGACCTCTGGACGCTGAAGGAGGAACAGTGAAGTATCAGCTGTAGATGGCACAAAACCATGTGAGCGAAGTGCAGCACCAAGCCGTGCATGCCATGCACGAGGAGCCTGCTTCAGGCCATAGAGGGCCTTGACCAGGCGACAGAGATGCTGTGGACGAGCAGAATCAACAAAACCAGGGGGCTGGCGCATGTAAACCTCTTCCTCCAAGACGCCATGAAGAAAAGCGTTCTGAACATCCATCTGGCGAAGATCCCAACCTCGAGTAACCGCAAGGGAAAGAAGCAGCCGAATAGTGGTGGGTTTTATGACAGGACTAAACGTATCCTCATAGTCGAGCCCATACCGTTGCTTGAAGCCTTTTGCAACCAGCCGAGCCTTGTATCGTTCAATAGAGCCATCAGCATGCTTCTTGACTTTAAATATCCACTTGGAGTCAATAACGTTGACACCAGAGCGAGGAGGAACAAGCTGCCAGGTACCATTCTTACGAAGTGCCTGAAACTCAAGGTCCATGGCAGCACGCCAGTGTGGGATGCTCATTGCAGCCTGGTAGTGACGGGGCTCAGCAGTTGGATCAGACTGCGCTTGAGCCAAGCAGGCAGCAATCCATGCTACAGTACCGTCAGTTCGTTCCTTGGGCCGATGAATACCGCTGCGACTGCGGGTGTGGGGACGCAGCGCGGCAGTGGCAGGAGGCGGTGGAGGAGCGTCACTTGACGCCGACGGTGACGACGACGCAGCTGAAGGCTGGGAATCAGCGTCAGACTGCGGTGCAGAGCACGTGGGCGACGCCGGTGGCGGCCCAGGTGAAGACGGCCCAGCTGGAGCGGAGGGCGTAGGCGACGCGCAAGGCGACTCAAGCTCAGCTGGGGTTGGCGAGGCGGGTGGTGAGCCAGGCCGGGGCGACGCAGGAGGCGGCCCATCCGCAGGAGGCGAGGGAGGCCGCACGGGCGAGGGCGGCCTGGGCGCCAGGGGCGGCGACGGAGGTGCCTCGGGGCGCGAAGCGGGTGCATGCGCCATGCACCGATCGACGTGGACGTCGACTGGGGCATCCAGGACCTCCAGGCGCGCCACGAGCGGCACTGCACCGTGGTTAGGCAATAATACGAGGAGAATATGCAGCATCATCAAATTGGCCAGGACTAACGGGAGTGGAGTTTGTGGGTGGCACGGAATGAGATGATGGCATATTTGAGAAGGGAAACAGATTTTCATCGAAGACAACGTCACGAGAGATATAAACACGATTACTAGGAACGTGTAGGCACTTGTAGCCTTTGTGAAGCGCACTCGTACCCAAGAAAGACACACTTTTTGGAACGAAATTCAAGCTTACGGTTATTATAAGGCCTAAGATGAGGCCAACAAGCACAACCAAAAACTTTAAAGAACGTATAATCAGGAATTTCCTTAAACAATAGTTCAAGGGGTGTCTTCATGTGTAGGCGTCTAGTTGGAGTTCTGTTGATCAAGAAGCAAGCAGTGGAAAAAGCATCACTCCAAAAACGAAAAGGTACGGATGCATGAGCAAGAAGAGTTAGGCCAGTTTCAACTATGTGACGGTGCTTGCGTTCCACGGCACCATTCTGCTGATGTGTATGAGGACAAGAAACACGATGTGAAATCCCAAGTTTGTTAAAGAAGGTGTTGAGATTGCGATATTCGCCCCCCCAATCCGGCCGAACATGAATGATCTTATGCTTGAGAAGGCGCTCTACATGCAATTGAAATTGCAAGAAAACGATAAACACATCAGCTTTGCTCTTAAGTAAATACAGCCAAGTAAATCGACTCGTAGGCATCAATGAAACTGACATAATACTTATGACCACTAACAGAGGTTTGGGCAGGGCCCCATACATCCGAATAAACAAGTTCAAGTGGGTACTTAACGGTACGAGTGGAAGAAACAAAAGGTTGTTGATGACTCTTTCCCTGCTGACAAGCATCACAGACTGCTAAGGTTTTATTACTAGATGATGTAGGAAGCTCATGACGACTGAGTACATGGCTGACTATGGGGGATGCAGGATGACCAAGCCGCGCATGCCAATGAGCCGGCGATACGCGCACACCACTGAAGACCTCCGGGTTGGGCGACCCCGACGACGGCGCCTCCAGCGCATATAGGCCCTGATGGACCCGACCTCTAAGCGGAACCTCCCGTGTGGCTCGGTCCTTAATGAGAAGATGAAAGGGATGAAACTCACAAAAAACATCATTATCATAAGTAAACTTACGAACAGATAATAAATTGCGAGTAACATGTGGAACACAAAGAACATTACGAAGGTGGAGTTTACGGGAGGTGCTAGAAAGGAGGGATGCCTGGCCAACATGAGTGATGGGCATACCTGAACCATCGGCGGTGCGGACCTTATCATGCCCACGGTAGGGCTCCTGCGAGTTGAGCTTGGCCATCTCACTAGTCATGTGATCCGTCGCACCGGTGTCGAAGTACCAGGTGGGGTCAACTGAGTAGGATGGCGTGTAGCCCGTGTAGTTGCCCGAGTAGCTGTCGGCGATGGCGGCCTGCTTCTCGTTACCACGGCCGTCGTTGCCGATGCCGAGGAAGTCACGTTTGAAGCGACGGTGGCACTTGGACGCCATATGTCCCTGGATGCCGCACAACTGGCAGGTGGGACGAGGGCGACTGCCGGTAGTCTGCGGAGCCGGGGCGCGCGGTTGCCACTGGCCGCCACCTCCAGCGGGCGGACCAGAGGGCGGGCGAGGCGCAGGCGCGCGGCTGCCACCAGGGGCGCCACGGAACGCCGCGTGTGCAGCAGCATGGTCCATGACCGGAGTGGCGCGACGCTCCTCGATGCGACGCTCGGTGTAGATGAGGCGGGAGTAGAGGTCCCGCTGCTGTATCGGCGTTTCCCGGCCGTTGACGTGCTCGACGAGGTTGTCGTAGTCGCTGTCGAGGCCGTGAAGAACGTACTCCGTGAACTCCTCATCGCGAAGCGGCTGCCCGATGGACGTCAGTGTGTCCGAGAGCGTCTTCACCTTGTTGAAGTAGTCATGCGCAGAGGAGTCAAGCTTCTTGCAATCACCGAGTTGACGCCGAAGAGCCGTGCCGCGAGCAGTAGACTGCTGCGAGAACGTGTGCTCGAGCGTGCTCCATATGTCGAAGGAGGACGAGGCAAAGAGCACCAGGCCTGCAACACTCTCCGTTAAGGACGACTGCAACGCGGAGACGATGGCCTGGTCCTGGGCAACCCAGGTACGGTGTAGAGGGTTTGGCACAGCTACCCGCGTTCCATCCGCGAGAAACGCCGCGACCGAGCGCGGCGGGCAGGGGAGGCTCCCATCCACGTAGCCGTCAAGATAGCGGCTGCGAAGGAGCGGCAGAATCTGAGCACGCCAATACAGGTAGTTGTCCTGCGTGAGGCGCACGGTGATGAGGTTCGCCAGTTGTTGGGCAGTCGGTGCAGCAGCACCATCGGCGAGAGCCGGGGCGTCGGGCACCACGGTGGCGTGGGGCAAAACGGGAGCCTCCTGCGGCGCCGCAGCAAACCCCGGCAGCTGCGGGATCGGCGGGCCGGTGAGGTTAGTCGGAAGAGCCGCGTACGGCACCATGGGCGCCGAAGGCGCAAACGACGGTGGCGGAGGCGGGAAGGATGGCGACGGCGCCGTTGTAACCGGCGGCGGCGGGAAGAACCCACCAGAGAACGCCGCAGTACCGAGGTGTAGAGGGCGCGATGAGATCGCCGGAGCCATCTGGCTGGTGGCGGTGTTGGCGAGCAGAGCCGCCAGCGACGGCGGGATGAGCGGGGCCGTCGAGGCAGGAACAGAGGCAGGGAGCGCAGGGGAGGAGGAGGCCGATGCCCCGGGCTCAGTCATAGCGGCGGCGGCCGGAGAGGGCGAGGCGGCGGCGGCGGCAGATGAGAGAGGGGCGGCGGCTAGGGTAGGATTCTTTGACCTAGTCTGATACCATGTTAAACGTAGAGACACAGGATATTTGGGTGGGATTGGCTCAACGCTCCGGGGCGTGGCCTGCCTCAATATATATATGGGTACCAAAGGGTACGTACAGGTTACAGAATACATATACAGAATATACAGTCTAACACGGCCCTGCTAACCATCGTCGGTGGGCCATCTGAATCTGCCAGTATGAGACCGCATCGCTGGTATACCTATCCGTGAAACCCAGACCACGTTCTGGTTCTGTAGCCTACTTGGGTGCAGCCCGTAAGAAAATTCCGTAGCTGTTTTCGTAAGTGTAGCATTACTCATTTCAAACAACACGGAATATGATCAGTACTCTCAGGATGGTTAATCTTGCACAAGACTCCATAAAGCATAACCCGCAAGAGGATTTCACCTTGAAACACATGTGCAATCACTGGTAGAAAAAGGGGTTTTAGTCCCGGTTTGCAAAGGGCATTAATCCCGGTTGCGCAACCGGGACTAAATATGCGCGACTAAAGGTCCCCCTTTAGTCCCGGTTGTTATCCGCGTTCGTTTCGCGCGTCGGGGCGAAAATGTCTCCCCAGGTAATTTTTCCATAATTTTTTTTCTAATTTTTTTCCACTCCATTTTTTCCTATTTTTTCAGAATTTCTATTATTTCAGTTACTTAGTTTAGTCTCTATCTCTAACTACACTTATCTCTAGTCAAATTACTTACTCGTGGTCAAACTTCCCGCTCGGTCACCCATCCTCCCACTACTCTAGCACTAGCACGCTTAGAGCATCTCCAGTCGCGTCCCCCAAACGACGTCCGGCAATAGCGCCGAATTTTCGTTTGGGGACGTCCGGACGAAATTTTCGTTTGGAGAAGGTCCCTTTCCTAGCCACGTCCCCCAAACGCGACCTCCAAACAAAAAGCAAGTGTAAAAACCGTGTCTGGCGTCCCCGATGGAGACTCTATACACAGGGGATGGGCTAGGGACGCCGGACAATATTTGAGGGATGTCCGGAGCGAAGCGGCCTTTGGGGCATGCGACTGGGACGCTTTTTCGGCCGGCGTCCCCCAAATCCCTTTGGGGGACGCTTTGGGGGACACGACTGGAGATGCTCTTAACTTCCGAGTTCCATCCCGTCCCGCATCCAAGTTCTTCGCGCGCATGTATGTGATAGTAGTATCATATCAATCCTATTAACATATGTTGGTCGATGTCACATTTCTTTATTGTTTGAATTTCAAATAATTCTTTTAATAAACAAAAGTAATGATGTAATAATAATCTTAAATAAATAAATAAACATTAATTTTTTAATTTCTATTATTTTAATTTTTAATTTTTTTTAATTTTTAATTTTTTTTTGCCAAACCTAAAAATTTGAAAATCTAAAAGGGTAAAAGTAATAGTAATCTTTATGCATGATACAATTATTAATTTTAATTTTTAAAAAATAAAAAAATATAAAATCCAGAATTTTATAGCAAAAACTAAAATCTTCCTCCTTTCATATTTTCATTTGGAATTTTGAGAATCTAAAAATTGGCTAACCGGGTATGCAAAAGTTATTGCGGTTTTACCATTTTTGCAAAAGCATTATACGTTTTTTTTCGACGTCGTATGCAAAAGTTATTGCGGTTTTACCATTTTTCAAAACTTTTTTGCAAAAAAAAGTGAAAATTCAAATTTGTTAATTTTGCCTAATAGTAGGTTGCATAACAATAACATACAAGAATCTGAAAACATTTTATTTTTTGAATTTTCTATCATTTTTTTTCCTATTTTACAGTGTCAAAAAAGGCGATCCGGTTGGGGACACGAACCGGGACTAAAGGGTACCCTTTAATCCCGGTTCGTGTCCCCAACCGGGACTAAAGCTTCCTGTCCTGGCCGCAGCCCACCGTAGCTCTTTAGTCCCGGATGCCCGAGCATTAGTCTCGGTTCACCAGCAAAACCGGGACTAAAGACCCCATTAGTCCCGAGTCAAACTATTTGGGGACTAATGGGTTGCGATAGAAGGTCTTTTTTCTACTAGTGAATCCATCTAGGGAAGGCAGTTCATCCAACACGGACCAAGCCACTGCCTAGATGGCTAGATACATTCCATCTCAAATGCCAGCTTATGCAATTGAGATTTGATAACTTTGGCCCACTCACTCGTTTGACGACTCTGGGTCACTGGCATGGAGACCCTACATATATATGTTGGCCCCACTTGTCAGGGAAAGTCACCAGACTTGGGGTTTGTAAATTCAGTCAATCCATGCCCCAGATTATGACAAACCTTAGGAAACAACCTCCGATTCAATATAATTCATCTGTCAGCATCATGACATGATGCACTGTCCTCATGTAGTGAAGCTAAATAAATATACAATGAAATAGCTTAGTCTCCTTATGTAATTGTGGAATAACATACGGCAGTTGATATGAATAGTTAAATTGTTAGTCAGAGAGAAAACGACAATCGTGCCTACATTTCTAACTTCAACTTGGGTGTAGTTGACTTTGATGTATTAGCATACAGCTAATGCAAGGAAGCTACATGGCATGAGCATCTCCCAGAGCTCAAGGAAGCTAAGACTCAAGAGTATAAGAGGCAAGTCTCGTCTGGTCAAATAAACTAAGCATTGTCCAGTCCACACCCATCTGGCAGGACAAGGCTAATGAGTATTGACTATTCCCCATTAGCTTTACATGTAAATATTTTTTTGAAATTTTCTGAAATTTAAAAATAAGAGTTAAAACATATGTTAATTTTTACCATGGGCTCACCTACTCACATGGGTGATTTCCTATTGGCAGTCATAGTATGTTCAGCAGCCAGCCAACCATTGTGTTCACAAAATTACTAAGGCAGGCTCCAAACACAACAACATACACAAGTGGTCTAGTTGGCTTGTCTGATGTGTTTGCCTCAGTATTAGAACGTGGCTAGAGAGATGCTCTAAACCTAAACAATATGTTTCCCTCAAGGGGGAAGCTGCCTCTTCTCATGCCGTGTCTATTACACATCATCATGTGGAGATAATTAAGACGTGTTGGCGTAGTTGTAGGTCAAAGGGTTTAGCTCACCGCATATATGCAGCACTAGGAGCATGGCTCATCATCATCCATCGGCACCTCTCTTCTTCATCCATATGCTAGCTAGCTTGCGGTACCCTTGCACAAGAGGAAACAGCAACAGATCCTAACTAGGAAATAAAATGGCGGCGTTGTCCATCGAGATCAAGAAGGACGAGGCGCCACCGCCACCACGCTCGTGGGAATACCACCTGCGGAAGTACCTCGCGCTGCTGGCCACGCTGGTGGCAACGTCTACGTACGCGGCGGGGCTGAGCCCGCCGGGTGGAGTCTGGCAGGAGAACAACCCGGGGGAGCAGGCCGGGGTCCCAATTCTGTACCACTCTCCCCGGTACCTCGCCTTCTTCTACTTCAACGCCACCGCCTTCGCGGCGTCGCTCGTCGTCAACCTTCTCCTCCTCGCCCTGAACGAGACCCGGACGGCGTGGCTCGCCGTGCTCCGGTTCGTCATGGTGCTGGACCTGCTCGCCCTCATGGGGGCCTTCGCCACCGGGAGCTGCGAGGACCTGCCGACCACCGTGTACGTCTCCGTGCTGGTGACCGCTCTCGCCGTCTACGTCGTCATCCAAATCTTCCAAGCTTGGCGCGACAAGGAGGGCCCCGACGACCCGCTCAAGTTCAAGGAGCATCGCAAGGAGCTGCTCGTGCTGGCCACTTTTGCCACGGGCATCTCCTTCGCCGCCGGCCTGAGCCCGCCCGGCGGCTTCCGCGACGACACCGAGGGAGACAACGAGCCCGGAGACCCCATCCTGAAGGCCCAACAGTCCCAGCGCCTGATGGCCTTCTTCTACTGCAACACCGCGGCGTTCGTGGCGTCGCTGTTCGTCATCGTGCTGCTCCTGGGCCGCAGGATGCAGAAGTACTACGCCATGTACTGGTTCATCCTCGTCGTGCTGTTCGGCCTCCTGGGCGCCTACGCCGCCGGGAGCTCCAGGAGGGCGGACACGACGGCCTACGTGGTCGTTCTTGTCGCCGCTGTCCCCGTGTACATCTTCCTCGTCATGGTGGTTAAAGTGCTTCTCTCGGATGAGGTCAAGAACAACGTCTCGTGGCTACGACTCAAGAAGATCTCCGAAGGCCTCTCAGCTTGGCTGGAAAAACGAGGTTTCCACCAGAACCCGAGCAAATCGCCGGTGGGCGCGTTGTTGCCAAAAGTCTCTGATCCTGCGGCCGAAGGCATCGGAAAGGCCCAATCTCTGATCCTGCTGCTCGCCACACTCGCCGCCACCATCACTTACCAAGCGGGCATGGACCCGCCCGGCGGCGTCTGGCCGAGTAACGCTCAGGGGACGGAGCCACCCCACAAGGCCGGCGACCCGATCCTCCTGTCCACGCACCCCGCGCGCTACAAGGTGTTCTTCTACTGCAACTCCACCGCGTTCGTGGCGTCCTTGGTGGTCATCCTCATGGTCCAGAACACGAGACTGATGAGAGGGCACGCGCTGGAGGTGGCCATGATACTGGACCTGTTCGGCCTCATCGGCGCTTACGCCGCCGGGAGCTGCCGTGACGTGAGCACCTCCATCTACGTCATGGCCTTGGCGGGTGCCGTCCTGATCTACGTCGTGATCCACGTCGTCTTCTTCACGCTGGACCACCAAAGCCTGACGGACGACGAGAAGTTGAGGATCCACAAGCGGCGGAAGCGGCTGCTGCTCCTCGCAATCCTGGTGGCCACCATGACCTACCAGGCCGGCCTCACCCCGCCGGGCGGCTTCTGGACGAAGGACGGCAAGACCCCAGATGGCCACGACTACAGCGCGGGGTCCGCGATCCTCGGAGACGTCAGCGGCGAGTACCGGAGGAGGTATTTGGCCTACTTCTACTGCAACTCGGCGAGCTTCATGGCGTCCATGGCGCTCATCATCATGCTGGTGAACCCGAACCTGTACCGGCCGGGCATACGATCGTACGCGCTCTACGTTTGCATGGTCGTGGCGCTGTTCGGCCTGATGGGCGCCTACGCCGCCGGGAGCGCACGGCAGCTTCAGACGTCCATCTACGTCTTCGTGGTCGTCGGCGCGGTGGTGGCCTTCATCGGCGTCCAGCTGTTCATCTTCTTCAAATTGCACCAGATTTGGTCCCCGTCCAAAGGAGATGCAGATGGAAGCAGCAACAAGGCGAACAAGTCATCTTCCTCGCGGCGGGCCCGACCACAATGGCTCAAGCCCAGCACGGAGGAGAGTGACACTTCGAGCCGCCGGAAGTACCTGATGCTGCTGGCGATCCTGGCGGCGAGCATCACCTACCAGGCCGGCCTCAAACCGCCGGGCGGCATGTTCGAGGACGGGGATGCCGCGGGGAACCCGGTGCTGCGGGTGAGCGACCTGGTCCGGTACCGGGTCTTCTTCTACTGCAACTCTGCCTCCTTCGCGGCGTCGGTGGTCGTCATCGTCCTGCTGCTGCAGGAGTTCCTTCAGGACGACGGCCAAGTGTACAGCCTGCTAATCTACGCCATGAACACGGCGATCGTGCTGGACCTGCTGGGACTCCTGGGCGCCTACGCCGCCGGGAGCAGCCGGGAGTGGGACACCTCCGGTTACGTCATCGCGCTGGCCGCCGCCGTGCTCGCCTTCGTCGCCGTGCACCTCGTGATCTGGTTGGTGAGCGACCCGAGTAAACGACGGAAAGTGGGCAGTAGCACGCCCAAAGTATTAACGAGGTCTGCCTCGTACCCGGCCGTGGTGAAGTTCAGTGCAACTGGTCGCCATTTCGTATAGCTTAGGCCAGCACTTGCTTAATTAAAAATGCCCTTCACATGGTTATTGGGAATAGTAACATATATTCTTATAACTGAAGGTTTCGTGACGGGATAAGTGGAGTATATATATTGATAATCTTAGGAGAAGAGGGATCCCTAAACCTCTGGAGTGTAATTTCTATAAGAAGTTTGAGTTAGTAAATCACTAGGTTTTTGATTGTATATTGTACTCCCTCCGTCCATTAATAGATGTCTCATGGTTTGTCTAAATTTGGTGTATCGTCTATGCACTAAAGAGTGTCTAGATACATTTGAATTTAGACAAACTTTTGACATCAAAAGATGGACAGAGGTAGTAGCTGTAGTCCTCTGAAAAAAATGTAGCAGAGGTTTTTAAGCTGGATACTAGATGTTTTAAGGATGTGGCTCTTAGATCGATGGTTGTGTAATATACGTTTTCTCCAGTTTAATTATGTATCCTCCGTTGTTATCTGGGGGGATATATAGAATCCTAAAAAAAACCTTTTTTTAACATAACTACCTACATTGAAATGAAACATGTGTGGAGAATAATTCTAACTTATTTGAGAAACTGGAAAGTGCAATTCAAGGACCTATGTTGGAAGGAGCTGAATTCATTCATGGATCTAGTGATGGCAAGGCTCAAAGAATCCTTGAGTTGGAAGCAAGATGAAATGTACAAGCTTTGAGTGGATTGCATCATGGGCCCAAACAGCAAAACTGTTGTCATGAAGGAAGAGCATCTCTGACATATGTACAGGTGTGGACAGAGGTGAGGGCCTAACCTGAGGTAGAAGGAGGCTGAGGTAGAAGGAGGCTGCAGGGAGGAACTCTCTCTTCTTAGGGTTACAGAGATAGAAGCACCTTATATAGTTCAGGACTGGGCTGGGCCAGATGGGCCACAACAGAGAACAAGAAGACAGCCCAACAGATACACCAACAGTTATCCAACACTCCCCCTCAAGATGGATGATAAATGTCAATCATCCCCATCTTGGCACATACAAGATTACACTCCTTTGATCCCAGTCCTTTTGTTAAACAGTCTGCCACTTGTTGTCCTGATCTCATATAAGCCAATGAGATAATCCCTACATCAATCTTTTCTTTAATAAAGAATCTGTCTATCTCCACATATTTAGTTCGCTCATGCTGGATAGGGTTGTTTCCTATGTTTATGGCAGGCATATTATCACACCACACTTTCAAGCTTCCTTGCCTTAAAATTTTCAGCTCTCTTAGAAGGTTTCGTACCGACAACATTTCACCCAGACCCTGTGACATAGCTTTGTACTCTGCTCCGGCTGTTGATTTTGAGACAAAAGATTGTTTCTTACTTCTCCATGACACCAAATTTTCTACAAAAACACAATACCCTGAGGTGGATCTTCGATCATCTAAGCATCTAGCCTAATCTGCATCACAATATCCATCTACATCTAGGTGTCCATTACTTTTAAACCATAATCCTTTTTCCGGAGTGCCCTTCAAGTATCTCAAGATTCTTTGAGCTGCTTTCAAGTGTTCATCCCTCGGGTCATGCATATAGCGACTCACTACACTCACTGCAAATGATATATCTGGTCTCGTGTGACATAAGTATATTATTCTTCCAACAAGTCTGCTATGATTTTATTATTTTGGTCAATAGGTGTTAAAGCCACTCGGCACCCCAGCATGCACATATCATCTAAGAGATCCAATGTATACTTTCTTTGAGATAGTGATATCCCTTTTAACGATCTTGCAACTTCTATTTCAAGGAAGTATTTAAGTTTTCCCAAATCTTTCACCTCAAAGGCTTGACTCAAGCATCCTTTCAGTTTTGCGATTTCCACATCATCAGCTCCCGTGATAATAATATCATCAACATACACAGCAAGGATAGTGATTTTCTGCTCAGAATGTCTGTAAAATAAGGTATGGTCTCCATTGCATTGACCATATCCCATGCCACACACCACTTGTCTAAACCTGTCAAACCAGGCCCAGTTTCAGGTCTGACAAATCCTGGTGGCATCTCCATATACACCTCCTCTTGAAGATCACCATGCAGAAATGCATTTTTGACATCAAGTTGATGCAAGGGTCATCCGAAATTTTCTGCACAAAAGATCAGTATTCTGACGTTGCTATATCTTCTTGCCACAAGTCTTGCCTTATATCTCTCCACTTTTCCTTCTGCATTTTGTTTTACAGAATAGATCCACTTACAGCCTACTGTATTCTTTCCTTTAGGGAGATATGTCAACTCCCATGTTTTATTTTTCTTCAAAGCCTCTAATTCTTCCATCATTGCATTGCACCATCTCGGGTCCAACCTGGTCGCCTTCCAATCCTTAGGAACAGATACAGTTTGTAGCGAAGCAACAAAAGCCCGAAAAAGAGGGTGACAATGCCTCGTAATAAATATAATTTCCTACATCATAGTCATCATAACTAAGTCGCTTTGGGGCCAATTTTCCTTATCCCTTTCCTTATTGCAATTGGCAAGTCTAGGCTATTATTGGACTCAGTCTGAGATTGATTCTCCTCAGCAGAATCTACACTTGCGCTTCCTTGATTTTTAGGTCCAATGGGTTACTCCCCTGCCCCTGGTCTTGTTGCTCCTCCAGTGCATCTACTTGTTCCCTTTGTACTTGTCTTCTAGAGTACACAAGTGGATTCTGCAGCCATCTTTGTGGTGGTACGGGTCTAGGTGGTGTAGGTGTAGCAGGAATTGCACGAACGTCCGCAACAATAGGAATTTGTTGATGTTGCTGTTGGTCACCATCTTGCTGCTCTTGATCACCACCTTGTCGTTGCTCCCCTTCTTGAGCATCACCAAGATGGTCAAGCCCCTGGAACAAGCCACTAAGATCATTCTCACCGTCATAAAATGGTTCTGACTCGCGAAACGTAACATTCATGCTTACAAATGTCCTCCTATCAGTAGGACTCCAACACTTGTAACCCTTCTGTCTGGAGGAATAGCCAATGAAGATACATTTGATAGCCTGATGATCTAGCTTGCCAACCGATGTCCTGTGATCCGTTACAAAACATATACAGCCAAAGAGTTTGGGTGGTACAACAAAGTCATTGTTATTTAGAAGTAGTTGGCAAGGAGACTGCATACCTAGAATCTTTGAAGGCATTCTGTTGATCAAATACGTAGCAGTCATAACTGCCTCACTCCATGAGAATTTGGGAACATTCATGTTAAACATAAGAGATCGAGCCACTTCAAGAATGTGCCTATTCTTCCGCTCAGCAACTCCATTCTGGGGAGGAGTGTCAGGACATGAAGTATGGTGCAGTATACCTTGCGAAGATAAGAAAGCAGCAAAAGGTTTACCGATATATTCAAGCACTATTATCAGCTCCGATCACTTGCACCCGAACATTGAATTGGTTTTTCACATAGGCACAAAAACTCCGAAAACAAGTGAACACTTCATATTTGTGACGCATAAGATAAATCCAAGTCATTCCGGAATAGCAGCTCAATAAAAGTCAAAAAGTACTTCATGCCACTTACTCGACACAACAGACACGTCCATACATCAGAGTGCACTAACACAAATGGGGATACACTTCTGATCCCTCTACTAACATAAGAGGTTCTCGTATGCTTAGCATATTCGCAGGCATCACAACATAATTTGGTTTTGTCCACTCCAGCCATTACATCAGGAAAAACTCGAAACATTTTATCAAACGCCATGTGGCCCATTCGACAATGATGAACTAGTGCCATACTCTCCATTCCTCCAACAATCGCAGCAAGCACAGAACTAGCATCATGCCCATCTTGTCACGATATATGTGCCAAAGACCTCTATGCCGCTGGTTGCAGTCCCAATCTTCTTGTTGCTCTCCCTTTTCTGAATTAAACACATATATTTATCAACTATTATACGGTAGTCCTGCTGATCAATCAAGGCACTTAGAGATAGCAGATTTACTGGAAAAGCAGGAACATGTAGAACTGATGACAATGTTATGTTGGGTGTACATTGCACCGACCCCTCCCCTTTTATAAATTGTGCTGTGTCATCTGCTGTTTGGATAGTGCCTCTATGTGTGGGATGATACTGAGTATAAGAGTCAAACTCACTAATATTCCCAATAACATGTTTGGATGCTCCAGAATCAAGAATCCAATCTGAATTAGCATTATGAGTGGCTATAGAAACTCTATCAATATTACTTTCATCTTTATAGACATAGTGAGCAAAGTTCCCAAAGGTTGCTTCATTTTGTCATTCTTCCTTTGATTGTCCCTGAGAGGTACTGGTAGTTGGCTCTGAAGCTGATGCCATATGTGCCTTGGGTGATATACCGTGCTACTGTCCACCACCCCTGCCATACTGTTGTCCATATGGCTCTCCACCACCTCTGCCATATTGTTGTCCACCACCTCTTCTGTACTGTTGTCCATATGGTTGTCCACCACCTCTGCCATCACCTCTTCCTCTATAGCTTCCTCTGCCATGTGTGTATCCTCCTCTCCCCTACTGGGTGTAGCTAAGGAGGTACACTGATGCTTCCAGTGTCCCTTCTGTCCACAAGTATAGCAATCTCTCATCTCTTGTCTCTCGGTTGTGTAGAAGATCGGACGAGGGACATAATCGCTTCCCTTTGTCATATTCAGACGCACTTCCTCTCTGGACATAGCTGCAATGGCTTCTTTGAGAGAAGGGGTAGTGGTTTGATGCAGTAAAGCAACCCTTCTCCCCTCAAAATCTTGATTAAGACCTTTCAAGAACTTCATGACTCGACGACGTTCGATCCAGCTTGCAGCAGCACTCACACATTTCCCATGGGCAAGTTCCAGAGGATCAACATGATCTAAATCTCCCCAAAGATGCTGCAACTCAGCCACATATGCCATCACGTTTTTTTTCTTGTTGCAAATTATGCACTTTATCCTCAATCTCAGCAATCAACATCATGTTCCCCTTTCCAGAATAGAGATTTGATAGGGTGTCCCATACCTCTGAAGTTTTTGTGAGTGCCTCTATAGAAGCAGCAATGTTAGCAACCAAAGAGTTAAGCAACCATGCCACAACTAGAGAATTTATGGCATTCCACTTTTTTCCATTCCGGACTGGTCTTGTCTGCTGGTTCTGCAGCTTCACCACTCGCACGTTCATCCAGCCCTTTCGAGTTCAAAATCAACAACGCCCTCCTTGACCACCGGAGATAGTTGGCCACTCCTTCCAACATGATTTCATTCGCCGGCAGCTCAAGTTTCTGACCGATGTCGGTATGGGGAACGATTGCCCCCTGAAAAGGATCGTATGCCGCAACTAGAGGGGGGGGGGGGTGAATAGGTGCTAACCAATTTTTAGTTCTTTTTCAACTTAGGCTTGACACAAAGGTAAATTCTCTAGATATGCAACTAAGTGAATTTACCTATATGACAAGGATGTCAACTAAGCAAGATATAGCTATGCAATAAGAGATAGAATGGGATAGAGGTAACCGAGAGTGGAGCACGCGATGACACGGAGATGATTCCCGTAGTTCCCTTCCTTTGCAAGAAGGTACGTCTACGTTTGGAGGAGTGTGATTGCTACGCAAGCCAAACCAACAGCCACGAAGGCTTCACTCAGATCTCCTGTGAGCAACGCCACGAAGGCCTAGCCCACTTCCACTAAGGGATTTCCTCGAGGCGGAAACCGGGCCTTTACAAAGTTCTTGGGGCACACATCCACAACCAAATTGGAGGCTCCCAAATCTGTAACAACACAACAAATCAACAACCATACATCAACAACAACAACTAGGGATCCAAAGAGGAACACTAGCAAGGGGGCCCTCAAGCATAAGAGGGGGAAATGAAAAACGCTTCGGTGAGGATGTAGATCGGGGTCTTCTCCTTCGATTCTCCAAAGCACAAGTGATTTGGGTGGTTGAGGGAGGAGATCTGGCTATTTTGGTGTTCTTGATGGCTCAGCAATGGAGGATGAAGATCTTAGGGTTTGAGCAAGCTTCCAAGGTAGGTGAAGGGGGGTTTTTATACCCCACCTACTTTTCTGCCCGTTGGAGGTGAAACGCCGGCAGTGCCGGCCTTGAGACGCCGGCAGTGCCGGCCACTTTTCTGAAACTGTAGATCGACAGTCAGGCCGGCAGTGCCGGGCCGAAAACGCCGGCAGTGCCGGGGTGTACACACCGGCAGTGCCGGCCCGGAGTTGCCGGCAGTGTGCCGCCACGGTCGAGATTCAGCTTCTTCCTTCTTTTCTTTTCTTCCTTTTTGAGTGGGTCGAGATTTTCCGTGGTATCTTTTCCATAACTCGTAAACCACTTAGCACACGGTTAAATTGTCACCGGTGTTGTTAACAAACACACAAAACTTAGAGATCATGAAATGTTCTTTCAATCTCCCCTTTTTGGCGTTTGATGACAATACCGGGATTTTGCAAAGAATAGAGCAAGAATATCATTGTGCTTGATATAAGAAAGAAACTCCCCTAGATGTGTGCATGCGAGAAATTTATGCATGAAAAATTGATGCACACATTAGGTATGGAGCAACTCCAACTTTCAAGGTAGAAAGCACAATGCTCATAATATGTATATGATAGATAATGTATGGACAAAGATAAAATTTGAGATGTTAAGATCATACCCTTGCATACTGACATCCTCAACAATACAAGACAATAGTCTCAAATTCATGAACACGAGTCCCATGACCATATCAAGTAGATGAATCCATAGACAATATGAGATATAAGATGGTCATACCAATTCATAACAATACTCTCAACCATATGGAATACCGAAGACCATAGCAATAGATCACTCACTAAAAGGTCTTGCTCACCACACATAGAACACATAAAACACAAGATAAGGTTCAACATAAAACGGAGGACACAAGCTTTAACGGTATGATAAAAAGCAAATGCTTGTGCCCTCAAACCCTAGCAAATCCCGTGCAAGTCCTACTAGACCTTCTTCTCCCCCTTTGGCATCAAGACACCAAAAAGGAGAAAAGAAGCGATGCTACATCGTCCCATGAAAACTCAATCATCCTCGGAGGCTTCCTCCGTATCTTCATGTTGTGGGTATACTTTATGGGTATATCAACGGCATGGCCTAGATCCGGCAAGCCGGGTGGCCCA
>NC_061508.1:76406047-76439950 GCF_022539505.1 Lolium rigidum | reverse complement strand
GTTGATGGGGGTCGTTGATGTCTACGGGAGCTTCTATTCTTGTAGACAGTGTTGGGCCTCCAAGAGCAGAGGTTTGTAGAACAGCAGCAAGTTTCCCTTAAGTGGATCACCCAAGGTTTATCGAACTCGGGGAGGAAGAGGTCAAAGATATCCCTCTCATGCAACCCTGCAACCACAAAGCAAGAAGTCTCTTGTGTCCCCAACACACCTAATAGGTGCACTAGTTCGGCGAAGAGATAGTGAAATACAGGTGGTATGAATAAGTAGTAGCAACGGCACCGGAAAAGTGCTTTGCCCGGGACGAGTAAACAAGCAGTAGTAACGCAGCGATAGTAACGCAGCGATAGTAACGCGATAAAACAGTAAACAAGCAGCGATAGCGATATTTAGGAACAAGGCCTAGGGATTAGAGTTTCACTAGTGGACACTCTCAACATTGATCACATAGCAGAATAGATAAATGCATACTCTACACTCTCTTGTTGGATGATGAACACATTGCGTAGGATTACACGAACCCTCAATGCCGGAGTTAACAAGCTCCACAATTCAATGTTCATATTTAAGTAACCTTAGAGTGCAAGAAATATCAACACGACTAAACCAAGTACTAACATAGCATGCACACTGTCACCTTCACGCCACGTAGGAGGAATAGATCATATCAATACAATCATAGCAATAGTTAACTTCACAATCTACAAGAGATCGTGATCATAGCATACGCCAAGTACTAACACGGATGCACACACTGTCACCATTACACCGTGCAGGAGGAATAAACTACTTTAATAACACATCACTAGAGTAGCACATAGATAAATTGTGATACAAAACATATTGCAATCATAAAGAGATATAAATAAGCACTTCACTACGCCATTCATAACGGTGAGTAAGTATTCCGTGAAATATAGCCTAAGAGACCCACACGGTGCACACACTCGTCACCTTTACACACGTGGGACAAGGAGTCTCCGGAGATCACATAAGTAAAACTCTCTTGACTAGCATGGTGACATCTAGATTACAAGCATCATCATATGAATCTCAATCATGTAAGGCAGCTCATGAGATTATTGTATTGAAGCACATAGGAGAGAGATGAACCACATAGCTACCGGTACAGCCCCGAGCCTCAATGGAGAACTACTCCCTCCTCATGGGAGCAGCAGCGGTGATGAAGATGGCGGTGGAGATGGCAGCGGTGTCGATGGAGAAGCCTTCCGGGGCACTTCCCCGCTCCGGCAGGGTGCCGGAACGGAGACTCCTGTCCCCCGGATCTTGGCTTCGCGATGGCGGCGGCTCGGAAGGTTTTCCGTATCGTGGTTCTTCGCCTCGGGGTTTTCTCGACGGAGGCTTTAAATAGGCGGAAGGGCAGCGTCGGGAGGGTCGAAGAGGCGGTGGCACCATAGGCTGGTGCGGCCGGGGCCCGGGCCGCGCCACCCTATCATCCAGGGCCCACGGGGCCCCTCCGGCGGCTCTCGGGTGTTCCGGATGCTTCCGGTGAAAATAGGAACCCGGGTCTTGATTTCGTCCGATTCCGAGAATATTTCGTTACTAGGATTTACGAAACCAAAAACAGCGAGAAAACGAGAAGCGGCACTTCGGCATCTTGTTAATAGGTTAGTTCCGAGAAAATGCACGAATATGACATAAAGTGTGCATAAAACATGTAGGTATCATCAATAATATGGCATAGAACATAAGAAATTATCGATACGTCGGAGACGTATCAAGCATCCCCAAGCTTAGTTCTGCTCGTCCCGAGCGGGTAAAACGATAACAAAGATAATTTCTGAAGTGATATGCCATCATAACCTTGATCATACTATTTGTAAACATATGTAGTGAATGCAGCGATCAAAACAATGGTAATGACATGAGTAAACAAGTGAATCATAAAGCAAAGACTTTTCATGAATAGTACTTCAAGACAAGCATCAATAAGTCTTGCATAAGAGTTAACTCATAAAGCAATAAATCAAAGTAAAGGTATTGAAGCAACACAAAGGAAGATTAAGTTTCAGCGGTTGCTTTCAACTTGTAACATGTATATCTCATAGATAATTATCAACATAGAGTAATATAACAAGTGCAATATGCAAATATGTAGGAATCAATGCATAGTTCACACAAGTGTTTGCTTCTTGAGGTGGAGAGAGATAGGTGAACTGACTCAACATAAAAGTAAAGAGAATGGTCCTTCAAAGAGGAAAGCATCGATTGCTATATTTGTGCTAGAGCTTTTATTTTGAAAACATGAAACAATTTTGTCAACGGTAGTAATAAAGCATATGAGTTATGAAAATTATATCTTACAAGTTGCAAGTCTCATGCATAGTATACTAATAGTGCCCGCACCTTGTCCTAATTAGCTTGGACTACCGGATCTTTGCAATGCACATGTTTTAACCAAGTGTCACAATGGGGTACCTCCATGCCGCCTGTACAAAGGTCTAAGGAGAAAGCTCGCATTTTGGATTTCTCGCTTTTGATTATTCTCAACTTAGACATCCATACCGGGACAACATGGACAACGAGATAATGGACTCCTCTTTAATGCATAAGCATGTGGCAACAATTATTATTCTCATATGAGATTGAGGATATGTGTCCAAGACTGAAACTTCCACCATGAATCATGGCTTTAGTTAGCGGCCCAATGTTCTTCTCTAACAATATGCATGCTCCAACCATAAAGGTGGTAGATCTCTCTTACTTCAGACAAGACGGACATGCATAGCAACTCCATGATATTCAACAAAGAATAGTTGATGGCGTCCCCAGAAACATGGTTATCGCACAACAAGCAACTTAATAAGAGATAAAATGCATAAGTACATATTCAATACCACAATAGTTTTTAAGCTATTTGTCCCATGAGCTATATATTGCAAAGGTGAATGATGGAATTTTAAAGGTAGCACTCAAGCAATTTACTTTGGAATGGCGGATAAATACCATGTAGTAGGTAGGTATGGTGGACACAAATGGCATAGTGGTTGGCTCAAGGATTTGGGATGCATGAGAAGTATTCCCTCTCGATACAAGGTTTAGGCTAGCAAGGTTATTTGAAACAAACACAAGGATGAACGGTACAACAAAACTCACATAAAAGACATATTGTAAACATTATAAGACTCCATACCGTCTTCCTTGTTGTTCAAAACTCAATACTAGATGTTATCTAGACTCTATAGAAACCAAATATGCAAACCAAATTAGCAAGCTCTAAGTATTTCTTCATTAATGGGTGCAAAGTATATGATGCAAGAGCTTAAACATGAGAACAACAATTGCCAAGTATCAAATTATCCAAGACATTTTAGAATTACTACATGTAGTATTTTCCAATTCCAACCATATAACAATTTAACGAAGAAGAAACTTCGCCATGAATACTATGAGTAGAGCCTAAGGACATATTTGTCCATATGCTACAGCGGAGCGTGTCTCTCTCCCATAAAGTGAATTCTAGGATCCATTTTATTCAATCAAAACAAAAAACAAAAACAAACCGACGCTCCAAGCAAAGTGCATAAGATGTGACGGAATAAAAATATAGTTTCAGGGGAGCAACCTGATAATGTTGTCGATGAAGAAGGGGATGCCTTGGGCATCCCCAAGCTTAGACGCTTGAGTCTTCTTGATATATGCAGGGGTGAACCACCGGGGCATCCCCAAGCTTAGAGCTTTCACTCTCCTTGATCATATTGCATCATACTCCTCTCTTGATCCTTGAAAACTTCCTCCACACCAAACTCGAAACAACTCATTAGAGGGTTAGTGCATAATAAAAATTCACATGTTCAGAGGTGACACAATCATTCTTAACACTTCTGGACATTGCATAAAGCTACTGGACATTAATGGATAAAAGAAATTCATCCAACATAGCAAAAGAGGCAATGCGAAATAAAAGGCAGAATCTGTCAAAACAGAACAGTCCGTAAAGATGGATTTTATTAGGGCACCAGACTTGCTCAAATGAAAATGCCCAAATTGAATGAAAGTTGCGTACATATCTGAGGATCATGCTCGTAAATTGGCTTAATTTTCTGAGCTACCTGCAGGGAGGTAGACCCAGATTCGTGACAGCAAAGAAATCTGGAACTGCGCAGTAATCCAAATCTAGTACTTACTTTACTATCAAAGACTTTACTTGGCACAACAAAACATAAAACTAAGATAAGGAGAGGTTGCTACAGTAGTAAACAACTTCCAAGACACAAATATAAAATAAAATACTGTAGCAAAATAACACATGGGTTATCTCCCAAGAAGTTCTTTCTTTTTAGCCATTAAGATGGGCTCAGCAGTTTTAATGATGCACTCGCAAGAAATAGTAGTTGAAGCAAAAGAGAGCATCAAGAGGCAAATTCAAAACAAATTTAAGCCTAACATGCTTCCTATGCATAGGAATCTTGTAAATAAACAAATTCATGAAGCATAATGCAACAAGCATAGAAAGATAAAACAAGTGCAGCTTCAAGATTTTCAGCAAAAGAGAGGTGTTTTAGTAACATGAAAATTTCTACAACCATATTTTCCTCTCTCATAATAACTTTCAGTAGCATCATGAGCAAACTCAACAATATAACTATCACATAAAGCATTCTTATTATGAGTCTCATGCATAAAATTATTACTACTCCCAACATAAGCATAGTTATTCTTATTAATTGTAGTGGGAGCAAATTCAACAAAGTAGCTATCATTATTATTCTCATCAAGTGTAGGAGGCATAGTATAATAACAATAAAATTTACTCTCCATAGTAGGTTGTACCAAAAGACCACTATCATTATAATCATCATATATGGGAGGCAAAGTATCATCAAAGAAAATTTTCTCCTCAATGCTCGGGGGACTAAAAAGATCATGAAAACCAGCTTCCCCAAGCTTAGAACTTTCTATATTATTATCAACAATGGTGTTCAAAGCGTTCATACTAATATTACTACCAGCATGCAAATAAGATTCCATAGGTTTTTTAATTTTCGCATCAAACAATCCATGTTTTAAATCAGGAAATAGAATAAGAAGCTCATTGTTGTCCATTATGCCAAACTAGTGTAAACAAGAAACAAAAAGATGCAATTGCAGGATCTAAAGGAAATAGCTTCGAGCACAAACACAATGGCGCCGAGAAAAGTACTGTTACACGGAACCGGAGTATGAGTGCCTTTTACCTTTCCTCCCCGGCAACGGCGCCGGAAAAGTGCTTGATGTCTACGGGAGCTTCTATTCTTGTAGACAGGTGTTGGGCCTCCAAGAGCAGAGGTTTGTAGAACAGCAGCAAGTTTCCCTTAAGTGGATCACCCAAGGTTTATCGAACTCAGGGAGGAAGAGGTCAAAGATATCCCTCTCATGCAACCCTGCAACCACAAAGCAAGAAGTCTCTTGTGTTCCCAACACACCTAATAGATGCACTAGTTCGGCGAAGAGATAGTGAAATACAGGTGGTATGAATAAGTAGTAGCAACGGCACCAGAAAAGTGCTTTGCCCGGGACGATAAACAAGCAGTAGTAACGCAACGGTAGTAACGCAGCAGTAGTAACGCATTAAAACGAGTAAACAAGCAACGATAGCGAGTATTTAGGAACAAGGCCTAGGGATTAGACTTTCACTAGTGGACACTCTCAACATTGATCACATAACAGAATAGATAAATGCATACTCTACACTCTCTTGTTGGATGATGAACACATTGCGTAGGATTACACGAACCCTCAATGCCGGAGTTAACAAGCTCCACAATTCAATGTTCATATTTAAGTAACCTTAGAGTGCAAGAAAGATCAACACGACTAAACCAAGTACTAACATAGCATGCACACTTGTCACCTTCACGCCACGTAGGAGGAATAGATCATATCAATACAATCATAGCAATAGTTAACTTCACAATCTACAAGAGATCGTGATCATAGCATACGCCAAGTACTAACACGGATGCACACACTGTCACCATTACACCGTGCAGGAGGAATAAACTACTTTAATAACACATCACTAGAGTAGCACATAGATAAATTGTGATACAAAACATATTGCAATCATAAAGAGATATAAATAAGCACTTCACTACGCCATTCATAACAGTGAGTAAGTATTCTGTGAAATATAGCCTAAGAGACCCACACGGTGCACACACTTGTCACCTTTACACACGTGGGACAAGGAGTCTCCGGAGATCACATAAGTAAAACTCTCTTGACTAGCATAGTGACATCTAGATTACAAGCATCATCATATGAATCTCAATCATGTAAGGCAGCTCATGAGATTATTGTATTGAAGCACATAGGAGAGAGATGAACCACATAGCTACCGGTACAGCCCCGAGCCTCGATGGAGAACTACTCCCTCCTCATGGGAGCAGCGAGCGGTGATGAAGATGGCGGTGGAGATGGCAGCGGTGTCGATGGAGAAGCCTTCCGGGGGCACTTCCCCGCTCCGGCAGGGTGCCGGAACGGAGACTCCTGTCCCCCGGATCTTGGCTTCGCGATGGCGGCGGCTCTGGAAGGTTTTCCGTATCGTGGTTCTTCGCCTCAGGGTTTTCTCGACGGAGGCTTTAAATAGGCGGAAGGGCAGCGTCAGAGGGTCGAAGAGGCGGTGGCACCATAGGCTGGCGCGGCCAGGGCCCAGGCCGCGCCACCCTATCATCTGGGGCCCACAGGGCCCCCTCCGGCGGCTCTCGGGTGTTCTGGATGCTTCCGGTGAAAATAGGAACCCGGGTCTTGATTTCGTCCGATTCCGAGAATATTTCGTTACTAGGATTTCGAAACCAAAAACAGCAGAAAACAAGAATCGGCACTTCGGCATCTTGTTAATAGGTTAGTTAGAAAATGCACGAATATGACATAAAGTGTGCATAAAACATGTAGGTATCATCAATAATATGGCATAGAACATAAGAAATTATCGATACGTCGGAGACGTATCAGTCGTCGCCTTCATGGACCACAACAGACAGATAAGAATGCTCTTGTGCATCTCTATACCTCAGCAGGAAGAATTGGTTTTACTAAGGGGCTGCTTCCCATATACAATCAGCTGCTTCGGTACTTTCGGGCAACCATTTGCCCAAGTGGTGGTAACAATGATGCTCTCCGGGGAGTCCTTGTGAACCTTATGCACCTCAGGTATAAGTGTGCTCGTGATGGGAATGAGGAACGGAACTTCACTCTTGATGTCATGGACTTTATCTTCCATGAGATCCATGATGCCATGGTCTCCCGGACCTCTATACCCTATGCTCCCTACATTCAGCTTCTCATCAACAACTCTGTGGCTGTGGTTGGTGAAGACTTGAGTGGGTACCCTTTGGTGAAGCACCATGTCAAGAAGGCCTACAAGGTCAAGCCAGTCTCTTCAGCTGTACCTGCTCCTGACTCTTTCATGGGTGATGCTTGTTCTAGTGGTTATGCTCCTGCTCGTCATCGTGATGTCCCGGCTATGAGAAAGCAAGTGACCCGGCTTAGTTGGTTCCAGCGCCACATCCTTTGCATGAACATTGAGATCCATAAGGAGAACTATGCAGCTAGCCGAGAGCGTTCTGAGATTAAGCATACTCGAGCGGTTATTCTTCACAAGCTCAGTGGTGATCAAGGACCCCCGCCTCAGCCTCCAGCTCACCAGGGTTTCAGTGGATGGCACTCAGCACAGGTTCCATGGAGTGATCTTGATGATTGCCTTCAAAGGTCCAACACCTCTCACCGTTCCCCGGATGCACCTGACACTGATGAGGAAGAAGAGGATGCGGCGTACGAGTCCGATGATGATGATGCCTCCGAGTGATTCCCATGGGACGTGTAGCATCGCGCTTGTCCCCTTTTTGGCGTCTCGATGCCAAAGGGGGAGAAGTGTTCTATTAGGATTCTCGGGGATTTGCATGGTTTGGGCACAAGCATATGCGTTTATCATTCTTATAGTGCTTGTGTTCCCTCTTTATTTGAACTATTTGGTTTGTTTGTGTGCCGTGTTTGTGTGCCGTTCAAAACTATGTGCTATGTGGCGTGAGACATTGTTATGGCTTTCGGATTTCTATTTGTTGAGATCAAGGATATTACATTATGTGTGATGCTATATCTCCGCATTATATATCTACACATGGGTATGATTTCTTGCTTCCTATCTCAACTTCATATGTGTCAATGTCTTTTGTTAGAGCTCATGTTGGATATCTCTTGTGTTGAGGCACCATACTCCTATGTGTTGTGTATTTGTATTCAAATGCAAATTACTTATATGCACACATGTAGGGGGAGTGCCTCTATGTTTTGCCATCATGCTTGTCTCTATTGTGATTCCTTCGCAAATCCGTATATTGTCATCAAACACCAAAAAGGGGGAGATTGAAAGAACATCTCTCACATTATGTTTTGTGTGTTTGATGTCAATATATGTGATACACTAATGTTTGATTAAGTGGTACAGGAATTACATAGATATTAATTCATGTGTGTTGGATTTGATCGTCTGTCAAAAGTTATCAGAAAAAGATTGGCCAGGCCGGATAATCCGGGCCGGATATTGTTGAAATATCCGGCCCCCTGTTTTTGGCTAAGTCTTCGAGGAAATGCTGCTCAGTATGGGGGCCGGACATTTGCCCGGATAATGTCCCGGTATTGTACCAGGGCCGGATTATCCGGGCCGGATATTTTGGAAATATCCGGCCCCCCCGATTTTGGCTAAGGACTGGAAGAAAAGCTTCTCTGGCATAGGGCCGGACTTTTGGCCAGATTTTGTCACGGTTTTGTTCCGTAGGCCGGATTATCCGGGGGGGGAGGGGCGGATTATCCGGCCCTTACTTAGGCCGGATTATCCGGCCCCCGGTAGCTGCAACGGCTCATTTTTGAGAGGGGGTATAAATACCCCCCTTCTTCTACCTTGGTTGCTTGCTCAATCATTACACAAGAAATCTGCCAAGCCACCTCCATTAGAGCCACCTCAAGAAAGTCAAGATTTGCAAGATCTCCTTCCTCCCCCAACCAAAGCTCTTGATCTTTGGAGATTCGAAGGAGAAGACACCGATCTACATCCTCACCGAAGCGTTCTTCACTTCCCCCTCTCTTGTTTGAGGGATCTCATGCTAGTGTTCCTATTTGGTTCCCTAGTTGATTTGTTGTTGATGTGTTGTTGTTGATTGTTGTATTGTTACAGATTTGGGAGCCTCCAATTTGGTTGTGGATGTGTGCCCCAAGAACTTTGTAAAGGCCCGGTTTCCGCCTCGAGGAAATCCCTTAGTGGAAGTGGGCTAGGCCTTCGTGGCGTTGCTCACGGGAGATCCGAGTGAAGCCTTTGTGGCTGTTGGTTTGGCTTGCGTAGCAACCACACTCCTCCAAACGTAGACGTACCTTCTTGCAAAGGAAGGGAACTACGGGAATCATCTCCGTGTCATCGCGTGCTCCACTCTCGGTTACCTCTATCCCACTCTATCTACTATTGTGTAGTTATACCTTGCTTAGTTGATATCCTTGTCATATAGGTAAATTCACTTAGTTGCATATCTAGAAAATTTACCTTTTGTGTCAAGCCTAAATTGAAAAAGAACTAAAAATTGGTTAGCACCTATTCACCCCCCCCCCTCTAGGTGCGGCATACGATCCTTTCAGTCGCCTCCTCGCACTCGGCTTCAGCAAGGTATAAGGAAACCAAAAGTATACACTGATGGTACAGTCAGATATGGCATGCTTTCGTCTACAGGTGAACCTTGCACATTGACTGAAGCTCTTGATGACTCAAATTGGAGAATAGCGATGGAGGAGGAGTATGATGCCCTGATGATTAATAAAACATGGCACCTTGTTCCCCCAAGCTCCAAGAATTTTTTTATTGATTGCAAGTGGGTCTATCGCATTAAAAGGAGGGCAGATGGGACAATTGACAGATACAAAGCAAGATTAGTTGCAAAAGGATTTAAGCAAAGGTTTGGTATTGACTATGAGGACACTTTCAGCCCAGTAGTAAAAATTGCTACTATTAGAACTGTTCTGGCTATTTCTGTTTCTCGAGGATGGAAGTTAAGGCAGCTAGATGTCAAGAACGCGTTTCTTCATGGTGTTCTTGAAGAGGAGGTCTACATGAAACAACCTCCAGGTTTTGAAGACCCTCATGCTCTGCATTATATTTGCAAATTGGACAAAGCATTATATGGATCGGAACAAGCTCCTCGTGCCTGGTATTCAAGGCTGAGTTCTAAACTGTGCACTCTTGGTTTTACACCCTCCAGAGCTGACACCTCATTATTTCTCTATACCAAGTCAGGTATAATCATATTTGTGTTGATCTATGTTGATGATATCATAGTCACAAGTTCTTCTGATGATGCTATTTCTGTTCTTCTCCGAAGTCTCAATGAGAATTTTGCTATTAAAGATTTAGGTGACTTACATTACTTTCTTGGTATTGAAGTAAAGAAGACACAAAATGGTTTGTTGTTAACACAGGAGAAGTATGCTACTGATATCCTTACCAAAGTCGGCATGATTGCATGTAAACCGGCTCCTACACCATTGCCATCATCTGAGCAATTATCTCTTACAGTTGGTACGCCTCTTGGCTCTGAAGATTCGTCTCAGTATAGGAGCATAGTTGGAGCCCTACAGTATCTAACCTTGACACGACCAGATTCATCCTTTTCTGTCAACAAAGTGTGTCAATATCTTCATGCGCCAACTACAGAACATTGGTCAGCTGTGAAAAGAACTCTTAGATATGTGAAGGATACATTGAAACTTGGAATAACCTTTGCAGCATCTTCATCAACACTTCTTAGTGCTTTTTCAGATGCAGATTGGGCAGGTTGTCTTGATGATCGGCGCTCTACAAGATGATTTGCCATATTTGTTGGACCTAATTTGGTTTCTTGGTGTGCTAGAAAACAAGATACAGTGTCTCGTTCTAGTACTGAGACTGAATACAAATCTCTTGCAAATGCTACAACTGAGTTGATTTGGGTAGAAGCTCTTCTTGCAGAACTTGGAGTTAAGTTGAAGCAAAAACCAAGTCTTTGGTGTGACAATCTAGGTGCTACCTATTTGTCTGTTAATCCAGTGTTTCATGCTCGTACCAAGCACATAGAAATAGACTTTCACTTTGTTAGAGAAAGAGTTGCTAAAAATCAGCTAGCTATTCGCTTTATTTCTAGCAAGGATCAAGTTGCAGATGGTTTCACTAAAGCTCTTCCTGTTAAGAAACTAGATGAGTTTAAGCATAATCTCAACGTCTCCAAGGTTTAGATTAAGGGGGGCTGTTAGTGTTTGTAACGTATTGGTATACGGTGTAGTACACCGATCCCTTACGTATTGTACATGCCACGCCAGGGGCTTTTCCTGTGCTATATAACACGCAACCGATACCGGACGAGGGTATCGTTCCAGCCTAAACATTTATAAACTTCACCAATTATGTGTCCTATATCGTGCTGAGAGTTGTCCAGCACCAGCTACTTACATGATCGCCTTCATGGGCGGATCCACCATCCCTCTAGCCCGGGCGGCCGCCCGGGCTTGGTGGCGGCGGCACACCTAGTATCATATGTTGTTCTATAGCATTTTGTCCCAAAAAAATAGTATGGTAGGCATATTTGCTCAGGTTTCTAGAAACTTCTAGGTCCGCCCATGATCGCCTTGTCTGCCTTTGCCATGGCGACGTCAGGCATATAGTTGTTGTGCTTTCGTGCGAACGTACAGCTAACTAGGAAAGTCAATTTTATGCTAACAATATTTAGGAAAGTTAATTGGGCAGGCTGTAGGAAAACTCTACAGAAAACTTTGACTTGGTAGAACGTGCTAGTGCTACTCACTATTGTCAGCCGACTGCTCCATCCACTCACCGATTCGTGCTCAAATTATCCATTATTCTAAAGCATGTTGGTGCGTAGTAGGGTGGCAAAAGCGGCGTGGGCTGTGAACGTCAGTTGTCAGTTGTCACTAAACTAGCTCTAGTTCCGATCTAGTTCGCAACTACATTTGCTGTAATTATTCTTTTGCAGGACGCTATGCAGCGTGGTCTGCAACCCTAATGGTTCACCGATCTGAGTAAATAATCTGTATATTCGTTTCCTCATCAAGTGGTGCAACTCGCAAACTACTTGTTTCGATCTCTTTTAATTAGCTCAAATTTAGAATGTAAACTTGAATTAGCTATGACCCTCCATGCCATGAAGTTGGCCATGAAGGCCTCACAGGAGCAACCTCCGCCGCCACCGCCACAAGCGCCGCTGCGCTATGCCTCGGCGGTCATGCCTCATGGCCTCTCAAAGGAAGAGGCCATGAGGTTGGCCATGGAGGCCTCGGCCGTGGCGCCGCCATCGGGGTCACCGTGGCCCGTGCCATCTCCTTCCTACGGCTCGCCACCCACCTCCAACAGAGTACCTAATGCTTTCCTGGGTGCCCCACGCACAACGGCCTCCTCCTCCTCTGTCGCACCAACACTGCTGTCTGTGCCTCAACAATCTACACACTGGACATGGCCTTGGGCACCTCCGACCTTCATCAACCTCGGCAACGACGACTAGTAGCCAGCCATGACGGGCGTAGCAAGGGTTATTTTCTAGTTTTTCCAATGTATTATTGCCACTATGTATCTAGATCTATTTCAGAAAAAAAAAGGTTATTGTCAAAAAATGCGTTGGATCGATGGGTTACCCGACCCAAACCGACATACCAGCTAAGAAGACCAATTTTGTGTCCGCAAATCGATCTAAATGGATGTAGATGGATGCTCTCGATGTTGTTTTACGTTGGGTCGCTGAAGATGCTCTAAGGATTGACGTGGTGACTGATTTTTTCGGTAATATTCCGACGGGAGAGCGTCCTGGCCGGACTTGGCAACGGCAGCCGACTGCACACAGCCTGCAAAGATAGCAGATCCCCTCTTCCACGTGCCCTACAAGTTGAAACAAATTTAATTATGGTGGCCTATCACGGGGGATGAAATGTTCAACGTAGACAGCATTATCTCGAGTTCAGTTAGAGCATGTTTAACAGGCCCCGTATTTCGCTGCCCCGTATAAGGCTCTAATTTCGCCCCGTATCGAAAAACTGCTCCATTTCGAGCCATGCCGTCTAGCAGACCCCGTATTTCGCCCCGTATTTTCAAAAATTAAAACCCCGGGAAGTTCATCTTCATTGATCATAGTAGGGAGCATACACACATTTTGATCATATACTACGGATCATACTACGGATCATACTACTTAACCTACCTCTACTCGTCCAGGATGACGTAGGGGATGAAGGCGATCCTCACCGCCTCCTCCCGCGCCTCCCGGGCCTCCCGCGCCTGCCGCGCCTCGAACTCCCGGACGGCGGCGATGGCCGCCGCCTCCTCCTCTGCCTCCGCCGCCGCTTTCTCGGCGGCATCCGCCTCGGACAAGGCGACCGCACGGCGGTAGGCCGCCTCCTCTTCCTCCTCTTCCGCCGCCGCCGCTTCCTCCTCGCCGCCTCCGCTTCCTCCGCCGCTGCTGCTGCTGCCGATGGTCGCCCTCCATTCCGCCAACGCCGCGCGGTCGCGCAGCCACTGCGCGCGCCATTTCTCGAACGCCTCGCCGCTCATCGGCTTGAGCGGCGGGTCCTGCTTGTACCACCGCCCACCCGCGGCGAACTCGCGGAGCGGGTCCGGCACGTACAGCGTGCCGGCGTACTTGCAGGCCGCGCGACGGCTGCCGGCGGCTGAGAGTTTGCACTTCAGCCGCCACGCTTCCTCTACGGTGTCCGGCGAGCGGGATCGCTTCGATCCGCTCGCCGGCGAGGACCTACTCGCGGCGGCGGGAGTCCATCCTAGCTTTTGGGGTGGAATGCGTGGCGGGGGAGCGGCTAATTGCTCGCCGGAGCAGGAGGAGGAGGCGGCGGCGCGCGGCGGAGCTAGGGTTGCGAGTGAGGGGTTAACCCCTCACTCGCACCTGCGCCCACTATATGTACGGGGCGACGGGGCCGATTTCCTGGGCCCCGTATTCCGCCGAAACGGGGCGGCCCGAATACGGGGCCTGCTAGACGGCCCAAACCGCGCCTGCCCCGTATGTCGCCGGAATTTTACGGGGTGGGCGGGTTATACGGGGCCTGTTAGACATGCTCTTAACACATATTGATGCAGTCGTAGGCCCGCATACCGTGACGGCTCTATATATGCAGCGGCACATAAGTCGTAGACTTAGCACATCATCTTCTCCAGAGGAAACAAACACAGAGCTAATTAACCAGCTTAGCTACGACTAAAATGGCGGCGGCGTCCATCGAGAAGATGGAGTGCTGCAGCATTGGAACGTCGGCGGCAGCGCCACCGAAAGACGAGACGTCATGGGAGTACCACCTGCGGAAGTACCTCGCGCTGCTGGCCACGCTGGTGGCCACCTCTACCTACGCGGCAGGGCTGAGCCCGCCGGGTGGAGTCTGGCAGGAGAACGAGGATAGGGGCGATGGGTACAAGGCCGGCGAGCCGATTCTGTACCACTCTCCCCGGTACCTCGCCTTCTTCTACTTCAATGCGACCGCCTTCGCGGCCTCGCTCGTCGTCAACCTCCTCCTCCTTGTCCTGAACGAGAAGCGGACGATCTCTCTCGCCGTCCTCCGGTCCGTCATGGTGCTGGACCTGCTCGCCCTCATGGGGGCCTTCGCCACCGGGAGCTGCGAGGACCCGCCGACCACCGCCTACGTCTCCACGCTCGTGGTCGCTCTCGCCGCCTATGTTGGCATCCAAATCCTCCTAGCTTGGTACGACAAGCAGGAGACCTCGCAGTCGCAGGAGGAGGAAGGCCCCGACGAAGCGCTCAAGATCAAGGAGCATCGCAAGGAGCTGCTTGTGCTGGCGACGTTCGCCACGGGCATCTCGTACGCCGCCGGCCTGAGCCCGCCCGGCGGCTTCCGCAACGATACCGAGGGAGACAACCAGGCCGGAGATCCCATGCTGAAGGCCAGACAGTCCGCGCGCCTGATGGCCTTCTTCTACTTCAACACCACGGCGTTCGTGGCGTCGCTACTCGTCATCGTGCTTCTCCTCGGCCGGAAGATGCAGAGGTACTACGCCAAGTTGCAGCTGTACGGATTTATCTTCGTCGTGCTGCTCGGACTTCTGGGCGCCTACGTCGCCGGGAGCTCCTGGAAGGCGGACACGGCCGCCTACGTGGTCGTTCTTGTCGCCGCTGTCCCCGTGTACATCTTCCTCGTGATTTTCGCCAAGGTGCTTGTCTCGGGTCCTCCCGAGAGCAGCCCCTCGCCGGCGCGCGTGTTGTTAGGTGGCGGCGGCAGGCAAGGGAGCCGCCACGCCGACGAGGCGAACACAAGCAACAAGAACAAGAACGAAGGCATCGAGAAGGCCAAATCTCTGATTCTGCTGCTCGCCACTCTCGCCGCGACCATTACTTACCAAGCGGGAATGAACCCGCCCGGCGGCGTCTGGCCGAGTGACGCTCTGAAGACGGAGCCACCCCACAAGGCCGGCGACCCGATCCTCCTGTCGACGCACGAGGCCCGCTACAAGGTGTTCTTCTACTGCAACTCCACCGCGTTCGTGGCGTCCTTGGTGGTCATCCTCATGGTCCATAACAAGGGCCTGGTAAGAGGACACGCGCTGGAGGTGGCCATGATACTAGACCTGTTCGGCCTCATCGGTGCTTACGCCGCCGGGAGTTGCCGGGACGTAAGCACTTCCATCTACGTCATGGCACTGGCGGGCGCCGTCCTGGTCTACGTCGTGATCCACGTCGTCTTCTTCACGCTGGACAACCATGACCTGAGCGAAGAGGAGAAGAGGAGGATCGACAAACGGCGCAAGCGGCTGCTGCTCCTCGCCATCCTCGTGGCTACCATCACCTACCAGGCCGGCCTCACCCCACCGGGCGGCTTCTGGACTAAGGACGGCAAGATCCAAGACGGCGACAAGGTCCACAACTACTATGCGGGTTCCGCGATTCTCCAAGACGGCAGCGGCGAGTACCGGAGGAGGTATTTGGCCTTCTTCTACTGCAACTCCACGAGCTTCATGGCGTCCGTGGCGCTCATTATCATGCTCGTGAACCCCAACCTGTACCGGCCGGGCATACGGTGCTACGCGCTCTACGTCTGCATGGTCGTCGCGCTGTTCGGCCTGATGGGCGCCTACGCCGCCGGGAGCGCGCGGGAGCTGCGGACGTCCATCTACGTCTTCGTGCTCGTCGGCGCGGTGGTCGCCTTCATCCTCATCCAGCTGCTCGTCTTCTTCGAATTCTGCAATTTTTGTGGCGCTTCCTCCTCTGGATCAACCTCCGGCGGCAGCAGCAAAGCGAACGACTCATTGTCCTCTCGGCGGTCACAATCGCCCGACCGCAGCAGTTCCAGTTCCAGTTCCAGTTCCAGTTCCAGTTCGACTTCGAGCCGGCGGAAGTACCTGATGCTGCTGGCGATCCTGGCGGCGAGCGTCACATACCAGGCCGGGCTCACCCCGCCGGGCGGCACTTGGGAGAAATCGGTGCCGGATTTGCACATCATGGAAGGGAACCCGGTACTGCGTGTGACCGACCGCGCCCGGTACCGAGCTTTCTTCTACTGCAACTCTGCCTCGTTCGCGGCGTCGGTGGTCGTCATCGTCCTGCTGCTGCAGGAGTCTCTGCAGGACCGCCGCGGCCTGCTAATCTACGCCATGAACACGGCGATCGTGCTGGACCTGCTGGGACTTCTGGGCGCGTACGCCGCCGGGAGCAGCCGTAAGTGGGACATGTCCGGGTACGTCATCGCGCTGACCGCCGCCGTGCTCGCCTACGTCGCCGTTAACCTCATGATCGGCCGGAGGGGACGAGGGAGAGTCAGCAGTATCCCGCTGCAGCTCCCTGAAGCTCGTGCCCAGCCGAAAAGAACGGCGAGGTGTTGGTCATCCCCGTGCTGAAGCTGAGTGCAGCTGATGTGGCTCGGCAGTCGGCACAGCACTAACTTATTTGGATGAGTCTAGGGAGCGGCCGCGTGCCCATTGGTACATCTGAGCACTCAACCAAAAAAGGAAGCACACTAGTTTTGTCCGTGTGAACACCTATTATTTATGGTTATTGTAGCACATGCACTATGATGACATCATGCACATTAATTATCCTTTTAAAATGTTTAAAAGCCTATAACTTTTGCACCAGATGTCGAAATTAGAATCCGCTTTCACGTTTGAATTTCTTGCGGTGAGCTCTTCAAAACTAGATCTCGTTTCTATGTATTTTGATGAAGTTTTTTCTAAAGCAACTTCTACGTGCGATAAAGCAATTATAATGCGAGACGATGCAACTTTAGTGTTGGGGGAAGCAACTTTGCTGCACAATGTAAATCTACATTCACAATAAAAGTTGCATTGCTGAACGCCAAAGTTGCTCAGCCATCCGTTAAAATTTATTCGGTGGGCACCAAAGTTGCTTCACTGGACGCCAAGATTGGACCGTCATAAACCAAATTTGCTCCGTCGAGTACTAAAGTTGCTCGGCAGGATACTAATTTTGCTCGGTCGGGCGTCAAAGTTGCTCTCCAGGGTTCGAAAACTGCGTCGCCGGGCACGATTGTTCCTCCGCGGGGCACTTAAGTTGCTTCGTCACACATTCAAATTACTCCTATGGACACCAAAATTATTATCGGGCACAAAAGTTGTGCCTTCGTGTACCAAAAAGTGTTCATGTTTGTTGCACACCAAAGTTGTTTTGTCGCACACCAAAGTTGTTTTCCTGCATAATAAAGTTGCTCTATTGCGCATCAAAGTTGCTTGTTAAAAAATTTCGTCGAAACATATGAAAATGTGGTCTTGTTTTGAAGCTCTCATCGTGGAGATTTTAAAAGTGAAAACGAATTGTAATTTCATCGCACGGTTTAAAAGTTACAGCTTTTTAAAAAACGACACCTAACATTAGCTAGCCTACCAGTGGGACGCAACAGCCTGTCGCCTAGTGCGTGTGCCCGTGAGGTTCGTGTGGCACGCGGCCGCTCGTAAGATTTCAGGAACTTATTTTATTTTTTCGTTTCTGAGATATCTTACAACTAGTATTCCAATTCATGGTTAGCAATCAAATCTAACAAGGGACTAATATGAGATCCAACTAAATCAACTTTGGGTAGATGATCCAAGGCTGATGAACTTTTGGACAAATAACCAATTCTCCCATCTAACAAATCTATGGGTCTGTAATATTTTTATTAGTTGCATCTCTATTTGTAATTGAAAAAACTCAGTTACAACTCAACTTTCAACTCGTATGCATGAATCACTGGTAACACTAGCTAGACATACGGACGGATTGGGTTATAGAAATGTTACAGAGGAACGTGGACTGCCACGGTTGGTTGATTCATGATCCCCTCCTAAAAACCCAGGCCATACTCTGGACTTCTAGCGCTACTACGTGAGTTCGTAAGATTTTTTCGTAAAAAAATCCGTACGTGTAGCATTACTCATGAATCACGGTTGCAGTGGAATCGAATGGTGTAGGACTTGACTCAGCACGAACTTAATTCTCCTAAAAACTAGCAAAACCATAAAAATGTGCTCGCATGTGTCGGGGTTTCGTGTCTCGAAGGATCACGAGTACCTCGGAAACACCCTTAAGGTTACCGTACAAATGGGGCTAAGAGCATCATTGTAAGTTCCCCAGAGCCTGCGACGACAACACGATAGAGAGGGACACGGAATTACCCAGGTTCATTTCAGGGCCCTCGTGGAGATGTAACACCCCCTACGTCATGCCTTCTCTGATATTCATAGCTCGTGAAGCACCAATAGAGTTTTACAAGGTTGCAACTCGAAGAAGTTGTGATTTGATCTGGATCCCCCTTCTATGGAGCAGTTGTCCCTCCTTTCATAGAGGAACTGGTCCTCGTCCCCACGAAAACTTGGGGGAGGGGTTGCCTCAGGCGTGCCGAAGGAGGGAAACAGTTGTCCCCTACTATACAAGTGGAGTTGGTCCACCCCATTAGTAGAAAACAAGGTTTACGTCCGAAGCCCCTTGGTGCTTTAGTCCTGGTCAAATTACGAAGAGGGACTAATGGGTCGCTTTAGTCCCGGTTCGAACGGCGCGGGCCACGCCAACCTTTAGTCCATGTTCGTTTGGCATCTTTACCAACCGGGACTAAAGGGTTTGCGGCAGGCTTCCTCTAGAATGAAACCCTTTAGTCCCGGTTGGTATTACCAACCGGGACTAAGGAAAGGCTTTCTAGGTTTTTTTGCTCCCCACGCACCACCCCCTCCCCTGGATCGCCTAGCTTTGTAAAATACAAAAGAAAATTCTAAATTGTTTACCTAGTTGGAATTTTTTAGATTCTCAAAATTCCAAATGGAAATATGAAAGCAGGAAGATTTTAGTTTTGCCAAAAATTCAGAATTAAATTAATAATTGCATCCTACATAAAGATTACTATTACTTAACCATAAAGGTTAGCCAATTTTTAGATTTTCAAATTTTCAGGTTTTAGGTTTTTCGCAAAAAAAAAAAATATTATTGTTTACTTACATATTTATTTAAGATTATTATTACATCATTACTTTTGGTTATTAAAAGAATTATTTGGAATCCAAACAATAAAGAAGTGTGACATCGTGACCAACATGTATCAATAACATGCACGCGAAGCACTTGGAAGCGGTGGGACGGAAAGGAATTCGGAAGTTAAGTGTGCTAGTGCTAGAGTAGTGGGAGGATTGGTGACCGAGCGAGAAGTTTAACCATGAGTAAGTAATTTGACTGGAGATGAAGTGTAGTTAGAGAATAAACTTGTCACAAAATTGAAATACTAGAAATTCTAAAAAAAATTGAAAAAAGAGGGAGCGGAAAATAATTAGAAAAAAAAATTGGATAAAAAATACATAAAATAGCATTTAGTCCCGGTTGGTGTTACAAATCGGGACTAAAGGTCCCTCGTCCTGGCGTGTGTCCGCATCACACGTGGAGGACCTTTTAGTCCTAGTTTGTATTACAACCGAGACTAAAGGGTGAGGCCTTTAGTCCCGATTGCGCAGTCTCGTTGCGCAACCGGGACTAAAGCCCTATTTTCTACTATTGCCCTCTACCATGTTGCAACGTCCACGGCGAACTTTGCGGAAAGGAGCAACTTCCACGCCTCTTTCTACAGGGGGTGCCAGGTCCTTCCTTATCTTCCAGCACGGAGGGCGTGATCGCATCCAGCCATGACATGCATCACGGCTTCTGCCATCACCCTTGTCTTCATCTTCACGGGGTATGTCTTGTGGTGTGACCCAGCACGGCATCTCCTTAACCCTAGCATGGACTCCTTGTGAAGGGAACTCGCGAGGGCTTCGGGTTCTGCTTCTAGAAATGCCAAGTGTTGACTTCCTCGCGAGGGGCTTCATCTCGTGAAGCCGAAAGACTTCGTGGAGGAAGAAAACAGTCGTGGCGTGTGGATGGGCCGCAAAGGCCCAACAGCAGGTGGACCATGGTGCTTGGCTCACACGACCTAGCAACGAAGGGACATGGGCCCTAAACATTGTGGGTCCACGCGGTGGCACGTGGCGGAACGCGTCTATTCTCCAGGACGTGTTGCTTCAATCTTGGCCGTGGAGACCAAACGGCAGGCGATTGTACGTCGTTGGACGTGCTTTGGGTGCGGAACCGCCCCGTTCCTTCATACATTTCGGGAACCGCTCCCGCACTTCTTAAAGCCTATGGTGGGCGTGGTTCGATTCCGCCTTATCTCCTCTACCTATGTTGCTGCCTCCTCACTCCACACCCTTCCTCTAGTTGCGATCGTTCTTTCCCCTTGCTGCCTACATGGTGCCGATCATAGCCACCCCTGGTGCAGCCGGTCCCCCGACGGTGCTTGCTAAGCAGGGGCGTGGCCGACCCATGGGAGTAAGAACAAGCTAAAGATGACACCGCCTGCTCCACCAGTTGGAGTCACGGCGAAGCGCGGTTGTGGGCGCCCGCGCAGTGTGGGAAATAGCCACCGGCCGCTGCCGTGGTCGAGACTGCTCCGGTGAAGGACGTGGCTCCACTTGCCCCACGCCACCCGCTGATGGCTTAGTCACCAGTCTGCTTCCGGCGGTCATCTTCCCAGGGCCCATGCCGATCCTCCGCCTCCTTCGGGACTCACCATGAGTGTCGCGTCGACCGACAACCCCGGCTTCGAGTTCCTCGTCCACGTGCATGGGTGGACTCTGGAGCGCTTGAGGATACCTGACAGGTTCGCTGAGGCCTTCCTCTGGCAGGACTCCGGATAGGTCTACCTGAGGGAGGCCGGCACGAAGCAGAAGACGTGGAGGCTGGCGACTCACATCGACTCGGGAGGGCGCATGTTCCTCGCCGGCTTTTGGAAGGAGTTTGCCCTCTACTACCATATCCAGCTCGACTTCATCCTGACATTTCACCATCGCCAAGGCACCCACGACTTCACTATCAAGATCTTCTATCTCATGTGCCGTCGTTTCTACCTTCCCACGGCAGTGTAGGTGGCGCGACCCGACCCTCCTTGTCGTCGTGAGGCCTCCTGCTCCTGGTTCATGTACTAGGCCCCCTTGCTGTAACGGGCCGCCTTAGGCCGCCGCCCCAAGCTTGTAATTGTTATGACAATGCCCCTGCGGGCCTTATCTTTGTGCTTGTTATGCATCTCCTGTTTGTTGCATGTTCATCTTCTAGTCCTTTTTTTTTCTTTGTGCTTGGTTTCCTGCTCCACATTGACTGAGGGGCACATGGTGACAGTATGCGGGGTCCGAGGTGAGGAAGTTGTTGTGGCATGGGCCTAATTGTTAGAGATCTTCCCCCAGGTGTACCCTCGTGAGGGTTTGCTTGCAAGTTGGCCGTGTCCCGCTCTAGTGACAAGAGAGTATATGAAAATTGGTTAGAGATGGTGTCGACGCGCACTGACCGAGCTCACCCATGTGTATTATTAGGGGAGGATGAATGCCAAGGCCTTGGCGAGGTAGCGTGTGGCGAACTCGTTCTTGATGAGAGGTATCGCGAGGAGGGGCATCGCCGTGCATCGCAACACTCCGTAGAGGGTCTTCCCCGCGAGATTACTATTACTTAACAGCCAATTTTTAGATTTTCAAATTTTCAGGTTTTAGGTTTTTCGCAAAAAAATAAAAATATTATTGTTTACTTACATATTTATTTAAGATTATTATTACATCATTACTTTTGTTTATTAAAAGAATTATTTGGAATCCAAACAATAAAGAAGTGTGACATCGTGACCAACATGTATCAATAACATGCGCACGAAGCACTTGGAAGCGGTGGGACGGAAAGGAATTCGAAAGTTGAGTGTGCTAGTGCTAGAGTAGTGGGAGGATTGGTGACCGAGCGGGAAGTTTAACCATGAGTAAGTAATTTGACTGGAGATTAAGTGTAGTTAGAGAATAAACTTGTCAAAAAATTGAAATACTAGAAATTCTAAAAAAAATTGAAAAAGAGGGAGCGGAAAATAATTAGAAAAAAATTGGATAAAGAATACACAAAATAGCATTTAGTCCCGGTTGGTGTTACAAATCGGGACTAAGGTCCCTCGTCCTGGCGTGTGTCCGCATCACACGTGGAGGACCTTTTAGTCCTAGTTTGTATTACAACCGAGACTAAAGGGTGAGGCCTTTAGTCCCGATTGCGCAGTCTCGTTGCGCAACCGGGACTAAAGCCCTATTTTCTACTATTGCCATCTACCATGTTGCACCGTCCACGGCGAACTTTGCGGAAAGGAGCAACTGCCACGCCTCTTTCTACAGGGGTGCCAGGTCCTTCCTTATCTTCCAGCACGGAGGGCGTGATCGCATCCAGCCATGACATGCATCGCGGCTTCTGCCATCACCCTTGTCTTCATCTTCACGGGGTATGTCTTGTGGTGTGACCCAGCACGGCATCTCCTTAACCCTAGCATGGACTCCTCGTGAAGGGAACTCGCGAGGGCTTCGGGTTCTGCTTCTAGAAATGAAAGTGTTGACTTCCTCGCGAGGGGCTTCATCTCGTGAAGCCGAAAGACTTCGTGGAGGAAGAAAACAGTCGTGGCTTGTGGATGGGCCGCAAAGGCCCAACAGCAGGTGGACCATGGTACCCCCGTGCCACTACACTGACAATAGCCCCCGGGTGCTTGGCTCACACGACCTAGCAATGAAGGGACATGGGCCCTAAACATTGTGGGTCCACGCGGTGGCACGTGGCGGAACGCGTCTATTCTCCTGGATGTGTTGCTTCAATCTTGGCCGTGGAGACCAAACGGCAGGCGATTGTACGTCGTTGGACGTGCTTTGGGTGCGGAACCGCCCCGTTCCTTCATACATTTCGGGAACCGCTCCCGCGCTCCTTAAAGCCTATGGTGGGCGTGGTTCGATTCCGCCTTAATTCTTCTACCTATGTTGCTGCCTCCTCACTCCACACCCTTCCTCTAGTTGCGATCACTCTTGCCCCTTGCTGCCTACATGGTGCCGATCACAGCCACCCCTGGTGCAGCCGGTCCCCCGGCGGTGCTGGCTAAGCAGGGGCGTGGCCGACCCATGGGAGTAAGAACAAGCTAAAGACGACACCGCCTGCTCCACCAGTTGGAGTCACGGCGAAGCGCGGTTGTGGGCGCCCGCGCAGTGTGGGAAACAGCCACCGGCCGCTGCCGTGGTCGAGACTGCTCCGGTGAGCGACGTGGCTCCACTTGCCCCACGCCACCCGCTGATGGCTTAGTCACCAGTCTGCTTCCGGCGGTCATCTTCCCAGGGCCCATGCCGATCCTCCGCCTCCTTCGGGACTCACCATGAGTGTCGCGTCGACCGACAACCCCGGCTTCGAGTTCCTCGTCCACGTGCATGGGTGGACTCTGGAGCGCTTGAGGATACCTGACAGGTTCGCTGAGGCCTTCCTCTGGCAGGACTCCGGATAGGTCTACCTGGGACTCGGGAGGGCGCATGTTCCTCGCCGGCTTTTGGAAGGAGTTTGCCCTCTACTACCAGATCCAGCTCGACTTCATCCTGACATTTCACCATCGCCAAGGCACCCACGACTTCACTATCAAGATCTTCTGTCTCATGTGCCGTCGTTTCTTCCTTCCCACGGCAGTGTAGGTGGCGCGACCCGACCCTCCTTGTCGTCGTGACGCCTCCTTCTCCTGGTTCATGTACTAGGCCCCCTTGCTGTAACAGGCCGCCTTAGGCCGCCGCCCCAAGCTTGTAATTGTTAAGACAATGCCCCTGCGGGCCTTATGTTTGTGCTTGTTATGCATCTCCTGTTTGTTGCATGTTCATCTTCTTGTCCTTTTTTATTTTCTTTGTGCTTGGTTTCCTGCTCCACATTGACTGAGGGGCACATGGTGACAGTATGCGGGGTCCGAGGTGAGGAAGTTGTTGTGGCATGGGCCTAATTGTTAGAGATCTTCCCCCAGGTGTACCCTCGTGAGGGTTTGCTTGCAAGTTGGCCGTGTCCCGCTCTAGTGACAAGAGAGTATATGAAAATTGGTTAGAGATGGTGGTGTCGACGCGCACTGACCGAGCTCACCCATGTGTATTATTAGGGGAGGATGAATGCCAAGGCCTTGGCGAGGTAACGTGTGGCGAACTCGTTCTTGATGAGAGGTATCGCGAGGAGGGGCATCGCCGTGCATCGCAACACTCCGTAGAGGGTCTTCCCCGTGAGATGTGGGGTCTTGTCGATGTTTGCCTATGGCGTCACCTTGGGAAGGTTTGCTTATGGCATCACTTTCCGCATGGCGTGTAGCCTCGCGCATGGACTTCCTTGTGAGATGTAGCGTCCCGTTGATGTTTGCCTATGACGTCACCTTTGGAAGGTTTGCCTATGGTGTCACTTTCCCACATGGCGCGTAGCCTCGCGCGGGGACTTCCTTATGAGATGCAGCGTCCCGTTGATGTTTGCCTATGGCATCACCTTTGGGAGGTTTTCTTATGGCATCAATTTCCCGCATGGCGTGTAGCCTCGCGTAGGGACTTACTTGTGAGATGAAAAGTCTCGTGAGGGTAATGTCTATGGCTTCACCTTGGTAGGTTTGCCTATGGTGTTCTTTCCCGCATGGCCTCCATCCTCACGTAGGGACTTCCTTGTGAGATGAAAAGTCTCGTGAAGGTAATGCCTCTAGCGTCACCTTGCAAGGTTTGCATATGGCTTTCTTTCCCGCATGGCCTCCATCCTCGTGTAGGGACTTCCTTGTGAGATGAAAAGTTTCGTGAGGGTGACAATCTTATGTATCCCCCAACATATGTGTGCACTCATATATTAGTACATAAGACCATCGGCTTGTGTAGTCATCGGCTCTGTGCCATTTATGGCTCTTGTCGCTCTGTCCCATTGATGACCCACAAGTATAGGGGGTGTATCGTAGTATTTTCGATAAGTAAGAATGTCGATCCCAACGAGGAGCAGAAGGTGTTGACAGGCAGTTTCGATGAAGGATTCACTGTAAATGCTCACAGACAAGTATTCAGGGGGTTTTGATATAGCAGATGAATAAAGTACAAGTAAGTAAAGTGCGAGAGAAATAATTGCAGCAAGTGGCCCAATCCTTTTTAACACAAAGGACAAGCCGGTTTGTTTACTTATAATGACCAAACGTTCTTGAGGACACACGGAAATTTAGTCTAGTGCTTTCGCTTCATATAGCTGATTAATCTTCATTGTTTTGATAAGTGTTGTGTGGGTGAACCTATGCTAATGTACCGCCCTTCCTAGGACTAATACATACTTGTGATTATACCCCTTGCAAGCATCCGCAACTACAAGAAAGTAATTAAGATAAATCTAACCACAGCCTTAAACTCTGAGATCCTGCTATCCCTCCTGCATCGATATACCAACGGGGGTTTAGGTTTTGTCACTCCAGCAACCCCGCAATTAGCAAACAAATACAAGATGCATTCCCCTAGGCCCATAAATGGTGAAGTGTCATGTAGTCGACGTTCACACGACACCACTAGAAGAATAACACCACAACTTAAATATCACAACATTGAATATTAACCAACATAATTCACTACTAACATTTAGACTTCACCCATGTCCTCAAGAACTAAACGAACTACTCACGAGACATCATATGGAACATGATCAGAGGTGATATGATGGTGAATAACAATCTGAACATAAACCTTGGTTCAATAGTTTCACTCAATAGCATCAATAACAAGTAGAAATCAACACCGGGAGAGTTTCCCTATCAAACAATCAAGATCAAACCCAAATTGTTACAGCGGTGACGAGGTGCAGCGGTGGAGATGGCGGTGATGATGATGATGATGATGATGGAGATGATGATGGAGATGATGTCCAGCTCGATGACGGTGACGATGGCGTCGATTTCCCCTCCGGGAGGGAATTTCCCCGGCGGATTTCAGCTCGCCGGAGAGCTCTTTTCTCTCTGGTGTTCTCCGCCCCGCGAGGCGGGCCGTGACTCTTCGCGACTATCCTCTGGGGCTTAGGTTTTCGGGACGAAGGTGTACGCGAAGAAAAGGAGGCTAGAGGGGGATGTGGGCCTCCTCCTCACAGGGCGGCGCGGCCAGGCCTTGGGCCCCGCCGGCCTATGAGGTGGGCCCACGGCGGCCCTCCTCGGCTCCCCCTTCTGGCTTCCTTCGTCTTCTGGAAAAATAGGATTTTTCATATAATTTTCGTCAATTGTTGATCTTCCGAAATATTGCATTCTGACGGCGCTTTTTCCAGCAGAATCCTGACTCCGGTGCGCGATCCTCCAATAATCATGAAACATGCAAAATTGATGAAATAACATAAGTATCACCTCCAAATATGAAATATATCAATGAATAACAACAAATTATGATATAAAATAGTGATGCAAAATGGACGTATCAACTCCCCCCAAGCTTAGACTTCGCTTGTCCCCAAGCGAAACTGAACTCGGTAAACAAGACCACATGTTTATGGAGTGAAGAGTCGATAAATAAAATACGAACAAGAAGCATCATATTCATTCACACAAGACATTTTAGTAAACAACTTCCTCATATAATTCAACTTGAAACAAGTAGAAGGTAATCACAAATGAAGGTGCATAAGGAATCATAATTGGTGATGGCAAACTTTGTTCTTGGTCAGAGAACAGTTAACAGATTATACTTATCTATTGAGCAGCGCTCTCATATTAAAGCTTATAATAAACTTGCATACTCAATCATAGTAATCTCCTCATAATCATCAATAACTTTCAAAGCTGTATTCATTCAGATAAAACTTGTACTAAACAAGGAAGAGTAAAAGACATGATGAAATAGATCACAATATAGATGGTTGGATCACAACAACTCAAATGCTTGCTTGAGATGGAGGGAAATAGGTTTACTGACTCAACATAAAATAAAAGACAGGCCCTTCGCAGAGGGGAGCAGGGATTAAATCATGTGCTAGAGCTTTTTAGGTTTTGAAATCACTAGTAAGTGTGCACGTGCAACGCACGTCTACGGAACAAATTCAGAATCAAATAGCGTGTTAACATTTTCCTTTACTTGTTTGTAGAGTAATAGGAAAAACATAAAGGTCGAACACAAGATTTTAATGCAACACATCAACATGATACATCTTCGCGCAAACTAATACAATGTGTATCTGCATAGTTAAATGTTCTTCTTTGGAAGTATGAACCAATTTGATTGCTTCACTATCTTGCCAAACTGATTGATCAACATCAAAGATCTTTGTGTGCATGAGAATATGACAAGTCGCCGTCGTGGATATATGATATAACTTCAATCAGAGGATTCGGTAGAGAATGAATAACTAAAAGTTAAGCCTAGGTGGAGATGATGCACTTTCCAAGCGGGGTGGCTAAAAATGAAAACATGTCTATTAATTTTGTTTAGAAATAAATGTTTGGGGTTAGCAATCTACAAAACAAACTTTCCTTCACATAATGGATAGATGCTATGAACTGTAGACCTTGCATGGTCATAGAGGCAGTTGAAAGGGAAGAAAGTCCGGCATCCGATTTAAGTCTGTGCTTCATCCTATCAACTGAGTGTGAATGTAAAATATTATCAAAACTTACATAAATGTCTGTAATAATTGACCCTTTGAAGACAAAGCATGAAAAATAAACTTTATCTGACAACAACAATCCATAGTTGCTGTGAGAATTCATCTATAAGAGAAGAAATGAGATGTTATTTTGTTTAAACACAAAACAAAAGAACTTTGAAAAATGATGGGCCTAAGATGTAGTTAGCTCGACACCATATGTAAGGACTAAGGTTCACAAGCTAGTACCAGCTGTCTGCACTTCAATATCAAATAAGACCCAAGTAATAAATCATCTAAATCTAATTCCATTCAGAGACGATTAACACATCATAAGTTTTGTAGTATATTGGCCAAAAGTTTGCATGTTATGTCCTCACGGTGTGACCAATCTGTAGTATATTTTCTTGCTACTCCTCCAAAACCAAATAAAAAACTCTAAAGAAAAGAACCTGCAAACCGGCAAGTGAGCAATGAAGCACCAACTTTGAGTGGTGAAAGCTAACTATCCTCACTAAAGGTTTTTCCATGGAGAATTGATTCAACAAGGTAGTATAACATAAAAGAGTACAATGAAAATAAATCTCAACAAATTACACTGTGAAGACATTAGCCAAATGATGAATAACATCTTATGATCTATAGCACAAATAGTAATAGACCATCCCAAAATCACTCATGTCAGATGGCATATAAGCATTGCAGAATGAAGTGTCATTGGTAGCAACATCAGATCCTCTAGAGAAAATGAACAATGGGTACAATATAGAGCAGATAATAGTATATTGTTCGCCTCCATATTAGGCAAATAAACTGGCAATTATACATTACCTAGCTCTCAGATCTGCACTGCTCATCTCACAGCGTAATGATTTGCATAAGTTATTCATCCACATCAGGACATGAAAAAAGGTGAGTACAGATGAGAGCATTAGCATGTATTAAAATATTAAGTCCAGAGACACATTAACCCCAATCTTGTATAGATCACATAGTAAGTTTGAATCCAATATATAGCAGCCCATGGGGACTAAAACAGATACAAAATTCTAAGGGGTAATGAACATGCCTGGAACATGATTTTTTTGCAGTACCTGACGTCATTGTTTCTGTGCTGAAAGATGGCTAGAACTCCTGTTATGTTCTTTCTTTATTCAATATGGCCAATAAAGATGCACAGAGTATCTGATATGAGCGTGGTTGGAAGATCCATACTGCAGAGACTCATGAACATGAATTTACCTTGTCGTCAAGTTCACTTATATATCCTGGTTGAAATATCTCCATGATTTACCTCATATTTGCACAACTTTACCATGAAAAAAAGAGAAACAACCTGTGAAGGAAAGATTTAATGAACGTCAATGATCAAAGGTACTCGCTTGGTGCCTTTGTCTGTCTAATTGCTTCTTCTTTCATAAACCTACAACCAAAAACGGGAGATTGATCAAAATAGTTGTTTTACTCACATGATTATACCGTAGCTAGTTTGACATTGGTGCTATCTAGGAACAATTTGTAACTCATTAATTCCCAGAATTTGTTAGTTGGCTTGGTCCAGAAACTTCACTGCTGGTGCTAGAAACATGAATGCTCGCAAGAAGAAATGACAGTGAAATTGTTCCACATTAAAAATGTCATTACATATCTTGCAACTTCACATTTGAGCAGTTAGCTTGAGCGAGTACATGCTCTGAGCCTCTGAACCAGAAAAAATCAAGTACTCCTTAACATAACTGCGGCTAGGTAAGTTCAACACGAACCTGGGACAATGATCCGCTTGACATCAGCCAGCATCTGGGAGCCCTCGTCCGCCCAGCCATCCAAGACCATCACGTAGAGCAAGACCATGCGTGCAGGGGCATGTCTTCCGGTGCATCACGCACTTCCCCTCCCCTCCCCTGCTTGTGGCTTCTCTTACGCCGCCCTTGGGAGATTCCTCCAACCACCGTATCCGCATCCAAGCTGAACCTAGAAAGGAGGGCATGCCACCGACGGTGGTTCCGTCTCCGTGGTGGCTGGGTAGCAAACAAAATATATCGCACTCATCCACAGCCGCATCGCCTGAAGGAAGGGCAGTGCTATAGGCGCAAGGAGAAGGGTGGCACTGTTTATGCACGGAGCGGCTAGAGGGGGGAGGGGACCAGATGTGGCGGCACAGAGCTGGATACCTAGCGGTGGGGGAGAGGAACTCAGATGGCATCGTCGACCTTGCAGCGGAGAGGAGCTTGTGGATAGCTTCATCTGCGAGGAGGGTGGCGGCGACGCCGTCGAAGCGGATGCGAGCAGGCGGGTGCGGGCAAGGTTGTGTCGTAGGGCCACAAGGGTAAGCGGGTGCATCGGCAACGGGCAGGCGGGTGCGGCATTGGAGGCGGCGGCGCAACTCCGGAAGGGCAGGCGGCGACGCATCTCCGCAAGGGCGAGATCGTGTTGCTTTGATGTATCGGTGCGGACGGGAGTGGCAGAGATCATGCCTTGCGGGCGGGGCAGAAGACCACATAATTTTCGGGCAATGAGGGGAGAACAAATGAATCTGGATTGTTAGATGGAGTTGCCTAGATGGCTGAGATCTTATTTTCCTACGCAACTTCGTGTCTTTATAAGTAGTAGAGATATAGAGAGCATAAAAGTAAAGTTTTGAGAGGTGTTTGTTGTTGTCAACGAATGGTAATGGGTACTCTAACCCCCTTGCCAAACAGACCTCCAAAGAGCGGCTCCCATGAAGGACGTTATCTCTACCAGCAAGGTAGATCATCCCCCTCTCTTTTGTTTACACATGTACTTTAGTTTATTTAAGGATGACACTCCCCCCAACCTTTGCTTACACAAGCCATGGCTAACCGAATCCTCGGGTGCCTTCCAACAATCTCATACCATGAAGGAGTGTCTATTGCAAAATTAAGTTGCTTACTGATGAATCAGGGCAAAACATGTGAAGAGAGTTATTAATGAAAGTTGATTAATTGGGGCTGGGAACCCCGTTGCCAGCTCTTTTGCAAAATTATAGGATAAGTGGATGAAGCCACTAGTCCATTAATGGAAGCTGCCTAACAAGACTGAAAGATAAAACACCACATACTTCCTCATGAGCTATAAAACATTGACACAAATAAGAAGTAATAAATTTTGAATTGTTTAAAGGTAGCACATGAAGTATTTACTTGGAATGGCAGGGAAATACCACATAGTAGGTAGTTATGGTGGACACTGATGGCATAGGTTTGGTTTAAGGGTTTGGATGCACGAGAAGTATTCCTCTCAGACAGTGTCTTTGGCTAGCAAGGTTAATTAGCAAGCATAAGAGTTGACGGAAACAAACAAATATACATGTGATAGAAACAATCATGCATCTTCCTTGTAAGCACAAACAGTTTTAACTTCAGAATACTAAGCTAGGAACTAACAAGAAAGATAATAACATATCTACATGTATTTCCTCTTCTCTACTTAGAACTCAAAGTGTTGTTGCTATTGACCAATGCTAAGTTTGCCAAAACCAAATAGATTTACTCAATGCTCCCAAAGTGATACCAATACTAGCAACAAGATTAATCATATAATAAAGATTGCAAACTAAAATAAGATGTGCAATATGTAAATGACAAGACTTCTCATTAATATTCCATAACGATAACTCACACCAAGGGATACATAGATAACCACTAAAAGAGAGATACTTCCATACCGCAACACATCTTATATGATAATTTCCCTACTCATGATATGACACTACTCGATAGTAAAAAGGTAAAAGATAGTGATGATGTGATACCGCGTGTAATGTCCCAGGTTTAGAGACGATCGAGGGGTAGATTTTAGAAAGGGATGTGCATTGCATTGCAAATTCTGGGGAAATTTCGCGCTTTTAAACAAAAACTGCATCGAAGGGGGACAAGTTTCTCTCTCGACACCTTACAGGGTTAGGGTTTCGAGAGTGCGACAAACTTGCATCTCACTTAACTAGTTTAGGGTTTTGAGAAGAGAGGGGAGAGTTTGCATCAAACTTAAGTTGCATGATTGAATTCTAAATTAAGTTGCATGATTGAATTCAAACCAAAGTTGAATTTGAATTTCAAATTCAAATATTAAATAATTACCCTAAATAGTTGAATTGTGAGGAAATTCATTAAGTAATTAATACATAAAACACATTATGAATAATTTAAACAATAAGACAAGCTCATTAGAGAAAACCTTGAGCTTTATTGATTAACACACAAGATACATTGTCTTTACATTATTCATAATGGAAATAAATGAATTTTACAACATATTACAAGAATTGGAGAAATTGAAAAATAAAAGAAAATAAAAAGAAAAGTACAAGGATGGATCCTATCCTAAATACTACAAGATCATCTTCACTTGATCTTGGATTTGATGATCATCATCTTGATTCCCTGCACATAAAAAGCAAAGAAACAATTATGCCAAGTGGCATTGCCACTTGGCAGGTTAGAAAGAAAATGGCAACAGAGAGGATATGCTCACAGCTCTGCCGAGCTGATCCTCTCCAAGCCAAGTGCAAAGTATCGAGAACACACACACACACACACACAGCAGCTCACATCGCATGTGTGCATGCTCACCAGACACACTCACACAGGGGGAGTCACCAACACTTGCCAGTGCTAAGCCGTCGAGCAGGGAAGCAAAGGCCAGCCATATATAAGCTTTTCACGAACCAAACCCTAGCTATTTGCTTCATCCATCGACGAGCAACAGGGTAAGTCACCAAGAACACCAAGAACAAAGCAAGAACAAGAAGAACGACCAAGTGCTGTTCAACCCGTCCAAACTCACCACCGAACCAAACCAAGAATCACAAGCCACAAGGAGGAGCAGTGGCAAGTCAAGCAAATCACCGTAAGAAAAACCTCTACACCAACAATATTTCTAGGAGCCGGAGTGAGGTATACCAATCATCATGAACAAACCAGATGGTTTTGTTCATAAACAAGCATATGCACCAATCACACATAAGCAAAAGGGTAGATACCCTATGTTTGTGTCATCCTATGGCTAACTAGTCATTTGGTTCAAGCAAACATAGGGAACAGCCAGTAGAGATCATCCAGGGAACATTGGTTGTGGCTACACATGGACACAACCAGAGAAATCCAACATGGATTCAAAACCCTGGCCAGATACCAGGCTCACTTGACAACCAGAGCTAGCTAAGCCATCAGACATGATAGACTATCATGTGTCTATCTTGTTTATCAACATCAAAGCTACTGGTAATTCACCAAGTGATTAGCCAGTGAGCACCTATTCCCCAAAGAAAGCCAACACAGGTGGGAGCTACCCTAACAGCAATGAATTACTGTCAGGGCTACCTCAACCACACCACAAAAATCCCACAGATAAGCTCAGCACATCTATCATTACCCAGATGGGTTCAAAAGGGAGCTAGGGTACCCAACGAAGTTGGCATCCCTCTAGCTCTACTAAATCAACTCATATGATTATCACCGCAAGGCAGTTCACATCATTTATCTACTCAATTAAGCAAGGTAACGAGAGATAAATGAATTACACAAGTAACCAATACACCGTAACCTTGCACATGATCCGTAAGATCACTGCAAGCAATAATCAATGCTTGAGTAAGCAATAGAACCCACTAGTACAAGTGTATGAGTCACACAGGTACCAGAAGGAGCACCAGATAGTCACTGTCAGAAGCATAACAACTAATCATCAAGTAAATGTTAATCATGGGCTCACTAGTGCTTGCTAGCACTGGAAACAGATGACTATAAGCAACACTACAAGAAAAGTTCTGATAGACAACGTCTCAAAATCGTCCGCTAAGGGGTATTTTTCGTCGCCCATGGGCCTAACCCGACGATATGGGTTCTGTTGTGGAAACTGCGTCAGGCAAAGTCCAACGACGTTTTTTCGGTCCGTCGCGCTTGGGCGCCCTTCCGCCACGGAAAATCGGACCGTTGCGCAAGTGTTTCCGGGAGCCCGTTGACTGGCCGACGTCATGCAA
>NC_061508.1:76330183-76405947 GCF_022539505.1 Lolium rigidum | reverse complement strand
GACGTACGATCAAATCCAACACACATGAATTAATATTTATGTAATTCCTGTACCACTTAATCAAACATTAGTGTATCACATATATTGACATCAAACACACAAAACATAATGTGAGAGATGTTCTTTCAGCGACGGTGGTGGTGTAGGCTGTTCGGGTGGTGCAGCAGCACTTGCACCAACAAAGTCTTCATCCGCAGAAGATCCATCCACGTCAGCTGACGGCGTGGACGGCGTTGACGACCCACGCGCGTCTTCGCGCGCCTCTTCGCGTCCACCAGGGGGCGCCCTCCACGGAGACTCGGGGGCGGGCCAGTCCTGGATAGCCACGTGGCGGACGACGCGGGAGTCCGGGCGGACTCGGTGCGAGGCGGGCGCGGGCCAGTCCTGGCTAGCCGCGCGGCGGACGACGCGGGAGTCCGGGCGGGAGAATCTCCCCCAGGCGGCGTGCGTGATCCAGCGCCGGGATCAGCGCCAGAATCATCCTCGGGATCCGACAAATCCAGAGAATGTTCATCCTCGTGTCTTGTGCCAGTTTCGTCTGTTTCTGAACATGTTTCTTCAGTTTCCGTCGCACTTGGAGCTCCATTTTCAACACGATTTTCTTCAGCATTCTCAGTATTCTGCAACACATATGGAACAGGAATAATAGGAGACATATGATCATCAGTGTGTTGTGCAACCCCATGTGAAGTGGATGTGGAGGATGTGGGAAGGAGAAGGATTTCTTTCTTTAGGAGGGCACCGGCATTAGGATGAAGTGAAGCAAAGGGGAAGACATTCTCATCGAAAACAACATCTCGGGAGACATAAACTCGACCAGTGGAAACATCCAAACATTTTACACCCTTATGAAGAGGACTGTAGCCAATAAAAACACACCGAGTGGAACGAAAAACGAGTTTGCGTTTATTGTATGGGCGGAGATTGGGCCAACAAGCGCAACCAAAAGTGCGAAGAGCGTCATAATTGGGTGTAACATTCAGAAGACATTCAGTTGGACTTTTAAGATCAAGCACTTCGGTAGGAAGAATGTTTATGAGAAAGGTGGCAGTGAGAAAAGCTTTATCCCAAAACTTAAGAGGCATGGATGCATTGGCAAGAAGTGCAAGACCAACTTCTACTATGTGACGATGTTTCCTTTCAGCAGAGCCATTTTGTTGATGTGCATGAGGACAAGAGACATGATGAACAATGCCAATCTTTCGAAAGAAACCATTGAGCTTTTCATATTCACCGCCCCAATCAGTTTGCATAGTAACAATTTTTCTGTCAAATTTACGCTCAACATAATGTTGATAATTAAGAAAGGCTTGATAGACATCAGAACGCTTTTTTAGCAAATAGATCCAAGTGAATTTACTATAATCATCGATGAGGCTTACATAGTATGCATGTTTCCCAACAGAAAGAGGTGCTGGACCCCATACATCAGAGAACACTTTTTCCAAGGGAACAGTGGACCTACTAGTGGAAATAGGATATGGCAACTGATGACTCTTGGCAAGCTGACAAGAATCACATACATAAGGAGTACTTTCTGGGGTTTAAGCTATACTAGTACAAATGCCCGTGCGTTGCCACGGGTACTCAAGTTTTATTTCTCAATGCACATATATAATTCAAATTTCTTGAAATGTATAATTTTTTTGAATTGGTGAACCTATTTCGGAAATAGAATATTTTTGTAAAATAATGAACAATTTTTTGAATGTCCATGAACAATTGTTGGACAACATGAACATTTTTTTTCTAATGCACGATTTATTTTTGTTACAAGCGAGCAACTTTTAGCACGCGACCTTTTTATTTTCTATTATTTAAAAAATAGTGAAATATTAAAATTTTGAGATTCACCGTGATCGGTTATTGAAAGCTAAATTTTTAAAATTTATTTCTTTTAGACAAACAAACATAATGTATCAACTTAAACCATGACCGAAATTGAAGGCAGGAGGGCCCACCATCAGAAGCGGAAGGCAACCATCCCCTGCGGCCGCCCTCCACCGTGTGATTCCTCTAACTCCCCGCCTGCGTTGTTACCCTATTTGACGGCGGCGACCGCGCTTGATGAATCTACGTACGAAATTTTGTCCCCATCTTGATTTTTATGCCCACAATTTTCGTTATTTAAACCTCGCTGCGTCGCATCTATAGTTCATTCGTTCACATGCTAGAGTCCAACGCCGTCGATGTCGAGACATCTCAGCTGCCCCCTTCGACGATGAGTGCGAACCAGAGGCAAAAGAGGAGGGAGACATGTAGAAGAGGTGGAGTAGGGAGGCCTCGGCTGCTGCGTACAGCCTTTCAATTGTGAATATCTAACAAATTTTAAAATAACTTCAGAACTGGAAAGTCTTAAAGGAAACTATGTTTCCTCTATTTTTTATTTTAAGCACAACATTACAGTTGACTCATCAACTCATTACAAACTCCTAACTTGATATACTTATGAAAGGATCTAGATATAATGCAACATTGTACAAACTCCAAAATGCATCTAGATGTAAAATGATACATGTCGAATTTCTTCTCCTTCACAATTTTATTTTCCTTTCAATCGCACATAACTATGGATTGAACTAACACACAAAAAAGGAATAACCAAACACAAGTTACTCTTAAATAAGTTTTTGCATAAATATCCCTCCAAGAAACCCTCAATTTTTTGGAGACCAACACAAACAACTTACATTATATTAGGCAAAGCAACTTGCCATCAGGCCGTTTACAAAAACATAAGATCTTCCAAAGCATATTAGATCAGTCTTGTGAGCCATTATTTTAACACAGAAGGTGGGGCCAGGTGGAGTCCCATGCCATTGATGTTCAACCACACCCTGAATCACCAGATACACCAGGAATTGACCTGTCCCTGACCTGGCGGGTTACCCCATCCTCTATGGTATAATCAGAAGGTGCCATCTCCTTCCGGAGGAGCCACCTACCCTCAAGCACCACCACCATGCCTTAGTCCGGCCGCCGCCACCAATGACCGCGTTGTCTTCCTTACGCCCTCTCCGGTTTCCCCGCCCCCTCCTCTGCCTTCCTACTGAACATGCAGAGCACCCCTTTTCTTGTTCATGTAACAAAATAAAAACCAATTGAAGCATCATGAAAAATCAATAGTTTTATAGGTGAAGGTACAAACAGAGTGGTACATACTACATACACTTGTTCTCTCCCTGAAAAAATTCATCATGGAGAGATTATATGTCATGTTCTCCAGCTCCACATAAACAGTGCAACATCAAGAAATTCAAGCTCATCCATCAATTCTCATCCAACTCCAGCTTGTCTCCTTGATATGATGCCCTACAGGAAAGTGATAGATACATCAATATAAGCAGCAAGGAAGCAACTTATTAAGAATGCAGCAGAGATAACTATATGCCTCTATCATAAACATGATGTGGCATCCTTCATTCTCTTAATTTTCGTAAGCTGGTTTTGGGTCGAATGAGAAGTGACTGGGCTAGAAGTAACTTGGTGTATTAAAAGTGGGACTAAAACTTGTCATCCTGTCACACCCCCTGTTTATATTGGCATGGGACATCAGAAGTGCAGTTAAGTAAGAGCTTTTTTATACAACATGTTCATGCGTCCTGCTTGGATCTTGTAACAAGTCATCATTATCACATTAGTCATGCTTATAGAGTGGTTATACTTACTAAGCAGAAGAACACAATTTTCGATTTAAAAATCAGAAGTGAATCTCAATTACAGGGAGAAGAATATACTCCATGAATACACTGCATTCTCACCTTGTGACTTGGACACTCTGTAAACTGGCTAACATGATAATTTGAAGTATGGCCCATTGTGAATCCAATTGTAGTTAAGAGTAGACGATAAAGAAGTTAGAGATCCTATTTTAGAAACATCTTAACAAGGCTGCATAAACTATATTTGAATTTAATGAGGTGGTAATGGCCATGGTAGATATTTAAACAAGGTATGTAGAACAGCTTACACTCGAGAGTAATAAGATAAAACTTTGTTTAATTGGAATGTAATTTGATAAACAAAACCATATAATTGAATTGCATGGTAAAAACTCAAAAATCACCTCTTTTTATTCAAATATCTTGCAGTCGTAGCACCATGAGGGCATCAAACTTCAAATAGAAGCATTCTGCAGAAGTACAATAAATATTACTGACATACTCTTCAAGGGTTCTAGGATTCTTTTTGCAAAAAGAACATTTTTTTAAATATAATGAGTAGTATATTGTGTCCACCCAAGAAAAGAAATATAATTTGAAACGGAAAACTGTAGCAATGATTAGGTTCTATATTCTTGTAGGGTATTTCTTTCTCCTCTAATATAATTGGGCAGCTATAGTGCTCCTGCATGCATTCGACAAAAGTAGTATGTTAGTGTTTTGACTCTCCATCTGTAGGAATTGTGTGTATGAGTTACTCCTATGCACCCTGATCCGTAGATAATTTCTATTGTTCTGTTGGAAAATGCATATGGTGCAAAGAAATCATGTGGGATTGCAGGTTAGACACGTCCTCATAAACCTTCAATTCTATTTTTCCTGTCGATTCGGATCGTGAATAAAAGGGTCTACATGACAAAGTAGCAATATAAACCTCCAAACAGGCTATAAAACAACAGAAATTTGCCCTAAACAAACCTAAAAAATGCCGCAACATGCAAACCAATGGGAATCCCCTCACTTGTAAGCACTACTATGTGTTGTTGCTACGGCATCTCCTTACTGCTGCAATGATAGCCCACTTATACACTCCTTGATCTGCACCAACAAATCAAAGAACTCGATCCCAGATTCATCATATAAAACTCCAAAAGGAAACGAATGCCCCACCATTATTTAGCAGCGTCAAGGCGTCCTCCCCGAAGCTCCTTCACCCCTCCCGGGCGCACACGATTTCCGGAGGTTCCACCTGGTCAGGGGCATGGTTCAGATTGGTCTAATCGAGTGTGATCTTCCAAAATGATCTCAGGCTTATGTTGTTTGTTAAGAAGCAACTGCTTTCAATATTGATAACCTTGATTGCACATATGTTTTAGCTCTTCATAAGGATATGCTATAGGTCACATTGAACTATATTGAAATGATTCGATACACCAAAGCTTCTAATAACATTCAAGCTATAGCCTGATAATAAAGGGAAGGTCCCATGTCAATGCCGCTTTGTTTGTGATCATGATGCAAATTATAGAAGTACTTGGGTGGTTAGAACTTAATTGGAATCTGTAGCTAGTTTGAAGGGTGGGCTTCTCCGATTTTGTTGGTGCTCAACTAATTGTAGAGGATTGGAGAACCTGAGTTGTATTTGAACTAATTTACTCCAAGCCTGTGAAAAAGAAAGAAACCATGCTCAACTAATTATGTCTACTCGGTGAACATCAAATTACTTTGAAACATCATCGCATTATTCATACCAATAGAATAAAGTGGGCTTTGGCATCTACAGTATCGAATCTGTACACACCAGCAAGTGACCTGCTCAGCTCTTCACCTTATATAACTGACCACACCCAAATCAATTTAATTTATCAGCCCGACTACAATGGACACTAAACCAAATGGAATAATATAACCTAGGATGGGCTTGGGTCCTCATGTAGGAGCTAGCGACGATTCTGGTTTGCTCGTTGGTTTGGAGGTGTTGAGGTACAGCGTACTCACCTAATAACCAATTGTCTTCTGGTGAAAAGATAATATAATTAGCCTGAATTATGGAAGTATGTCAGATAAATGGCCACATGTCCGGAGATAACTGAAAATTAAGCTGTAGTACTTCATTTTACCCACAACATCCAAGCAAGAGCTGTAGATGCCTTCTTCTGATGAATCTAATATAGTAATATGTGTTCTCAAAATCGTCTCTTATGTAAATGAATCAAGAGTTCAGCGGTTCAGTCTTCCATTTTCATGAGACGACAATTTTTAGAGGTTACCTGCTTCTTCTCGATGTGGCTATCTTACAGACTACTTTAGTGTATAGTAATTACAACCCACCTTTGCTCATATCATAAGTAGATGTAGCATGGCAAGCATGTATGGTGTTCTAGCATCTATAAAGATTTTCTTTAGTCCCCAACACTTATTTTGCACAGGCATACAGAACAATTTGAATAGCACTAAAATCGTAATCATAAATTCCCATGATTATGAATACCCCTCATAAATTATGAGGCTCTGTTTTATAGGAGATGAGAAATTCAAACTTTCAACAGAGATATGAAGAGATCAGCAGAGACATACCATTGGAAACCAATGTAGTGTGAAACCGTGGGCATGTTCTGTTTGTTGCCACTATTGGGATATGAACTCCGCCAGCTAGAGGGATCAAGGTTCAATGTAAGCATGCTCAGATGGCTATATCCCACATGCTGCCACAACATGGAGTACTATGAACATGGCCACTGCCATATATGAACGCCATCATGCTAGCCTCATGGACCGGTCAGATGGTCCACGGTCGGTAGAAATAGTGATAGATAAAACTATAGAGTATAGCCTAGAGGATTTGGAAGAGAATAGTACCATGCAGGTCGGCAGGGTGGCGGTCCTTGCCCCAGCTTCTGGTGGTGGTTGTCTGATGTCCTCAACATGGTAGCACCAGCAGAGGCGTTCGCGGATGATCTAGGCCGTCTCGATCGGGATCCACTTCTCCCGCACCAGGTTCTCCCTATACCTTGCGCAAAATTTCATGAATGAAGTACCAGAAGGGCAAGCCATAACCTCCATTATATAATGAAAACAATCAGTGCCTGAAGTGGTATTTACATTCTCATATACTCCTTGATTCACGAATTTTCTTTATCGAAATAATGAATTTTCTTTATGCAACCAGAATTTGCAAATACAGATAAGTTGCTGAAAATAGCATGTTGTTTGCTAATTTATATAATGCTAATGGACTTTGGATGCGACCTTAGAAAGTAAGGACCAATCTGTTCATCCTTTCCATCTGTAAATTTATTTACATTGTGAACTCTACTATAATGATCCATGAGAGCATGTTGTTACACACGGAACTACAAAGAACTTATAGTTTCAGCAGTGTATGGCATTGTCTGTCATCATGTCCACTTAGTAGATTTGCCTCCAATAAAAACCAAAGACATTTTCTATGTATGTGGTCTACTCAGCCAAAGTCCAGTAAGGTTTATCATGACCCTGATGTACCAATTGTATGCCAAAGTAGATCTACATAATGGCAAATAGACAAGGTACAAAGCTAAAAATGTCCCGAATTTTAGTTTCTGGTCTCTGTCCCCATTATGGTAGCCTGAACTGATGTTTTATGTTTAAGAGAGTAAGCATCAGAAACAACTAATATTTTGAAAACATATATTCAATATATGCCCTCTGTTTTAAACCTATTAAAAGAATCAGAGCTAAATAATTAAGCTACAAGTACATGGAAATAGACAAAGGCCGTAAAGGTTGGTTTTGAAAGGAAAGTTGCAAACAATTGACACTTTGAACCTTAGGAGCAGCATGCAAATGACAAGTAGACGAGCTCACACTTCAGCTTTAACATCGGAAGGTGGCACAAGCACAACCGGCGTTTCCCTGATAGTTTCTGTGTGACCTGAAACAGTTAACTGAAAAGCATGCTTAACTAACTTAAGTATGTAAACAAAATGGGAGCAACCAATATTGCATAGCCAGCAACCAAAATGTGCAAACTAAGGTTACAAACATTATTTCACAATAGAATCGAATTAAAATTTGAATAAAGGTGATGGGAGCCATATTCAATATACAACCAAGATTAAGCCTAATAACAAAGCACATGTGTTGCACCACATGAACTTGTACCAAATGAGTCTGAAATACATTCCTAGATCACCGCTACCATTTCAACAAATTTATTCCTTATCAAACCAAGACAAGGAAATCACTGGTACAAGTTGGACGAGCTGTTGGGTGTTTGCAGTATCTATCATTTCAACAAATTTATGCATGTAAACTCCCTCTACACATACTCTATATGTACAATAAAACACCAGCAGATATCAAACCAAGACAAAGAAGTCACTGCTACAATTGCATATAGAAATATCATAAATTTGAAATAGAATGGGAAGGAACTTATGCTGATGTTCTCAACGAAAGTGATGGAATTCAGGAACCATATCACTCCATATCGTTGTCTTCATATGTGCAGGACTAAATTCCGTTTTGTTTCTCTTCCACTGCATAATATTTGTCAAGTTCTTGCCGGAGCTTGAGGTACATGTTCCTTAGACCATCAGGAGAACGATCCCTTTGCAAATCCAGACCAGAATTTTTTTGAAGAGAGGAGAGAGCGAGAGTGAGGCTGAGGTGAGATGTCCTCCATGGACCGCCGCCACTGCCTGCCACTCCAGCAGCGGCGCCCATCACCCAATCTCGCCGGCAGCCACTCCGACCCCGGCGACCGGCCCCTCCTTCCTCCCCACCCCCTTCCCTTCCCTTCCCCTATGGCTGCTCCTGCTGTAGATGGATCCGGCCCTTCGTGCCGGTGGTGGTTCTTGGATCTGCAGTGAGCTCGTTCTCATCAGTGCATCGGACGAGGAATGCATTGACATGAGGATGCAAAACGATGTGGAAGGGGACGAGGAGACTAACCAGAAGAAAGACAACTGCCAGGCCATCGCCGTCACCGGAGGGGAAAGGAGCTTCTACGCACGGTGGAACTCGGGGATGAGGACGACCCCCGATCTTCGTCGAAAGCGGAGTGCATGGGTGCTTGGAGGCGTTGAGGTGACCGTCACCGGAGGAAGGTAGAGGGGCCGCTCTCAGACTGGGCGGAGGAGATTGGGAGGCATTGCGCCGTCGCCTCTTGGTCGCGTGTGCGCTCGAGGATTTCCTCCCAAAATAGCCCTTAATGGTGCTTGTGCGCTGATTTGCCTGTAATTAATGTTAATTGATTGAAACGCGGGAGAAAACCCATTGATTTGCTGGACGAAAAAACCGGGGAGGGACGAGCCTGATGTAGCGTCGGACGGGCGGGATGCGCGACGAAAGGCCTGACGACGAAAGGGTAAGTTGTAGTGGCAGAATAGGGAACATCTTCCTCCTTTTTAAGTAGTGTAGATTATTCTTCCTAAGAACTTGTTGAACAATAAACGAAGAGGGATGTCCTAAGAGGCGATGCAATGTGGATGAAGACGGCTTTATTGTGAAGTATGCATGCTTGGAGGATTCATTAGATATGGGCATCAAGGGGTAGAGACCTCCATAGCAGGGGCCTTTAAACAGGGTTCTTCGTGTTTCCTAGTCCTTGATCAAAAAGAAGAAAGGATGGAACTCAATAAAGATGTGATTATCAAGAGTAAACTTGTGAACAGATAACAAATTTTTGGAGGCACTAGGAACATGCAATATGTTATTGAGTTTGAACGAGTTATGGGGGGTGCGCAAAACTGAATGAACAATATGACTAATATGCATTCCCGTACCTTCTGCCGTGTGTACACGGTCTTGGCCTTGATACTTGTCGTGGGTAGAGAGCTTGCTCAACTCAGCGGTGATATGATCAGTTGCACCCGTGTCTGTGTACCAATTTGTATCGACACCATAGGATGCAAGATGAGCACCCTTGTCATCACGCTCGCGATCACGGTCACGATTGTTCTTCTTGTCATCCGAATAGCGCCACCAGCAGTCACTAGCAGGGTGACCATGAATCTTGCATATTTGACACTCAGTGTCGATGTAGGGAGTGGGAGCCCGGTCAGATCGCCGGCCTCTAGGGCGATCACCACCATCACGGCGGTTGTCCCGGCGGTCGTTCCGGCGCCTGTCGTCGCGACGCTCATCGCGACGGTCGTCACGGTCACGGTGCCTATCATCGCGGCGCCAAGTGCCGCGGTCGCGGTCATCGTCATAGTGGCGGTTGCCGCGGTCATCATCATAGCGGCGTGGAGGAGAGCGACCACGGTAGCCCCCATCGCCACCAGTACGCGGAGGGGAGTGACCACGCGGGCGGTAGTCGCGCTTGGCAACGTTTGCTGTTGAAGAGTAGGAGCCCGGAGACTCCTCCACACCATTGCGCAGATCATACGCGTATAGCTGGTCGTACAGCTCATCAAGGGAGGTGCCCGGGTTGCCGTTGACGGAGGTGATGAGGGAGTTGTAGTGTCCCTTGTCAAGACCATTGAGGACATAGCTGATGACTTCATCTTCATTGAGGGACTTGCCAAGAGCACCCAACTCACAGGCGAAGCCCTTCATCTTCGTGAAGTACTCGTCTGCCGACATCGACAGCTTCTTGGTGTTGTTCAATCTATCCCGAAGATGCTGCACCTTGGACCTGGAGGCAGAGGCAAACATAGAGGTGATGGTTTTCCATGCCTCAGCAGTGGAGTTGACATCAAGGACGTGAGAGAGTATGTCGGGAGACAACGAATTCAACAGGAACCGAAGCACCTGTTGATCTCATGCAAGCCATGCACCATAGGCCGGATTTGGCACTTTAACCTTGTTCTTGTCAGCATCTTCGGAGTCCAGGGTTTTGGGCGGCGCAGAGTCGGTGCCATCGAGCAGCCCCAACACATCAGCCCCACGGAAAGCGGGGAACACCAAGGCCTTCCACGGGAGATAGTTGTTGCGCGTGAGAGGTTGGGCCGGAGGGGTGCCGAGGGCAGCAGCCATGGCGGCGGCGGTGGAGTTTGAGGAGCTCATTGTGATCTAGGGTTTTGGGTGTTTTGGGGATGGCGGCGGCTGATGGGCAGCAGCGGCGATCTGATCGTGGGCGGCGGCGGCGGCGGCAGGTTTTTAGGGTTTTAGGTCGTGGGTTGTAGGCGGCGGTGGCTTGAGAAAGCGGCAGATCGTAGGTTGTGTGTGTGTGTGTGTGTGGGGGGGGGGTTGGGCGGCGGCGGCGGCTTGAGGAAGCGATGGCGGCAGATCATTGACGTGGGTTGTAGGCGGCGGCGGCTAGAAAACGGCGGCGGCGGCAAGGTCGTGCGACAGCTAGGTCATGAAGGGAGGTGGCTCTGATACAATGTAAATGTTTAGGCTGCAACGATACCCTCGTCCGGTATCGGTTGCGTGTTTATATAGCACAGGAAAAGCCCCTGGCGTGGCATGTACAATACGTAAAGGATCGGTGTACTACACCGTATACCAATACGTTACAAACTCTAACAAAGTTGACATGGGGCTAAGTTGATATCTATGCCATTGCTGCTGATGTTCCTCGAGATTCGAGTCAATGGTACCCACCGTAAAAGGAGAATCTACAGTTTTCATGTGTGTAAAAGCAATGTATTCAAATAAATTTGGAAGGACTAAATTCAGCACTACGTATGGCTGGACTAAATGGACATTGTTTAGGGACTACATGCGCAAACAATAAAGGACTTTATAGATGCAGTTAATAAAATAAACTTTAAAATATTAAATATTAGACTCATTTCGAAGAGTTCGTGGTGAGGAAGTCAAATATGTAAACAAAAGCTTATTTGCATTTGTTGCGCGCAAGTTATAGTTGTTTTTCAATTAGTAATGCATTTGGAGAAGAGAATCTACCCATATGGGTGAACACATATGTGGGTCCCACCTTTAGCATTCCTATGTCATGTAGTGGTGGAGATATCAACTTGGCGCCATATCCACTGCACCAGTGCATTTCCGCACGATACACCAGAGGGGAAACCCGTTTACTGTAACAGAAAAGTGAGAGTACAATTAATACACCTCCTAATGAAGAGAACAAAGGCAAAAAGTCAACCTTTCTCTTCTGTTATTTTATGTGAGGTTATTATTGTTACTTATTTTTCTGCTCATTTAGACTTTCTGAGTCATTAATATGTCCTAAAGCATTTTACTCCAGGCCACTATTTATAACACAAAAACCTTCTTATGAATCTTTCAAATATTTTGAAAAAACACACATAGGTTCCGCCGTTCAGCTCATAGCCTCATACAAGTTAGTTATTTAATTTGCTTGAAAATTATGACACCACTTACAAGTTGTGCAAAAATTAGTTATTTTCCGGTAGTGACTGAGCCCTACGGTAGAAAGTTGTCTTCGAACTATGAGGTGAGGTTGGGAGATTCCGATGTACCGAGGAAGGATCCGTGAGAAGTAACTTTTGCGTTGAACAAATCAAGCAGCACAAGTGGCCTCTCTTCGGACAAAATTTATCAATTTGAGCGGCCTCCCCATACTAGCAAAATTTGCGCCACTTGATTGATTCGCACTTCGCAGCAGCCAAGATATGGATAATTTGACCGCGGGCGCTCTGAATCTCTGATCGATGGATGGCCAGGACAGTCGGCTGACAACCAAGTGACCAAAAAAAGCAACACGCTAGCTTAGTCCAAGAAACGAGCATGGTGAGAGAAGCCATCAAGAAACGAGCATCTTGAGACCATCACGCTAGCTTAGTCTCTCTTAACAAACCGCTTATCGAGACCTGCACAAAACTGTAGCTGGTTAATACATCTTCCTGTGAGGTCGGTATTCGAGAGGACCTAACCAGGAATCTTCGTATATTTCTACTTCCCGACATCTTTTATGCTGCCAGCCCGTCGCCACTATCACTATTGGGGATGAGAAGCTTACACCCTTTTGGGATTTTCCTTGGTTCCATGGTGTGAAGCCTAAGGATTTTGCTCCTCTCATCTATGAAGCGTCCTCAAGGAAGAAATGGATAGTCAAGCAAGCAACGGCAAACAATGCTTGGACTTCAAAGATTAAAATGGACACCAATTTGACTATCCGGCCCCCACATTCATGAGTACATTCGCTTATGGATCCTCATCAACAACATTTCCTCTCCCTGAATACACCGATGACACTATTATTTGTAACTTCACAGATAGTGAGGAATACTTACCTGGCTTATAATGCCCAATTCCTCGGAGCCACAGTTACACAAATGAACAAGTGGTGTGAAAGGTTTGGGCGTCTCCAAAGATTAAGTTCTTTCTTGGCTATCCATCCGCAATAGACTTTGGGCCGCCGACTTCTTGAGCAGAAAGGGCCAAATAATTGTGGGGTTTGCCAGTTTTGCAAGCAAACTCAAGAGTCGGCGGCTCAACTTTTTTCCCATTACCAGTTTACCAACAGGCTTTGGGGTCTTGTCAAAAAGTGGCTTGGGATTTCTTTCATTACAATGAGTGAGTGGAAGACGGAGCTTACCACCAAGTCGTGGCGGACCATGATTATGAAGGATAACCGCAAAATGATGGCTTCTCTCACCATGCTCGTTTCTTGGACGGTTTCGAAGGAGCGCAATGCAAGAATTTTCAATAACAAGTCCGCTCCACCGCCTATCCTGCTTGCATCAACTAAGAGAAAATTTAACCTTTGGGTTGCCGCCGATGCAAAGCATTTGAGTCTTGTAGTAATCCCTTTTGTTATTCTCACTTGTTTCTTGGACACTTGGTCATGTCATGACCTTTCTCTTTATGGCCTAGTTTGCTAAGACGACTGCCGGTGCACGCCCCTATCGTCTTGCAGAATGTTTCTTCCTCTCCATCACTTTTGCCAAAGCATGATTAAAATATTCAAACTTAAGACTTAAACAAAAACCAAGAAAAAACGCACTTGCCCCATTTTCGGCAAATTTTAGGTCCTGGTAAACAGACTTACTCGATGGTTATTTGTACTTCTCGTAGTGGTGCAAAATTAAACTCTTTTGATTGAGTGTGGCATTTTGAAGGCCGAGCTACATGTAGTTCTTTATTTTCAAACAGTAAAAATTTATATTTTTAAATTTCAAAAAATTACGAAACAAAATTCTAGACATGGCCAATCATGTATGCTACAATGGTGTAAAACCTCGATGCAACCTATTTTGTATTCTAGGCTACAAAAAATTGAAAAAAAGTGACAAATTTTATAGTCTTGAAATATGCACCATTCACTATAAAATTTGTCAGAATTTTTTATTTTTGTGTGACAAATTTTATAGTCTTGAAATATGCACCATTCACTATAAAATTTTATAGCCTAGAATATGACGTAGTTTGCATTGCGATTTTACACCATTGTACTATACATCATTACCTATCTGTACAATTTTGTTTCAGGTTTTTTTAATCTTTGAAACATGAATTCTAAGTGTTTGAAAATAAAGGACTATATGTAGCTCGGCCTCCGTTTGAACTTTCCCTCTTTTGATTCTTGTATAAACAATTTAGACAGAGTAGTCGCCTCACAAGCGGTGAGTGTAAATTTCGGGTAACCCAGTTGACTTTGATGATCAACGATGTACATATAAAAGGCCACCTCGCCATGGTAGACCACGCAATAATAGCAAGCTACTCCAGTGAACTTCCATACACTGCATGATGCATTTTTGGTGTTGAACAGATCAAACCACCTCATGTTGCCTCTTCAGACAATTTTTATTCGAACAGCCTCCTCAGATAGCTTAATCGGGGTTAAAATAGCAAGGGTGCTTGTAAGTTGCCCCACTTGATAACGAAAGATGTGAATTACTAAGGTGCATAATTTGACCACAGGCTGATCGATGAATGGTCGGGACAGTCGGCTGGCGACCAAGTGACCATAAAGAAGCAGCTAAATGACTAGCTAAGAAGTCGCATGCTTTATATATGGACCCTTGCTCAGGTAGCCGTCGTGAGATAAGACTTGTTCGCCATCAGGACTATGCTTTGTGACGACCACTTTTGGAACCACATGCAAAACCGTAGCTGGTTATGTATATAGTTCATTATAAAGTATATATAGGAATCCAAGGGCATGGCGTTTTGGCTCCCGTGTCCAGCTAGTCCCGAAATCAAGGCCGCTGAATATGTGTGCAGATCTGTGCCAAAATCATTTTCGTGTCAGGTACCTGCGTCCAGAAACTGCCGTATTGATTTTTTTTTTTTTTTTTTTGAGCGGGGAAACACGGCCTTTATTCATCAGAGGTAATCGATACAAGGAATCCCTCTGGCGGCCTAACTAGCCACAACCGGCGGCCTGGTGCATCATAAACTGCACCCCTAGCTAAACAATGTGCTTCTTTATTCGAAAGCCTAGCTTCATGGCGGAATTCAAGGGCATCAAAATCGCCCTTGGACTCCCTAATATCTCTCACAATGTGAGCATAACTCCCAAAAGACCCCTCGGCCAAGCTGGTGATCACATTCCTACAATCCGTGGCCACCATTACCCTCTTGACGTGAATATCGTTGGCCAGGGCACAAGCCTCCCTGCAAGCCAAAGCCTCCAGAGTTTCCGCGCTGGACTTCCCCGGGAACACGAGCGTCGATGCCCCCAGAAACAAACCTGCTTCCGATCTGGCTATAGCCGCCACCGTACCTCGACCTCCATTCTTGCCCACCGCAGCGTCAACATTGATCTTGATCATCCCCCTAGGTGGCGGGATCCAGCCCGGCGCCCTCTGCTCCCGAGTGGTAGCCGGTTCCTTCCTCTTGAGATCGTTGCATTGTTTCAGGTCCAGAACAAATCTCTCCACGAACAAATGAACCGATAACGGGCTCTGAAAAATCTGCTCGTGTATCGCCTTCCTTCGTGCGTGCCAGATGGCCCATAGCGTCACCAGCACCTTAGTAAGATCGTCATGCTTCAGGGTTGTGATTAACCCTGCAATCCACGCCCTTGCATCACCATCATCCGACCTGCTTAAATGTTCCGTCACCTCTTCATCTAACAATGCCCATACACACCTGGACATTGAGCAATCCAGTAGAGCGTGCCTCCACGAGTCGCAGGCGCCGCATAACTGGCAACGGTCGTTGTCTGCCATCCCTCGCCTATGCCTAAGCTCGTTAGACGGTAGCGATTGTTTGGCGAGCCTCCATAGAAACACCCGAATTTTTGATGGAACTTGGGTTTTCCATATCGAGCTCCATTCCTTTGCTATTCCTGCTTCGTTCGAGCTCGTGGCCCTGCCGTCCAGCCACGCCTCTCGCCTCTCCCGTGTGTCAATCAGCATGCGATATGCCGAGCGCACGGAGAAAACGCCCTTGCGCTCATAGTGCCAAGCCCAAAAATCGTCGTGTCTCCTGCTGGATAAAGGAATCTCCTTAATCACGTCGACATCCATTGGTAAGAAACACTCCCTAAGCTTCTCCTCGTTCCATGTTGCAGAGGTCGAGTCGATAACTGCCGTATTGATTGCCATGTATAGACCAGCTGAGTACGACTTGCCCACGAACAAGCTTTTATTGCGTCGGCCCAGATGGCAGCATAGACGGCTCCTTTGGTGGACCGGTAGTCCAGGATTTATTTTTCTTGCAAAGGGTACACGGAATGGTGGGTGATGCCCAATTGAATCTGTCCTAACATGCGACACTAAACATTCGGATTACCTTCTCTCTCGATTGCAACAACGACAATCCAAATCGCGGCAACGCAATGACAGGCTGACATTAGCCATCAGGTTTGTCATGGCAGCCAGAAGATTTATCATCTCCCCGGGAAAAAAGAGGTTTCAAACTCGATGGGGACGCGCGGCCGCTGGTTGAGAGTCTCCAACAGACGCTGTAAAAGTCACGCGCGGCAAAAAAACCGCCAGTTTGCCGCGCGCGGACGCTTGCGAGAAGCTCCAGCGGAGGCGGGAAAAAGGCGCGCGCTATAAATTTTGCCGCCCGCGCGCGCTATAAACGGGACACGCGCGAACGCGGCCAACCGCTGAACTTAATTTCCACGTGTTCGTCTCTCTCCCCGCCTCTCTCTCTCCCCGCCTTTCTCTCTCCCCGCCGCTGCTCCACCTCTCTCCCGTCGACCGCTCCGCCTCCACGCGCCTCCGCCGAAGATGCCTCCGCGCCGCCGCTCCGCCTCCGGCTACCGCGGCGTTCGGGCGCGGCCGAGCGGCCGCTTCGACGCGGAAATCCGTTCCGGCGACGAGCGGATCCGCCTCGGCACGTTCGATACGGCGCACGAGGCGGCGCGGGCGTATGACACCGTCGCCTGGCGCCTCGGCCGCTCCCGCCGGACCATGAACTTTCATGACGTCTGGACGCGGCAGCAGGCAGAGCAGCTGGCGCCACCGCCGCCGGTTATCACGCGCGAGCAGCAGCGCCGCCGCCGGGAGCTGGAACATCGCCTACTCATCGCCGAGCGCGATGAGGCCCTCCGCCTCGAGTGGGCGCGGCAATTTCCTGAAGATGTCGCCGCCACCGAAGCCTTCTACGCGCAGAAGGAGGAGGAGAAGGCGGCGGCAAAGGCGAAGAAGAAGGCGAGCCGCAACAAGCGCCGTGCGGAGTCCGCGGCGAGGAAGGCGGCGAGGGCAGAGAAGGCGGCGAGGAAGGAGGAGGAGAAGAAAAACGGTGCATGGCTGTCCACCATTGTCGTCTCCTCCTCTTCGTCCTTCGAGTGGACTTCGACGCCGGTGTCGGAGACGACTCTGAGCTCCCACTCCTCGGACTACGACTGGGACTCGGAGGAGTAGACTCTGAGTGTAGTTTCAAATGCCGCTTAAAATGTCGAACTTTCAATAAATTGCGTAATTTTTCGTGTTTTATTTGTTTTGTTTGATTTATATTTCGAACGAAAATGAAGCAACTAGCCGTTGGGAGAAATGGCGCTTCCGACGGAGGAGCACTTTTACCGCCCAAGCACGCGCGGCAAAAATGGCGCTTCCAGCGAGGTAACTTTCGCGCCAACGCGCGGAATCGGTTTACAGCGCCTTGCAAACTACATATAGCGATTTTTGGAGCTTCTGTTGGAGATGCTCTGAGGACTTGAGGATTAGCGGCAGCGACGCAGCGTCATCCACATTCTGAACAATTATCTTGATTGGAGCAGCCGAGATCACGATGTGAATGGGGCAATCTTAGAACAAAAGCGTTGGCCTGAAACCTACACTTGTTTACGAGCAGCTCACGCGAGCGTGATTTACAAGTCCACAACCATCGCATGGCAGCACAGCTCGGCTGTGTCCAATCGATCTGCCGCAGCAGTTTGTCCAAGATGTTTAAGATGTTCCTCTCCATTTTGTACCGTGTGTGGGGCAACGGAAAAGTATGCCATAAATGCGTTCACGTGGTGGGTCATCCTACTGTTCCTAATTCTAGCTGCAACTGCAAATACTACAGGAAATACACCTGCCAGCACCAATATGGCAGCAAATGATTGGTCCAAATACAGGGAGCATCTGCACCCGAGTTCCATTTCGAATTTCTGGGAATCCAAGCTCAGTTGTCCAACTAATATGTTCATAAGAGCAATTTCAATAGTATAGCCAACTGTTGGCTATAACAAGATGTCATATGATTTGTAGTCATCATATAGCTAACATGTACAATAGTTGGCTATAACAATGTAGTACTTTACTAATATATGACCCACCTTTCACTCTCATAAGGCGTCTAGGAGGACGTCTAGTAGGCATTATTGCATAGTAGCCCACCTCCCTTCTCTCCCCTCTTCTCTCTCCTCCAACTCATCTAAAATATATTATTTAATGTCTTATAGTCAGCTGACTGGACTCTATTGTACTTGCTCTAACAGTTCTAAATTGTACCCCCACAGGCTGGGAAAGCGTGCTAGCATGGACTGATGTCGCTATTGGAGAGGACATAACTAGGCATATTATGGTGTACCATCTGGGAACAGACATGCAAATTAACAAAGCTTAATTTGCTAAGCCGACTATGCACCATCTCTAGCGAAGGATTAGAACCCAGCACCACAGTGGAGCGTCAAGCAAAAAATATGTTTTACATTGCAAAGTTTATCAAGTTTATGGGAGGGGAAATCACAACTTTAAGGGAAACTTTGGTTTATATCGATTTGAATTCAACGCCTTATGGATCGCTCTCCCCTCCCTCTCTAAAGATATTTTTAAACAGAAACTCTACCCACGATGCCATCATTTGCTTTTGTTCGTATGTATTTCTATCGGTATTCATACTTGTGGAACCCAATCTACTACGTACGTGCAACCCTAGCTCCCGTCACTCGGAGATGTTGTTAATTTGGAGAATGCATCTTAGGCATTTATCCAATTCTTTAACCGTACGCCATAGTCATGTACTAATGCCACCGGTTCGACTAAGTATCACACTCTCATTGTGGCGGTTTTAGTGACATATTGAGTTGAGGAACTTATGAGAAACACTCTTAGCTGAGGAATATGTCAAGCGCTAGTCTGTGTCCACACTCCCCAATAGGGTAATTACGCGTGAATAACAATAATCCTTTGATATTTTGCATAGAATTAACGAACTTTATCAATCTTAGTGGAAAATGACATCGTTTCATGGTTTTCACATGAATTTGTTTCACACATTAAGAATTAATCATCGAGACCCTAGTACCTCATCTCGCATCGTGAATTAATGAACTTTGACTAAACCGACAAGACGAGGTAATCATGAATGGAGGAAGCATAACAATAATTAAATAAACAAGCGAAGCGAAAATTCACTACTCGTGATGGTCGAGAACGAAAGTATTCTGCAACAAACCAGCTGCCCAAACAGAACCATAATTTACTTCCGTGCTCATTTTCATCTCGAGAAAAAATAATCGGTACAGCATGCACGTACCTGTGCCTGCAGGTTGCTTCCCGTGGCAAGTAGTGTAATTTAGAGAATGCACTTGTGTAAGCTGTCAGTGATGTCTGCTTTGGCAGGTAAAATATCCAGTTTGATTCCAGTGCCTGAAGCTCAATTCGCTGGTTCAGTCAACCGCCGATTACAAAAACCAGCACGCGTTGAACGGTTGAAGCACCCTGCACTTGCTTCTTGAAATGCATGAACCTCTATATTCTTTATCGAAAAAATGAACCTCTATATTTTATGTTGCTTCCTCGAGGGTACCGAGCATGCACCAGCTACACACCCATGCACACTACAGGAATGGGCCTATACGCCGACGGCCAAACCCTACGCCGAGGGCATTTTATCGGGACCGTCGGCGTACGGCCTCGCCAGGGCAGCGCCGGAAGCCGACCGTCGGCGTCTAGGTACCGTCGGCGTATAGGCTCCTACGCCGAGGGCCGCCGTCGGCGTCTACCGGCCCTCGGCGTAGAGGTCTCCATCACCTCCCCTCGCACCCGCACCGTCACCGCCCTCTCACGGCGTCAGACAGACGCCGAGGGCTACCCTCGGCATAGGGCATGGCCACCCTATGCCGACGGCCACCCTCGGCATATAGAATTTTTTTTTCTTTTTTCTCTCTCTCATATTACTTTATATTATGTTTCTATTATTTATTTACTAGTATGCATTATGTAAAAAATGGTTCTATTTTTTAAGAATTCCCTAACCCTAACTCTAACCCTAACCCTAACTCTAACCCTAACCCTAACTCTAGCCCTAACCCTAACCCTAGGGTTTCCACATACATTGCTAACGCTAACTCTAACCCTAACTCTAACTCTAACCCTAACCCTAGGGTTTCCACATACATTGCTAACCCTAACTATAACCCTAACCCTTACCCTAGGGGTAGATCTGCGGGGTCCCGCCCTAGGATCTGTATGTGGAAACTCCCGCCACGGCTCAAACGGAGCCTATTTTATGGTAAAGTATGCCCAACCTATGGTTTACATGTACATATGTCCTAAACAAAGAAAACAAGTAAAAAGTCCATTGGTAAACCCTCGCACGGAGAAAGCTATAGGGGTAGATCTGCGGGGTCCCCGCCCTAGGGTTTTCCAAGATACGGACCATCGGAGCGTCGGAATCGCTGGAAAACTTGCATATGCCCATAACATATGTGTACAATTGTGATGTAAGGTTTGGCTAACCTTGCATGTACCCGGCGTTGACGATTTCCGCATGCATGGGCTAGCACTTGGTAAAATCCGGGATCTGTATGTGGAATGGCCCCAAAACTTGTGTATGTCCACATGGCATGGCATGCACAAAAGTGATACATTTAAGAACTTAGCACCCACACACGAACCGAAACACTTAAAGAACTACACCCACACACAGGAACCAAAACACTTAAAGAACTACACCCACACAGGGACCAAAGCACTTAAAGAACTAGACCCACACACAAACCAAAACATTTAAAGAACTACACCCACACACGAACAAAGCACTTAACACTGGGTCGACGCATGACCCGCTAGACACACGGACTCGACACACACACACATATTAATCAGAAGTCGAAATCTTCATCCTCGCTGGGGGTGTCCTCTGAAGCGGTGGTTGTGAGGTTCCACGACCACCGTTCATCATCCTCCCCCATGTCGACGCCTCTCCTTTGGCGTACTCTGCTTCAACCTCGGCCTTCCTCTGCCGCTTTCCCGCCCTCCTCTCTCTCCTGTACGCCTGCTTGTCCTTCCAGAATGCGCGCTCTGCCTCGATGGCTCCAGGATTGTCTCTGCGCCATGATACGTCTCCAACGTATCTATAATTTCCGATGTTCCATGCTTGTTTTATGACAATACCAACATGTTTTGTTCACACTTTATATCATTTTTATGCGTTTTCCGGAACTAACCTATTGACGAGATGCCGAGAGGCCGGTTCTTCGTTTTTCGCTGTTTTTGGTTTCGAAATCCTAGTAACGAAATATTCTCGGAATCGGACGAAATCAACGCCCGAGTTCCTATTTTTCCCGGAACCATCCGAGAACACACGAGAAGGGCCGGAGAAGGGGAGAGGGCCACCGGACCACACCCCGGCGCGGCCGGGGGGGCGCGCCCCCTAGGGTCGCGGGCAGCCCGAGCCCCCTCCGACTCCGACTCTTCGCCTATTTAAGTCGTCGTGACCTAAAACCTCGACACGAATTGACGAAACTCCGGAAAGACTCCGTGGGCGCCGCCACCGTCGCGAAACTCCAATTCGGGGGACGAAGTCTCGTTCCGGCACCCTGCCGGAGCGGGGAAGTGCCCCGGAAGGCTTCTCCATCGACACCGCTGCCATCTCCATCGCCACCGCTGCCATCTCCACCGCCATCTTCATCACCGCTGCTGCTCCCATGAGGAGGGAGTAGTTCTCCATCGAGGCTCGGGGCTGTACCGGTAGCTATGTGGTTAATCTCTCTCCATGTACTTCAATACAATGATCTCATGAGCTGCTTTACATGATTGAGATTCATATGAGTTTTGTATCACTACTATCTATGTGCTACTCTAGCAATGTTATTAAAGTAGTTCTATTCCTCCCGCACGTGTGTAAAGACGACGAGTGTGTGCACCGTGTTAGTACTTGGTTTATGCTATGATCATGATCTCTTGTAGATTATGGAGTTAACTATTGCTATGATAATATTGATGTGATCTATTCCTCCTACATATGCATGAAGGTTACGGTGTGCATGCTATGCTAGTACTTGGTTTAGTAGCGTTGATCTATCTTACACTAAAGGTTACTAAAACATGAGCATTATTGTGGAGCTTGTTAACTCCGGCATTGAGGGTTCGTGTAATCCTACGCAATGTGTTCATCATCCAACAAAAGTGTAGAGTATGCATTTATCTATTCTGTTATGTGATCAATGTTGAGAGTGTCCACTAGTGAAAGTGTAATCCCTAGGCCTTGTTCCTAAATACTGCTGAGTTACTACTTGCTTGTTTACTTGTTTCTATGCGTTACAACCGTTGCAATACCACCACCATCAACTACACGCCAAGCACTTTTCTCGGCACCGTTGCTACTTGCTCATACTTATTCATACCACCCGTATTTCACTATCTCTTCGCCGAACTAGTGCACCTATTAGGTGTGTTGGGGACACAAGAGACTTCTTGCTTTGTGGTTGCAGGGTTGCATGAGAGGGATATCTTTGACCTCTTCCTCCCGAGTTCGATAAACCTTGGGTATCCACTTAAGGGAAACTTGCTGCTCGTTCTACAAACCTCTCGCTCTTGGAGGCCCAACACTGTCTACAAGAATAGAAGCTCCCGTAGACATCAAGCACTTTTCTGGCGCCGTTGCCGGGGAGGAAAGGTAAAAGGCTCTCATACTACGGTCCCAGGTAAAGTATTTTTCTGGCGCCGTTGTGTGTGTGCTCGAAGCTATTTCCTTTAGATCCTGCAATTGCATCTTTTTTGTTTCTTGTTTACACTAGTTAGGCATAATGGAAAACAACAAAAAATTTAGTGAGCTTTTTAATCTTTTTCCTGATTTAGAATTGTTTGGTGCAAACATTAAAAAACCAATGGAACCTCATTTGCATGCTAGTAGCGATGTTATTAGTATGAATGCAATTACTGCTAATGCTATGAAGAAGTCTAAGCTTGGGGAAGCTAGTTTTTGTGGTCTTTTTAGCTTCCCATCTTTAGGGGAGAAAATTTGTTACGATAATGCTTTATCTCCCATATGCGATAACTCTAATAATGCTTCGATATTTTAAATCCACCTGCTGAAAGTATTCCGTATAAAATACCCATGAAAATTATTGAACGTGTTATGGACAACCACTATAAAGGGGATGGAACTGTCCATCCTAGAGATCATTTACTGTTTTTGCACGAATTATGTGGGTTATTCAAGTGTGCAGGTATCTCTATGGATGAAGTGAGGAAGAAGCTATTCTCTGTTTCGCTGTCTGGTAAAGCGGCGCATTGGTATAAATTGTTGGAGAATAGGCATTCTCTTGGTTGGGAGGAAATTGCATCTCTCTTTTATTCTAAATTTTATCCTCCTCATGAAGTGCATATTGATAGGAATTATATTTATAACTTTTATCCTCGTGATGGAGAGAGTATTTCTCAAGCGTGGGGGAGATTGAAATCACTAATGCTCAAATGTCCCATTCATGAGCTCCCCAGTAATGTTATTGTTAACAATTTTTATGCGAGGCTTTCGGGACAACACAAGGACTATCCGGACGCGTGTTCGGAGGGATCTTTCACAAGCAAGGAGGTTGAAGCTAGGTGGGACCTCCTTGATCGGATTGAGGACAACGCCGAAGGATGGGAGAACAATGAAGGTAAAGAGTCGGGTATAAATTATGATTATGAATGCATTGAAGCTTTTATGGATACCGATAAATTTCGAAATATGAGTGCCACTTATGGTCTTGACTCTCAAGTTGCTGCAAATCTTTATAAAGCCTTTGCTTCTCATTTCGAATTGCCTAAAAATAATTTTGATAAGTATCATGAACCTTTTAAAGAGGCTTGCATGAAGAATGAAATTGTTGTTAATTATTGCAATAAGCATGCTCAAACTCCTAAGAATGCTATTTCCTATAAGCATGTTAATTTTTGTGGAATACATAGACCTTGTGGAATTAATCAAATCAAAGATGAATATTGTATCCATCATGCTAATGAAAAAACTAGAAAGTGGTTTAGGGCTCTAGATGATCTTGGTAAAAAAGTTTGTGCCCTCTATCCTTTTATTTGTGAAGTTTGCCATGAAGTGGGTCATTTTAATTTTCAATGCTCCTCCGAGTGATATTTTGAACCCAATGAGTGCTGCAAATTTGTATTGTGATGATGAAATTACTCCTAATCAGCATGATGAACTTACTTTATTTTTGGGGTGTGAAGAACTGTTGAGAAAAATCTCTTTGTTACATATGAGTGATCTTGATATTGATGATGTCCTGCATGGGTGTTTTTCTTATTGCATTGATAATAGCCATACAAATACTTACATACAAAATATTTTAGAAGATGACACCTTGCCAAAATATGATAGGACGCTTGTGTGTTTTCAACTAATTAACGAAAAGGAGGGATCCTCCCAAGTTTCTTCTATTGTTTCTGAAAGTAAATCAGGTTATGCGGACAAGCCACCCACCAAGCCTCTTCTTCCCGAAGAAGGGAACGAGGAGAAGGAAGAGAAAAAGAAGAAGAAGGGAATGAAGAAGAAGAAGAAGAGGAAGGGGAATAAAAAGAAAGAGGTAACATCATATCCCCGCGTATATGAGATAACAATAGGTAACCGTAAGTATGTTGCTCCTAATGATTATTGTGATAATGAATCTGAATATGATGATCTTCCTATGCCCTTTACATACATTAGCAATCATGATTTGAATGAGCACACTACTTTTGATATTGCAAATCTCCGGGAAACTAATTCGAAAATGATGAGGATAATAATTGCCATAGTGTCGGTACTATCCATGCTTCCTCCCATAATGATATAGAAAGCTCTAAGCTTGGGGAAGAGGTGTTTGCAAATCCTTTAGCTACTGGTCATTATGTTCTTGATACATCTCCTTCTAATAACAATAATGGTGTGGACACGGATAAACCGATTGTGAAGGATAACTATTCTATTTCTTATGATGACACTATGCCTCCGATCTCTAATGATTATTATAAAGAATGCTATGATATAGGTTCTAACTATCCTTATGAAACTTGTCATAGTCATGATTGGATTACCAAAAACAATCCCCTTAATAGGCAACTTGTTTACCATGTTCAAATTCTTGATAATAATCTTGCTCCAATTACTATTAATGAGAATAACTCTTCTTATGCCAAATTTAATGATACTTCTATGCATATGAACCATGATAAGAATGTTTTAAGTGATGGGTATATTGTGGATTTCATCAATGATGCTACTGAAAGTTATTATGAGAGAGGGAAATATGGTTATATGCATCTTAATAATATTAAGTTTCCCCTCTTTATGTTGAGAATCTTGAAGTTACTCGTGTTTTATCTTCCTATGCTTGTTACTTTGCTCTTCATGAACTTGTTTATTTACAAGATTCCTATGCATAGGAAGCATGTTAGACTTAAATGTGTTTTGAATTTGCCTCTTGATGCTCTCTTTTGCTTCAAATACTATTTCTTGCGAGTGCATCATTAAAGCTGCTGAGCCCATCTTAATGGCTATAAAGAAAGAACTTCTTGGGAGATAACCCATGTGTTATTTTGCTACAGTACTTTGTTTTATATTTGTGTCTTGGAAGTTGTTTACTACTGTAGCAACCTCTCCTTATCTTAGTTTTGTGTTTTGTTGTGCCAAGTAAAGTCTTTGATAGTAAAGTAAGTACTAGATTTGGATTACTGCGCAGAAACAGATTTCTTTGCTTGTCACGAATCTGGGTCTAATTCTCTGTAGGTAACTCAGAAAATTATGCCAATTTACGTGAGTGATCCTCAGATATGTACGCAACTTTCATTCAATTTGAGCATTTTCGTTTGAGCAAGTCTGGTGGCCTAATAAAATCCATCTTTACGGACTGTTCTGTTTTGACAGATTCTGCCTTTTATTTCGCATTGCCTCTTTTGCTATGTTGGATGAATTTCTTTGATCCACTAATGTCCAGTAGCTTTATGCAATGTCCAGAAGTGTTAAGAATGATTGTGTCACCTCTGAACATGTTAATTTTTATTGTCCACTAACCCTCTAATGAGTTGTTTCGAGTTTGGTGTGGAGGAAGTTTTCAAGGGTCAAGAGAGGAGGATGATATACTATGATCAAGAAGAGTGAAAGCTCTAAGCTTGGGGATGCACCCGGTGGTTCACCCCTGCATATATCAAGAAGACTCAAGCGTCTAAGCTTGGGGATGCCCAAGGCATCCCCTTCTTCATCGACAAATTATCAGGTTCCTTCTCTTGAAACTATATTTTTATTCGGCCACATCTTATGTACTTTACTTGGAGCGTCTGTGTGCTTTTGTTTTTGTTTTTGTTTGAATAAATGCTTGTGTGGGAGAGAGACACGCTCCGCTGGTTCGTATGAACACATGTGTTCTTAGCTTTTAATTTTCATGGCGAAGGTTGAAACCGCTTCGTTAATTATTATATGGTTGGAATTGGAAAATGCTACATGTATTAATTGGTATGATGTCTTGAATAACTTGATACTTGGCAATTGTTGTGCTCATGTTTAAGCTCTTGCATCATATACCTTACACTTATTAGTGAAGAAATACATAGAGCTTGTTAAAATTTGGTTTGCATGAGTGGTTTCTCTAGAGTCTAGATATTTTCTAGTAAGATGTTTGAACAACAAGGAAGACGATGTATAGTTTTATAATGCTTGTAATATGTCTTTTATGTGAGTTTTGCTGTACTAGTTCGTGCTTGTGTTTGCTTCAAACAACCTTGCTAGCCTAAACCTTGTATCGAGAGGGAATACTTCTCATGCATCCAAGTACTTGAGCCAAACAACACTATGCCATTTGTGTCCACCATACCTACCTACTACATGGTATTTTCCGCCATTCCAAAGTAAATTGCTTGAGTGCTACCTTTAAAATTCCATCATTCACCTTTGCAATATATAGCTCATGGGACAAATAGCTTAAAAACTATTGTGGTATTGAATATGTAATTATGCACTTTATCTCTTATTAAGTTGCTTGTTGTGCGATAACCATGTTTATCGGGAACGCCATCAACTCATTGTTGAATTTCATGTGAGTTGCTATGCATGTTCGTCTTGTACGAAGTAAGGGCGATCTACACTGAGTTGAATGGTTTGAGCATGCATATTGTGAGAGAAGAACATTGGGCCGCTAACTAAAGCCATGATTCATGGTGGAAGTTTCAGTTTTGGACAAATATCCTCAAGTCTCTAATGAGAAAAGAATTAATTGTTGTTGAATGCCTAAAGCATTAAAAGAGGAGTCCATTATCTGTTGTCTATGTTGTCCCGGTATGGATGTCTAAGTTGAGAATAATCAAAAGCGAGAAATCCAAATGCGAGCTTTCTCCTTAGACCTTTGTACAGGCGGCATAGAGGTACCCCTTTGTGAAACTTGGTTAAAGCATATGTATTGCGGTGATAATCCAGGTAGTCCAAGCTAATTAGGACAAGGTGCGGGCACTATTGGTACACTATGCATGAGGCTTGCAACTTATAAGATATAATTTACATGATGCATATGCTTTATTACTACCGTTGACAAAATTGTTTCATGTTTTCAAAATCAAAGCTCTAGCACAAATATAGCAATCGATGCTTTTCCTCTATGGAGGACCATTCTTTTACTTTCATTGTTGAGTCAGTTCACCTATTTCTCTCCACCTCAAGAAGCAAACATTTGTGTGAACTTTGCATTGATTCTTACATATTTGCATATTGCATTTGTTATATTGCTTTATGTTGACAATATCCATGAGATATACATGTTACAAGTTGAAAGCAACCGCTGAAACTTAATCTTCCATTGTGTTGCTTCAATACCTTTACTAAGAATTTATTGCTTTATGAGTAACTCTTATGCAAGACTTGTTGATGCTTGTCTCGAAAGTACTATTCATGAAAAGTCTTTGCTATATGATTCAATTGTTTACTCATTGCATTTACATTGTTTCGAATCGCTGCATTCATCTCATATGCTTTACAATGGTATGATTAAGATTATGTTGGTAGCATGTCACCTCGGAAATTATCTTTTATCGTTTACCTACTCGAGGACGAGTAGGAACTAAGCTTAGGGATGCTGATACGTCTCCAACGTATCTATAATTTCCGATGTTCCATGCTTGTTTTATGACAATACCAACATGTTTTGTTCACACTTTATATCATTTTTATGCGTTTTCCGGAACTAACCTATTGACGAGATGCCGAGAGGCCAGTTGCTGTTTTCTGCTGTTTTTGGTTTCAGAAATCCTAGTAACGAAATATTCTCGGAATCGGACGAAATCAACGCCCAGGTTCCTATTTTTCCCGGAACCATCCGGAACACACGAGAAGGGCCGAGAGAAGGGGAGAGGGCCACCGGACCACACCCGGCGGGGCCGAGGGGGCGCCCCCTAGGGTGCGGGCAGCCCGAGGCCCCTCCGACTCCGACTCTTCGCCTATTTAAGTCGTCGTGACCTAAAACCTCGACACGAATTGACGAAACTCCGAGAAAGACTCCGGGGCGCCGCCACCGTCGCGAAACTCCAATTCGGGGGACGGAACTCTGTTCGGCACCTGCCGGACGGGGAAGTGCCCCGGAAGGCTTCTCCATCGACACCGCTGCCATCTCCATCGCCACCGCTGCCATCTCCACCGCCATCTTCATCACCGCTGCTGCTCCCATGAGGAGGGAGTAGTTCTCCATCGAGGCTCGGGGCTGTACCGGTAGCTATGTGGTTAATCTCTCTCCATGTACTTCAATACAATGATCTCATGAGCTGCTTTACATGATTGAGATTCATATGAGTTTTGTATCACTACTATCTATGTGCTACTCTAGCAATGTTATTAAAGTAGTTCTATTCCTCCTGCACGTGTGTAAAGACGACAGTGTGTGCACCGTGTTAGTACTTGGTTTATGCTATGATCATGATCTCTTGTAGATTATGGAGTTAACTATTGCTATGATAATATTGATGTGATCTATTCCTCCTACATATGCATGAAGGTTACGGTGTGCATGCTATGCTAGTACTTGGTTTAGTAGCGTTGATCTATCTTACACTAAAGGTTACTAAAACATGAGCATTATTGTGGAGCTTGTTAACTCCGGCATTGAGGGTTCGTGTAATCCTACGCAATGTGTTCATCATCCAACAAAAGTGTAGAGTATGCATTTATCTATTCTGTTATGTGATCAATGTTGAGAGTGTCCACTAGTGAAAGTGTAATCCCTAGGCCTTGTTCCTAAATACTGCTGAGTTACTACTTGCTTGTTTCTTGTTTCTTTGCGTTACAATCTGTTGCAATACCACCACCATCAACTACACGCCAAGCACTTTTACGGCACCGTTGCTCTTGCTCATACTTATTCATACCACCTGTATTTCACTATCTCTTCGCCGAACTAGTGCACCTATTAGGTGTGTTGGGGACACAAGAGACTTCTTGCTTTGTGGTTGCGGGGTTGCATGAGAGGGATATCTTTGACCTCTTCCTCCCTGAGTTCGATAAACCTTGGGTATCCACTTAAGGGAAACTTGCTGCTGTTCTACAAACCTCTGCTCTTGGAGGCCCAACACTGTCTACAAGAATAGAAGCTCCCGTAGACATCACGCCACTGTGCCATGAACTGCTCGTCCGCCTCGGTGGTATCAATCCGCCGCTGGCCAGACCTGTACCGCCGCGCTTCACCATGTGAGCGAAGTAGCGGCTCGGTAGAGAGACTACGAGTTTCCGTCGGAGACCGACCTCGGGAAGTTCATTTCGTGGCGCGGCCGGCCAAACCTCCAAGCCGCAACGTCGTATGCGCGGGCAGCGGCCTCCTTCGTGTAGAAGGTGCCGAGCCACACACGCGTACCACCGGCGGTGATTTCAGCCGCGAAATGTCCCGCGGGCCGCGGGCGACGCCGATGAAGCCCGTGTTGCTACGGCGACGAGGAGCCATCTCGGCGGCGGCTCAGCTCGGAAGGATTTTGTGGTTCGTTGGATGAGAGAAGCGATGAAGGGAGAAATGTTGCTGGTGCTTGTTAGTGGAGAAGACATGGCTATATATAGGCCGACGAGGGGCTGAAACGGCGGGAAAACTTGGCGGGAGAGAATGGGCGGGAAAGGGTGGGCGGGAAAACTTGGCGGGAGAGAATGGGCGGGAAAGGGTGGGCGGGAAAACTTGGTGGGAGAGAAGGAGCGGGAAAGGGTGGGCGGGGGAGAAGCAGCGGGAAAGGGTGAGCGGGAAAAAAGGGCGGGAGAGAAGTAGCAGGGCGGAGGGAATGGCCCCAAAACTTGTGTGTGTCCACATGGAATGCACAAAAGTGATTTGAGATGGTTTTATATCCAAGGCTACCCCCCAGGTGTGTCCGGCTTCTCGGACGGGGGTTCCTACACTTGGGCGGATTCGCATGTATAGGGGGGAACTCCCTCGTACGTGAAGCCGGAGAGAAACTTGATATCATATGGGATGATTTTTGTTTCCACATGTACCTATGACCTAACCAAGCTCAAATGGAGGCATATGCCCACGGGGGACCCCCGATGGGATGCGATCAAAGGGGTAGACCCCGCGGTCAACAGAACTAGGGTTTCGTCAGAAATCGAGCGTCGGATCTAGGGAATGGCCCCAAAACTTGTGTGTGTCCACATGGCATGCACAAAAGTGATTTGAGATGGTTTTATATCCAAGGCTACCCCCCGAGTGTGTCGGCTTCTCGGACGGGGGTTCCTACACTTGGGCGGATTATGCATGTATAGGGGGAACTCCTCGGAGTTGAACCGAGAGAGAAACTTGATATCATATGGGATGATTTTTGTTTCCACATGTACCTATGACCTAACCAAGCTCAAATGGAGGCATATGCCCACGGAGGACCCCGATGGGATGCGATCAAAGGGGTAGACCGCGCGGTCAACAGAACTAGGGTTTCTTCGGAAATCGAGCGTCGGATCTAGGGAATGGCCCCAAAACTTGTGTGTGTCCACATGGCATGCACAAAATTGATTTGAGATGGTTTTATATCCAAGGCTACCCCCCCAGGTGTGTCCGGCTTCTCGGACAGGGGTTCCTACACTTGGGCGGGTCTGCATGTATAGGGGGGAACTCCCTCGGAGGTGAACCGGAGAGAAACTTGATATCATATGGGATGATCCTTGTTTCCACATGTACCTATGACCTAACCAAGCTCAAATGGAGGCATATGCCCACCGGGGGACCCCCGATGGGATGCAGTCAAAGGGGTAGACCGCGCGGTCAACAGAACTAGGGTTTCTTCGGAAATCGAGCATCGGATCTAGGGAATGGCCCCAAAACTTGTGTGTGTCCACATGGCATGCACAAAAGTGATTTGAGATGGTTTTATATCCAAGCCTACCCCCGAGTGTGTCCGGCTTCTCGGACGGGGGTTACTACACTTAGGCGGATTCGCATGTATAGGGGGGAACTCTCTCGGAGGTGAACCAGGAGAGAAACTTGAGATCATATGTGATGATCCTTGTTTCCACATGTACCTATGACCTAACCAAGCTCAAATGGAGGCATATGCCCACCGGGGGACCCCCGATGGGATGCAGTCAAAGGGGTAGACCGCGCGGTCAACAGAACTAGGGTTTCATCGGAAATCGAGCATCGGATCTAGGGAAGGGCCCCAAAACTTGTGTGTGTCCACATGGAATGCACAAAAGTGATTTGAGATGGTTTTATATCCAAGGCTACCCCCGAGGTGTGTCGGCTTCTCGGACGGGGGTTCCTACACTTAGGCGGATTCGCATGTATAGGGGGAACTCCCTCGGAGGTGAGCCGGAGAGAAACTTGGGATCATATGGGATGATCCTTGTTTCCACATGTACCTATGACCTAACCAAGCTCAAATGGAGGCATATGCCCACCGGGGGACCCCCGATGGGATGCAGTCAAAGGGGTAGACCGCGCGGTCAACAAAACTAGGGTTTCATCGGAAATCGAGCATCGGATCTATGGAATGGCCCCAAAACTTGTGTGTGTCCAAATGGAATGCACAAAAGTGATTTGAGATGGTTTTATATCCAAGGCTACCCCCCAGGTGTGTCCGGCTTCTCGGACAGGGGGTTCCTACACTTGGGCGGTGCATGTATAGGGGGGAACTCCCTCGTACGTGAACCGGAGAGAAACTTGATATCATATGGGATGATCTTTGTTTCCACATGTACCTATGACCTAACCAAGCTCAAATGGAGGCATATGCCCACCGGGGGACCCCCGATGGGATGCAGTCAAAGGGGTAGACCACGCGGTCAACAGAACTAGGGTTTCGTCAGAAATCGAGCGTCGGATCTAGGGAATGGCCCCAAAACTTGTGTGTGTCCACATGGCATGCACAAAAGTGATTTGAGATGGTTTTATATCCAAGGCTACCCCCCAGGTGTGTCCGGCTTCTCGGACAGGGGGTTCCTACACTTGGGCAGATTATGCATGTATAGGGGGAACTCCCTCGGAGTTGAACCGGAGAGAAACTTGATATCATATGGGATGATTTTTGTTTCCACATGTACCTATGACCTAACCAAGCTCAAATGGAGGCATATGCCCGCGGGGGACCCCCGATGGGATGCAGTCAAAGGGGTAGACCGCGCGGTCAACAGAACTAGGGTTTCTTCGGAAATCGAGCGTCGGATCTAGGGAATGGCCCCAAAACTTGTGTGTGTCCACATGGCATGCAAAAAATTGATTTGAGATGGTTTTATATCCAAGGCTACCCCCCAGGTGTGTCCGGCTTCTCGGACAGGGGGTTCCTACACTTGGGCGGTCTGCATGTATAGGGGGAACTCCTCGGAGGTGAACCGGAGAGAAACTTGATATCATATGGGATGATCCTTGTTTCCACATGTACCTATGACCTAACCAAGCTCAAATGGAGGCATATGCCCATGGGGGACCCCGATGGGATGCGATCAAAGGGGTAGACCGCGCGGTCAACAGAACTAGGGTTTCTTCGGAAATCGAGCATCGGATCTAGGGAATGGCCCCAAAACTTGTGTGTGTCCACATGGCATGCACAAAAGTGATTTGAGATGGTTTTATATCCAAGGCTACCCCCGAGTGTGTCCGGCTTCTCGGACAGGGGGTTACTACACTTAGGCAGATTCTGCATGTATAGGGGGGAACTCTCTCGGAGGTGAACCGGAGAGAAACTTGAGATCATATGTGATGATCCTTGTTTCCACATGTACCTATGACCTAACCAAGCTCAAATGGAGGCATATGCCCACCGGGGGCCCCGATGGGATGCGATCAAAGGGGTAGACCGCGCGGTCAACGAGACTAGGGTTTCATCGGAAATCGAGCATCGGATCTAGGGAAGGGCCCCAAAACTTGTGTGTGTCCACATGGAATGCACAAAAGTGATTTGAGATGGTTTTATATCCAAGGCTACCCCCGGGTGTGTCCGGCTTCTCGGACGGGGGGTTCCTACACTTAGGCGGATTACGCATGTATAGGGGGGAACTCCTCGGAGGTGAGCCGGAGAGAAACTTGGGATCATATGGGATGATCCTTGTTTCCACATGTACCTATGACCTAACCAAGCTCAAATGGAGGCATATGCCTACGGGGGACCCCGATGGGATGCGATCAAAGGGGTAGACCGCGCGGTCAACGGAACTAGGGTTTCATCGGAAATCGAGCATCGGATCTATGGAATGGCCCCAAAACTTGTGTGTGTCCACATGGAATGCACAAAAGTGATTTGAGATGGTTTTATATCCAAGGCTACCCCCAGGTGTGTCCGGCTTCTCGGACGGGGGTTCCTACACTTAGGCGGTTCCGCATGTATGAGGGGGAACTCCCTCGTACGTGAACCGGAGAGAAACTTGATATCATATGGGATGATTTTTGTTTCCACATGTACCTATGACCTAACCAAGCTCAAATGGAGGCATATGCCCACGAGGGACCCCGATGGGATGCGATCAAAGGGGTAGACCACGCGGTCAACAGAACTAGGGTTTCGTCAGAAATCGAGCGTCGGATCTAGGGAATGGCCCCAAAACTTGTGTGTGTCCACATGGCATGCACAAAAGTGATTTGAGATGGTTTTATATCCAAGGCTACCCCCCCAGGTGTGTCCGGCTTCTCGGACAGGGGGTTCCTACACTTGGGCAGATTCTGCATGTATAGGGGGGAACTCCCTCGGAGTTGAACCGGAGAGAAACTTGATATCATATGGGATGATTTTTGTTTCCACATGTACCTATGACCTAACCAAGCTCAAATGGAGGCATATGCCCACCGGGGACCCCGATGGGATGCGATCAAAGGGGTAGATCGCGCGGTCAACAGAACTAGGGTTTCTTCGGAAATCGAGCGTCGGATCTAGGGAATGGCCCCAAAACTTGTGTGTGTCCACATGGCATGCACAAAATTGATTTGAGATGGTTTTATATCCAAGGCTACCCCCGGGTGTGTCCGGCTTCTCGGACGGGGGTTCCTACACTTGGGCAGATTCTGCATGTATAGGGGGGAACTCCCTCGGAGGTGAACCGGAGAGAAACTTGATATCATATGGGATGATCCTTGTTTCCACATGTACCTATGACCTAACCAAGCTCAAATGGAGGCATATGCCCACCGGGGGACCCCGATGGGATGCGATCAAAGGGGTAGACCGCGCGGTCAACAGAACTAGGGTTTCTTCGGAAATCGAGCATCGGATCTAGGGAATGGCCCCAAAACTTGTGTGTGTCCACATGGCATGCACAAAAGTGATTTGAGATGGTTTTATATCCAAGCCTACCCCCCAGGTGTGTCCGGCTTCTCGGACAGGGGGTTACTACACTTAGGCGGATTCGCATGTATAGGGGGAACTCTCTCGGAGGTGAACCGGAGAGAAACTTGAGATCATATGTGATGATCCTTGTTTCCACATGTACCTATGACCTAACCAAGCTCAAATGGAGGCATATGCCCACGGGGACCCCGATGGGATGCGATCAAAGGGGTAGACCGCGCGGTCAACGGAACTAGGGTTTCATCGGAAATCGAGCATCGGATCTAGGGAAGGGCCCCAAAACTTGTGTGTGTCCACATGGAATGCACAAAAGTGATTTGAGATGGTTTTATATCCAAGGCTACCCCCGGGTGTGTCGGCTTCTCGGACGGGGGTTCCTACACTTAGGCGGATTCTGCATGTATAGGGGGGAACTCCCTCGGAGGTGAACCGGAGAGAAACTTGGGATCATATGGGATGATCCTTGTTTCCAAATGTACCTATGACCTAACCAAGCTCAAATGGAGGCATATGCCCACCGGGGGACCCCCGATGGGATGCAGTCAAAGGGGTAGACCGCGCGGTCAACAGAACTAGGGTTTCATCGGAAATCGAGCATCGGATCTATGGAATGGCCCCAAAACTTGTGTGTGTCCACATGGAATGCACAAAAGTGATTTGAGATGGTTTTATATCCAAGGCTACCCCCAGGTGTGTCCGGCTTCTCGGACGAGGGGTTCCTACACTTAGGCGGATTACGCATGTATAGGGGGAACTCCCTCGTACGTGAACCGGAGAGAAACTTGATATCATATGGGATGATTTTTGTTTCCACATGTACCTATGACCTAACCAAGCTCAAATGGAGGCATATGCCCACCGGGGACCCCGATGGGATGCGATCAAAGGGGTAGACCACGCGGTCAACGAGAACTAGGGTTTCGTCGGAAATCGAGCGTCGGATCTAGGGAATGGTCCCAAAACTTGTGTGTGTCCACATGGCATGCACAAAAGTGATTTGAGATGGTTTTATATCCAAGGCTACCCCCGGTGTGTCCGGCTTCTCGGACAGGGGGTTCCTACACTTAGGCAGATTATGCATGTATAGGGGGGAACTCCCTCGGAGTTGAACCGGAGAGAAACTTGATATCATATGGGATGATTTTTGTTTCCACATGTACCTATGACCTAACCAAGCTCAAATGGAGGCATATGCCCACCGGGGGACCCCCGATGGGATGCAGTCAAAGGGGTAGACCGCGCGGTCAACAGAACTAGGGTTTCTTCGGAAATCGAGCGTCGGATCTAGGGAATGGCCCCAAAACTTGTGTGTGTCCACATGGCATGCAAAAAATTGATTTGAGATGGTTTTATATCCAAGGCTACCCCCAGGTGTGTCCGGCTTCTCGGACGGGGGGTTCCTACACTTGGGCGGATTCTGCATGTATAGGGGGAACTCCTCGGAGGTGAACCGGAGAGAAACTTGATATCATATGGGATGATCCTTGTTTCCACATGTACCTATGACCTAACCAAGCTCAAATGGAGGCATATGCCCACGGGGACCCCGATGGGATGCGATCAAAGGGTAGACCGCGCGGTCAACAGAGCTAGGGTTTCTTCGGAAATCGAGCATCGGATCTAGGGAATGGCCCCAAAACTTGTGTGTGTCCACATGGCATGCACAAAAGTGATTTGAGATGGTTTTATATCCAAGGCTACCCCCCCAGGTGTGTCCGGCTTCTCGGACAGGGGGTTACTACACTTAGGCAGATTCGCATGTATAGGGGGAACTCTCTCGGAGGTGAACCGGAGAGAAACTTGAGATCATATGTGATGATCCTTGTTTCCACATGTACCTATGACCTAACCAAGCTCAAATGGAGGCATATGCCCACCGGGGACCCCGATGGGATGCAGTCAAAGGGGTAGACCGCGCGGTCAACAGAACTAGGGTTTCATCGGAAATCGAGCATCGGATCTAGGGAAGGGCCCCAAAACTTGTGTGTGTCCACATGGAATGCACAAAAGTGATTTGAGATGGTTTTATATCCAAGGCTACCCCCGAGTGTGTCCGGCTTCTCGGACGGGGGTCCTACACTTAGGCGGTTGCATGTATAGGGGGGAACTCCCTCGGAGGTGAACCGGAGAGAAACTTGGGATCATATGGGATGATCCTTGTTTCCAAATGTACCTATGACCTAACCAAGCTCAAATGGAGGCATATGCCTACCGGGGGACCCCCGATGGGATGCGATCAAAGGGGTAGACCGCGCGGTCAACAGAACTAGGGTTTCATCGGAAATCGAGCATCGGATCTATGGAATGGCCCCAAAACTTGTGTGTGTCCACATGGAATGCACAAAAGTGATTTGAGATGGTTTTATATCCAAGGCTACCCCCCCAGGTGTCCGGCTTCTCGGACGGGGGTTCCTACACTTGGGCGGTTCGCATGTATAGGGGGAACTCCCTCGTACGTGAACCGGAGAGAAACTTGATATCATATGGGATGATTTTTGTTTCCACATGTACCTATGACCTAACCAAGCTCAAATGGAGGCATATGCCCACCGGGGACCCCAGATGGGATGCGATCAAAGGGGTAGACCACGCGGTCAACAGAACTAGGGTTTCGTCGGAAATCGAGCGTCGGATCTAGGGAATGGCCCCAAAACTTGTGTGTGTCCACATGGCATGCACAAAAGTGATTTGAGATGGTTTTATATCCAAGGCTACCCCCAGGTGTGTCCGGCTTCTCGGACGGGGGTTCCTACACTTGGGCGAGATTATGCATGTATAGGGGGAACTCCCTCGGAGTTGAACCGGAGAGAAACTTGATATCATATGGGATGATTTTTGTTTCCACATGTACCTATGACCTAACCAAGCTCAAATGGAGGCATATGCCCCCGGGGGACCCCCGATGGGATGCAGTCAAAGGGGTACACCGCGCGGTCAACAGAACTAGGGTTTCTTCGGAAATCGAGCGTCGGATCTAGGGAATGGCCCCAAAACTTGTGTGTGTCCACATGGCATGCACAAAATTGATTTGAGATGGTTTTATATCCAAGGCTACCCCCCGAGTGTGTCCGGCTTCTCGGACGGGGGTTCCTACACTTGGGCGGATCTCGCATGTATAGGGGGAACTCCCTCGGAGGTGAACCGGAGAGAAACTTGATATCATATGGGATGATCCTTGTTTCCACATGTACCTATGACCTAACCAAGCTCAAATGGAGGCATATGCCCACCGGGGGACCCCCGATGGGATGCAGTCAAAGGGGTAGACCGCGCGGTCAACAGAACTAGGGTTTCTTTGGAAATCGAGCATCGGATCTAGGGAATGGCCCCAAAACTTGTGTGTGTCCACATGGCATGCACAAAAGTGATTTGAGATGGTTTTATATCCAAGGCTACCCCCGGGTGTGTCCGGCTTCTCGGACGGGGGTTACTACACTTAGGCGGATTCTGCATCTATAGGGGGAACTCTCTCGGAGGTGAACCGGAGAGAAACTTGAGATCATATGTGATGATCCTTGTTTCCACATGTACCTATGACCTAACCAAGCTCAAATGGAGGCATATGCCCACCGGGGGACCCCCGATGGGATGCAGTCAAAGGGGTAGACCGCGCGGTCAACAGAACTAGGGTTTCGTCGGAAATCGAGCATCGGATCTAGGGAATGGCCCCAAAACTTGTGTGTGTCCACATGTTCCGATGACCTAACACAACACAAAGTAAGAAAAAAGTCCATGGTTCAACTGTTATCGGAGGCCGATCAAAGGGGTAGATCTGCGGGGCTCCCGGATTAGGGTTTCGTCTACCGGAGGGAATAGTGATGTAAGATAGGGTAATTATTGGTACTACATGGTCCGATGACCTAACACAACACAAAGGAATAGAAAAGTCAATGGGTCAGCTGTCATCGGAGGTCGGTCAAAGGGGTAGATCTGCGGGGCTACTGGATTAGGGTTTCGTCTATGGGAGAAAATATTAAGTTAAGATGGTATTTTTTTTATGCGCATAGCTTGGGAATGTAGAAGATTAAAACAACTTAGCATGGACCTATATTAATATATTTTATAAATATAATTGACATTAATAAAATTTAAATAGAAAATAAATTGAAAAAAGAAAAAAATGGGTCTATGCCGAGGGCTGCCGTCGGCATAGCCTCGGCCCTCGGCATAGGGTTAGGGTTTGGGGAACGGACAAGGTCGGGTCGAGCCGGACCACGCGCCCGAGCCGCACCCCCTTTTCCCCATTTCCTTCCGCGCCCGAGCCCGAGTCGCGCCGCCGCCTGCTAGCTTCCCCCGCCGCCCCCTGCTCACGCCGCCGCCTGCTGGCGCCGCCGACCGCCCCTGCAAGCTTCCCCCGCCGCCCCTGCTAGCTTCCCCCGCCGCCCCGTGCTAGCTTCCCCCGGTCGCCCCTGCTAGCTTCCCCGCCGCCTGCTCGTGCTGCCGGCCGCCCCTGCTACCTCCCTGCTCGCGCCGCCGGCCGCCCCTGCTCGCGCCGCCGCCGCCCCCTGCCTCCCCGTCGCTGCCGCCACGCGCAGTAGAAGCCCCTGCCTCGACCCCGCAGCCCCCTGCCTCATCTCTCATCTCTGTAAGTTTTTTTTTGTAACTTTTGTTTCTAAGATTGTATGCTATTTAGAAATAGAAATAGAAAATGTGAAATGTGAAATAATTTGTGAAATGTGAAAATAGAAAATGTGAAAATGTGAAATAGCAAATGTGAAAGTGTGAAATAGAAAATGTGAAATAGAAATACAAATGGAAAATGTGAAAATGTGAAATAGAAAATGTGAAATAGAAATACAAATAGAAAATGTGAAATGTGAAATAATTTGTTTTTTATTGAATGGAAATAGGTGCCGTCGTGACCGCCGACCTCGTGACCGCCCCGTCGTGACCGGCCCGTTGTGACCGCCCCGTCGTGACCTCCTTGTCGCCGTGTCCGTGATTCTCTCCGTCCGCCGAGGGTGAGCTAAAACATCGCCTCCCCTTCTCCGCATTTTCTTATGTCACTAGATTCATTTTCCAAGTCCAGTTGCGTAACCTAGGTGTCACTTCCCGTCCGCGAGCGTTACGCGGATAAATATGCATTAGTGGTCCGCATATTTTGAACCGTAACGCTTGCGGCATTTACGGGACAGTCGGCGGATGCGTAGTTGTCTACGTTTTCCATGTTCTACTCCGGTCCGAGTCGGGATTTCGGCGGCGCCTCCCCGTTGTTCTCCGGATGCACATCCTCTCGGCTTTTTGCCGAGACGTGTATCGGGAGAGCAGCGGGGAGGTGCTGCCGAAATACCGACTTGGACCGGGGTAGAGCATGGAGAACGTAGCCAACTACGGATCCGGCGGCTGCTAGGAGCCCACCTAGTAGAGATGTAGGTTGATGCATGCGTTTCGCCCGGTAAAATAAATAAAAATATGATGCATTTAATTTCCTATTTGATATAAATGCTATGTACGTGGTTTGGCTCCCAATAAAGCGAGAGGATGGCTGATAATGGATGGATGTACAATGAGCGTGTTAGTGCGACTGAGAAAACAGATGAGTGGACAAGGAAGACCCATTTTCTAGTGAATGAGTTAGCGCGTGGTACAAAGGGGCTGGTTCGGGCACTTTGCCCTTGTGTTCGCTGCGTGAAGCGTCAACGTCGTGGGAAGGATGAAATGTATAGACACCTTCTGCAATATGGGTATATGCATGGGTACGTCACGGAAATCGACTTTGATGAGCGCGAACGTGACGAGAGGTGAGGTGATGCGGCAGCGGCTCAATGGCAATGAGTACGATGGAATTAGAGACTTTCTAGATGATCTCGTCCATGCCGATGTCCCGGATTCGCCACCTCCGGAACCGGAGGCGCCGCCGAGCCGGATGCGCCGCCGAACCGGAGGAACCAGAGCCAACCGCGAAGGCCTTCTATGATATGATTGCCGCGGCTAAGAGGCCTCCGTACGAGGGCGCCGCGATTTCTCGGCTCGATGCCATCTCCCAATGTCTAGCCGACAAGACCCGGTACAACACCACCCGTGAGGGCTTTGAAGCAAGTCCGAAAACAACCGGTAACATGTTGCCCAAAGATCATTGTCCGCCTCAAAGCCCGCACGCGACGAGGAGAATGATGAAGGACCTCAACATGGATTATCAAAGGATAGACTCGTTGTCCGAAAGGCTGCGTTCTATTTTGGAGACAGTATGCGGAGGACAAGTACTTGTCCCATCTCGTAAGCGGTCTAGGTATGAAGAGGTAACGGGAAAGGATGGTCGGGTGAGGCGGTCAAGCACCGCAAAGTCGATTCTTCGATATCTCCCATTCATAAAAAGAATCCAGCGGCTTTACATGCACGAGGAGACAGCCAAACGGATGACGTGGCACAAGTATGGGAAGAGATTCGTGGACGAAAACAAGAAGTTGAAGATGGGACATCCATCCGATGGTACGGCATGGAAGAACTTCGATACAAAACACCCGCTTAAGGCAGCCGAGGCTCGGAATGTCGGAATTGCGATAGCAACGGATGGTTTCAATCCATATGGTATGTCGATCGCCAATTACGCTTGCTGGCCCGTGTTTGTTATTCCGCTCAATCTCCCTCCCGGAGTCCTAATGACGAGGAAGACCATGTTTCGTCGCCGATCATTCCAGGCCCTCATTACCCGGGGAAGAATTTGAGTCTCTACATGCAGCCGATTGTGGAAGATTTGAACCACTCTTGGCACCACGGGACATTGACGTACGACCGAGCATCGAAGACAAACTTCGCATGAGAGTTTGGTTGCGGTATACCATGCATGACATGCCCGGGTACGCCCTAACATGTGGATGGTGTACAGCTGGTAAGTGGCCATGCCCGAGTGTGCGGGCATCGGCTTGAGTTCCTTTGGCTACGAAGGGTCGCAAGTATGTTGCGTTTGACACGAATCGACAGTTCCTCAAAAGGAGGCATCCGTTTAGAGAAGACAAAAAGAACTTCAAGAAGGGCAAAGTTGTGCATGAAAAAAAAGATGTGCCGAAGTTTGATGGTACACTTGTTGAAGCCGAGCTACGTGCTCTCGTGCCGGCAGCCGACGCCAATCGGCCATCAATTTGAGGGATATGGTGTAACGCACAACCGGACTCACGAGGCGGCTTTAACGAAGCTCGAGTATTACAAGGACCTCGAACTTCCCCATAACATCGATGTGATGCACACCGTAAAGAATGTCGCGGAGTCCGTCTTTCACACATGCCCGAACATTCCCGGGAAGTCAAAGGATAATGTCAAGGCTAGAGTCGATATTGAGATCCTCTCGTGATAGGGAAAAATTACACATGAAGCGTCCTATTGGCCGTCAAAAGAATTGGTTCAAGCCGCATGCCAACTTCCGCCTTGATTCCATCCAAAAGAAGGAGGCATTCAGGTGGCTCAAATACGTCGTGATGTTCCCGGATGGTTATTGCTCGAATATGAGTAAGGGAGTTAATCTTTCGACGGGAAAAGTCACCGGGCTCAAGAGTCACGACTATCATATATGGATTCAGCGGCTCATGCCGGTGATGCTTCGAGGGTATATCCCCGAGAAAGTCCGGCGAGTGCTTGCGCAGCTTGAGCCATTTCTTCCGCACGCTCCGTGCTAGCAGATATGTCCCGAGGTTATTGCAAAGCTACAACATACGAGTGCCGGAGTTGCTATGCAATTTGGAGATGATATTTCCGCCGGGCTTCTTTACTCCGATGGCACATCTCATTGTGCACCTCGCCAACGAGGCACTCTTGGGTGGTCCGGTGCGGTTTCGTTGGCGGTTCGTATTGAGAGAGAGTTTAAGTATATTCGAAAGATAACTCGGAAACAAGGCCAAGATTGAAGCATGCATAGCTGAGGCAATATGCCTTCGGGAGATGGCAGATGCCGCGACAACGTACTATCCCGATGATGTTCCCACTCAAGCATAACCCGGTCACTCGTTACAATGTCGACGTGCCCGAGAATGACCCCAAGCTAAAACTATTCCAATTCCCCGGTGGCAAGGCTGGTAAAGGAACAAAATATAAATTGGAGAACGAAGAGAAGGATTGTATAATGCTATATGTGCTTATGAACATGGAGGAAGTGATCCCATTCGTAAGGTAAAATGGTGAACAAATTACTTTGCAGCTAGTAACCTCGTCTCGGTCTAATGCTTATTTTCTCCTTTCAGCAAATTCACGGATGAAATGTGGCCGTATGATGAATTGCCCGTACCCTCGGAGATGGACACTCTACTCGAAAGAGGGTGCTCCCGGAATTAATAAAAACTTTGTGACATGGTTCATGGAAAAAGTAATTTCTAACCTTTCCTCTTACATTGCAACATGTGACTTGTCCCTCTTATTACACGTAACTAATGCACACAACAAATTTGAAATGTTCTTGTAGGGCCGTGAGAGAAACGTTGATATGATAGATGAGTTGAAATGTGTTTCCCAAGGTTGTAGCCGTGAGGTGACCAAGTATGATAAGTATGATGTGAATGGGTTTCGCTCCACACAGAGACGCACCAGAAGGGCCGGGCGAATCCCAAAACGATAAATACTGGGGTCTTCACCAAAGGAGCCAACAACTTTGATTACTACGGAAGGTTACAAAGTGTATACGAGTTGACATTCAATCGTACGAACGTGCAACTCAATATCGTCGTGTTCAAGTGTCATTGGTTCGACCCAATAGGTGGACAGAGAAGTGATAAGTCCATTGGGTTAGTTGAAGTTAAGCCTTCAACCACCTATAGCGGAGCCGATGTCTTTGTTGTGGCTCACCAAGCCAAGCAAGTTTATTATTTGCCCTACCCATGCCGAAAGCGGAACTCAAGGGTTGGGAAGTCGTCTTCCAGGTATCGCCACATGGTAACCTACCGATTCCCTCTGAGGATGATTACAACAACATTGACCCCGTGACATACGAGGGGATTTTCTATCAAGAGGAACAGGACTTTGGGGAATATATTTTAGAACCGTTTGTTCAAGAGGACCTCGGGAACGATGCGGAAACTCGTGGTGAGTCGGTGGTGGATCTAAAGGACATATCTATGCTCGGAGAAGTTACTTGAGGCGAATGACAATTATGATGAGCCTCCACCCGTCGACCCTTCAACTTTGTACTCACAAGATAGTGATAGTGATAGTGATCCAGAGAAAGAGAAAGAGACGGAGTATGAGAGTGAGCGTGGGAGCGATGATGGCTGGTGAGGGTCTTTTATTGTTAGTATTTATTTGTCAACATGCTTCTTAATTGCATTGTGCCTTTTATTCTTAGTATTTATTTGTCAACATGCTTCTTAATTGCATTGTGCCTTTTATTCTTAGTATCTACATTTTATTATGTCAACTCTGCTTCTTAATTGCATTGTGCCTTTTATTCTTAGTATCTTCACATAATATGTCTTTGTGCTTAACTGTTTTATTCTTCTCAATGCAGTGTGATCGAACAATATGAGCAGCGGCAAGGCAGACTCCGAGAGCTTGCTTAAGACGCTCTCGCAGGTGAAGAGGAATATTCCTAGACCCACTAGACGGAGTGATCGAGCCCCGGTGCCCAATCCGCGTTACGACGATGGTACCGATGGAGGACGAGGACGAGGAGGACGAGGTGGAGGACGAGGTGGCGGCGGGGTACACATGGACTTTGACGAGCCACCCTCCGCTTCTGGCGACGTGGCTCCTGAGTTGTTCCTAGAGGGTCCGTCTAGTGGGGAGGTGGAGATGGAGACGGAGTCTACACACGAGTCGGACTCTAGGGCTGAGTTGGAGGTGATGGAGGATGGGGGTGCGCCGAAGCCCTTGAAGCTTCGTGGAGAAGCTAGAGTCCCCGATGCGAGGAAGGAGCCGAAGACCCATGATGACAAGGCCCTTATCATTCCTTCGAGCGATGAGTAAGTGTACTACTTCAGAAATTTCGAACATGTATTTTCATCTTGGGCATAATAAACAATTTGGCATGTGTACTAATGTGTGATTTATTTGCGAGCAATCGGACATGGGATGCCAAGCCCCCCGCATGCCTAACAGCTTGCTTGGGGCTCGATTAAGAAGTTCTGGCCCGGCGGATACACTCCCCTTAGCACGGTCCCCGGTGGCGCGACGAAGCTAGCCACTACTTGGGCGGACTATGAGGATGCCCTCGCCGTAGGCTTCGCGACAGCTGCCGAGGCCGTGACCACCAAGTTCCGGGTAAGGCATATATTTCTCGAGCACCGTTCATAGTTGATGACCCTAATGTGCTAACTCATGACTTTCACAACTGATTTATGCATGATTGAAGTGCTTCTATCGTGTGGACCCGGAGCATGACACGCAGGCGCGTCTCACTTTGCGTGGCTCTTGCGAGAGGTTGACACCGCAGCGAGTGGTACAACCAAAAGTTCACCAGCGCTAGTGCCTTCTGGGCTAACAAGGGTAAGAGGGTCAAGAAGGAGTACTATGTTGGTAACCAGCCTACGGAGGAATGGGCAATGACCATTGAGGAGTACATGTTGGTGAGTAAAATGTCTATGAGATTCTACATTGCTGCTATGTTTTCATTGAATTATCTTGAGCTGAGTATTGCGTTTTCAGGTTTGTCCCGAGTGGGCCGAGCAAGCATAGGGAGGCATGGGAGGAGCTGATTAGGGCGAGGTGGCTCGGGCAGGACGAGGAGTTTGCAGCCGTGTCGAGGCGTAACATGGAGAATCGAGGCACCGGTGGCACACACTTGCGCGGGAAACCGCGACTACACCCGCTTCAAGGGGAAAAAGGTATGTATATACATGGAACGACCTTCTTTCATTTCCCGTCATGTCTCATTTGTGGTACGCTTAACTTTTCTTTTCGCGATGCGGGTGGCCGAGGCACCACCCGGGGTGGTGCTTCATGATGCCCGGATATATGACATGATGCGGACGAAGCAGAAGCCCAATCCCGCATTGCCTCGGCCACGGTACTACGGCAATGCCAAGGCCGCCAAGGAGGACTACTCGCGACATGGTCAAGTCTCGTCACCCCGAGGTGGATGACCCCTTGAGCATTCCGGTCGACGAGGAGTCGTTGGTCCTGTCGGGGCACGGGCGTCCGCATGGCCGTTTCCCTTGGCTGAATAAGGCGGTCAAGCCTACCCACTCCACGAGCTACACGCGCCTCAAGCATACCCTCACCGCCGACAGCCCCCAGCCTCGTCCACGGCCTGCTCGTCCACCCGCCTACGATGTAAGTTTTCCTCATTTTCATCCTCTTTCCGGTTTTCCTTCCTACATGGCTAAGTGTTTACGAGATTCATTGTTTCTGAAATTGTAGCCTGAGTTCGAGGCGGCCTTCGAAGCCTGTAATGAAGCTTATCGACAGGCCGGCTGCGCGGTGGAATAGGCAGAATACGGCCTACATGGCGTATATAGGAGTAAGTCCGAATCTTTCTTCTCGCGCAAGTAGATGACAAGTCTCGGCTTGATGCTTTATTTCTGCAAAGCCTAACTTGTAACCTATCTTGCAGGAAATGATGATCTCTATGTCTATCGGTACACCGCCACCGGCTCGAGTTACCGTGGCGGGGGACATGCCTATCATGCCATCGAGGGCAGCTTTCGCTGCGACTTACTACGGATCCACACCGGAGGTAAGTTCTTTGCCAAACCGGTAGTTACCACTTTTCTTTGCCTCGCAAGTTGCTAACATGTAGGGAACATGTAGGGAACGGGATGGTCCGGGAACCAGGCATCGCCGGGTGGGCGCGAGGTCACACCGGTTCATGAAGGTGGTCGGTCTCCTGGGCGTTCTGCTGGTGCCTCTCCGTCGACTACTCCTGGGACTACTCCCGGTGCCTCTCCGTCGACTTCTCCTAGGCATACCACCGGTCCTTCTCCAGGTGGTTCTTCCGGAGCTTCTACCGGAGCGCAACCCCGGGCTGCTCGTTTCGCCAACGATGTGGGCGGACACACCCCGCCCGGGTCCTTCCTCCGCTAGTCGGCTTAGAACTAGGGTTGCTTGCTACTACTATGTATGCTACTATGACATGGCACTCTCCGCTCTCCGCTTGTATGCTACTATGTGCACCATGTATGCTACTATGTGAATTATATGCTATTTTGGTGAATTATGGCGAATTTGGTCGATTTTGGATGAATTGGACCTGCTGAATTGAATTTGAATTGCAACAGGAACAGAAACAGGAACAGAAACAGAAACTGGAAAAAGAAAAAAAAAATATTGCAAGGCCTACGCCGACGGCATTGCCGTCGGCATAGACACTAACATGGACCATATGGTCAGGTCTATGCCGACGGCAATACCGTCGGCGTAGACTATGCGTCTGGACGGCCGCCACGTGGCCATGTCATGCACGTCTCTATGCCGAGGGGGTTGCCCTCGGCGTAGACGCCCACCGCGGCAGCACCGGCTCGCGCCACGTCGCCCGTTCGTCGCCGGGCCGCTGCCTCTATGCCGAGGGGGTTGCCGTCGGCGTCCGCCGACGCGCCGTTAACGGTGACGACGCGCCGCCAGGACAGGCCGAGGGCGGAGACGCCGAGGGGCTCACCTGGCCGTCGGCGTAGGTGACGTACGCCGAGGGCCGGACGTACGCCGACGGCGAGCCTACCTATGCCGAGGGACCTGGACGCCGAGGCCATACGCCGAGGGCTGCCGTCGGCGTAGCCTACGCCGAGGGCCAGGCGTGGCTACGCCGAGGGCAGCCGGCCGTCGGCGTCTCGGGCGATTCCTGTAGTGGCATGACCAACCTTCTAAAAAATTTGAAGGCACCCCATGGCCGACCTTGATGCCATCTCTTCGTTCCTCAAGCATGTGCCTCTCCGGTTGGAGGAGTAGATGTCTCCCTATAGGTGGGCAGCTTATCTTGGTCAACTCGGTCCTCACCGCCATGCTTGCTGACGCCATGGGAGCCGGCCTTCTTCCAGCCGCTGTGGTCAAGGCTATCGAAAAAAGGGGCCGTGCTTTTCTCTGAACCGAAGAGGAGACCTGTAATGGCGGGCAGTGCTTGGTTGCCTGGGATAAGGTCTGCGTCCCCAAGAAACATGGAGAGCTGGGTGTCCTCTCTATCAATTCTCAGAACTCTGCTCTTTTTGCAAAATTCCTCACCAAGCTCCACTCCAATTAATACTACTGCTCACTAGGTCTGCTGGTTTCGCCGTGTGTATGGCTGGGGTCCTCTAGAGATCTTGGGGATACCCATCATCTCGACACTCCAGTTTGAAAAGATATTGCTTCGGGCCTCCAGACCTTTCGAGCCATTTCCAAAGTTACTGTTAGAGGTGGGAGCTCTACGGCCTTCTGGTCTAACCTTTGGCTTGGAGACACCCCTCTCCAAAAATTTCCCTGACCTCTTCTCCCACTCCACTTGCATCCATATTAGCTATGAAGAAACCACCATCAACACCTCCATTGTGTGGAGTATCTGGAAGAGAAGGAATTCCCGGACTTTCGATGGCGTCAAAGAAGACATTTCCTTAGTTGTCTGCCGATGTTTTGCAGATGTTAGACTTTGAGCTCATAGATGTATCACCCCTTCTTCCTCCTCTGTTCTTAATAATTGGTGTAATGGGTACGACCCACCCTGAGGGTCCCCCTCCTCCCTCTATGTCCTCTAAAAACTGGAAATGCTCCCCCTGTACTCTCTTGTGAGGTTCGTTTATAAAGTGTTCAGACTAGCGTAAGCCCGCCGTAGCCAGAGTAAAACCAACGGATGGAGGTGTGCTCCGGTGTCTTCCTCCTCAGCTGCACGGTTCTAAAAAATTGAAGTTGTTCCGCTTTTAGTACAAATACGTGAAGAAAATTTCACGAAACGGAAAAACATGGAGCGGCGGTTTATTTACGTCCCACTGGGTCAAGCTGCTGCTGGTGTTCTACTACACTTGACACATTAGTAGTTCTCTTCCAATAATGGTTTGCCCAAGAAAGAAGAAATCAAGAATGATTGATATGTGCTGCAATAGTTCTGCGAGACGAGCTTGAGCGCGCGGAGCTCCCACACCTCCTTTTGCAGCAGCCGGTTCTCCTCGGTCAGCACCTCGCAACATCGCTTCATGAACTCGTAGTCCACCTCCGCCTGCTTCAGCTTCGTCCTAGATGAGGTGGCGTGGGCGTAGTGATGGCGACAACAAGCTCGTGGCGACGGCAGAGAGCTACAACTTGATTTGCGCGGCGGCGAGAACGGATCAGACAAGTTCGACTCCGACGAAAGGTACGTCGATTCATTCACCGACGACCTCGATTCGATGGCGGCAGATGTGAATCGTGTTGCGATGAAGTCAAATTGGGATATACTGGGTGCTGGAAAACATGCCCGGAAGAGGAAGGAGGATAGAGATTGTGCATAATGTTTTGGTCACTTATTAGTGGCGGTGGGAGGTAAATTACAGCTGCTCCGCATTTTTCTGTTTCACGAAACCAACTCCGCGTATTTGTTTCAAAAGCTGGAGCAGCTTCAGTTTTTCAGAACCAAAGAGCTGGAGGGAGGGGACACTGAAGCAATCGTCTGCTACCATGTCAGGTGAGATGATACGTGTGAGACTGGTCGTAGAAAGAACACCAATTCTTGCGAGTTGTAACTTGTAATTGGAGAAAGAAGATTGATGTATATGTTTTCTGTTAAATAAAAAAATTACCTGAAACTATGTGTAAGTTATTACAATCACATACGCTGACCACTTCAAAAAACTAAATTACACAATAGTAACATGGCTCTTGTAGTTGCAGATGCTTTTATAGGACATATGGATATGTCAGTGTGATGTGTACGGGTCAAGTGATGAATTCATTTTTAGTGACATCGACCTCAAGCCGACTTGCTTGCATTTGACTTTTGTATATGCGATATTCTGGAGTCTGCATGACTGCTAAGCTTATCTCATTCACACCCTTTCGATCTAAAGAAAACATCCGTATATGTAGTACTTGTTGTATTCCAGTGCCATCGATGTCAATTCATGCACGTCCACAAATAACTGGAGCGAGGACATTATTGTGCAAAGCAAATAGATGCATGCATATGACCTAAGAATCATTCAAAATTCTTTTTATTTATTTTTTCAAACAATTTTTTTGTGACATTCCAGCCGGCCTCAGCAAACAATTGCAATATATGTATACACAACATCAACACTATAATTGTGTCCTTTCAATTAAATTCTGGCCATGTGCATCGATTGATGCAGAGGCTGGAGCAGTGATCCCATATCGAAAATAAAACTTGCGTCCTTTCAAATGTCAGTTCAAGAGGCATGACTTTAGTATACGATGAAGCCCATTGTAACATCCATGCCACCCCTGGCATGTTAACCCTTGCATCTCTCTAGGATCTCTAGGGTAGCCTCACAGATCAATACCAGCTTTTTCTGCGCACTTTGTCCTCACTCATTGCATCCGGAATCAACATCTCGGCTGGTTACGCATCTTCAAATCATTTCAGGCCAAGAATGCTTAACCTTGGAGTTCTTTGGAGACGAGCTTCCGGAAAAAGAAGTTAGAACTCATTGGTATGAGTACGTATCCTATCAATCCTATTAAGCCATCGGCCAGGATGTCACACCCATACCCGAAGAAAAATATATATGATGAAGCCCAAGTATTAGGAGGTGCGGTCGCATTTAATTTGAAACAGATTCACAAAATAAATGCAATTGAGTTGTTGCCTTTATAAGTTCTTGAAATAAAAAAGGAAGAGCAATAATGCACCCACTAACGGCGAGGCTAAGAAGGAGGAGGAGGAGGGGAAGTAAAAGAAGAAATGAGTGCTCGCAACAATCATAATGTGGATCTTTTAAGGTTCATGTATTAGCAATGCAATTAAACTGATAAAATGGCTATGCAATTCACATATACCCTAACACCCCATCTCACCGGGAAATCAACAGTGGACAGAACAATCTCAGAGTTACCGAAGCGACTGCTAGAGGAGCAACATCCAGCATACCACAGTGCAAAACAAAGCTTTATAATTGGTTTTAACAATAACCATTAATCTCTTATATGGCAACTATCTATATCAGACGAAGCTAAAAATATGAGTCTATCCCACTTGGTTAGGAAAGTGGATGTACAATCTAGCCACAAGTCTCCAGGAACGCATATTAAGATACGTATTGTTTCAAAAAAATAGGGCTTTCTCTACCATATTTCTTTCAAAAAAAGAAGCTAAAACTATATTTAATAATTTGTAGGTAGTTTCATACCCGGCAATGGTGACTAACGCTTTGTTAAACCCGACTTCCCTAAGCTAAATCGGAGGCGACTGGGACTTTGTGTACCACAACTGGGAGCTGATTCTATAGAAACTTCTCGGGTATGCTCTCTGAAATAGAAATCCAATGTTCTGTGTTGCATATCTCTACAATGAAAAGATACATACCCCATATTTACATCACAAATAGACATGTAGCTTACTTCTGATTCGGCATATTAACAACAGTTCGTATCATATAGACATCGGCATGCATCCATCTAAGAAGTGGGATATGTAAATTACGTCCAGAAACACTTTCTCTTATTTTTTGAAATCATCTATTTCTTGGACATGACTTCATTGTACATATTTAAGACACGACTAGTTCTCAGTCGACCTGGAACTAAATTACGTCACCAATTTCATATGCATTTCATGTGCAAATGGGAAAAAATGTTAATTGCATATACATGCGCAGTTCGCATATGCACGAATCACAATACAAATCTAACGGTTCTTGAGTCGAACTAGAGCTAAGTTAATTCTCGGTTGACCTATAACTAGCAAAATGATATACTACCACCATTCATAAAACAAAAAAGAATAACTTTTTTTCTGAAGTCAAATTATATAGAGTTTCACCAAGATTTTAGAAAAATCAATTAATAACTATGACATGACGTATATATAATATGAATATGTATATCGTGATGTACCTAACGACATTGATTTTGCACGATAGATGTTAATAGTTTTTTCTAATAAATTGGAAAAGTTTACATCGTTTGACTTTTGGAAAAAAAAATTATACGCCTTGTTTTACGGAGTGGAGGTAGTACATATTTTCTACTTTATTACGGACTTCTTCCATTTCATAATTCTTGCCGTGCTTGTAGTTCAAATTTAAACTATGGCAACAAGAATTATGAAAGGGAGGGAAACACATCAGATGCATATAGTTTGGTGCGATTAGCTCATTTTCAGTTAAGTTGAGCGTTGGCCAGAGTTCCAGTTTGCGCATGGTTTGACTCCATCAACCCATGCAAGCACCATCGCTTGGTAAATTTTGAGCGAATAATGACACCAACAATTTATATGTTTTTTGGCCTCGCCCCATGCATGCTTACCTTGTCAAGTTTGGTAGTACTTAGGCGGGTGCTGCCGACATCCATGCCATGACACCAATGGGCGCCTATAAATGGGCGCCAGGAAGACGCTCAAATTCATCAACACAGACCACCACCACCACGCACAGCAGCACTGATAAGCTAGCTAACCAAAAGCTAAACATGTTGCAGTCTGCTCCTCCTCCAATGGCGTCCCCCCAACCTGTGAGTTTGCTAGTTCTCCTCGGGACGGTCGGCTCCGGCGTGCTCGCCATTCTGCTGGTGGCACTTAGCACGTACGGTCGCCGCTGCCGCCACCCGGCGCTCCGTTTCTTCGTCTGGGGCGCCTCCGTCGCCTTCATCCCCCTTGCCTCCTCCGCCATCTCCGCCTTGCTGCAGCAGAGGAAGACGGACCGAGACCGACATGAACAGTACTGCGAAGAGAAACCGGCCGACTGCGCGCCATTCCCGCAAGGCAGCAGGAGTCCGGAGGTCCAGGTCATGTGGACGATCCTCCTGTGGGCAGTGATCATGGTCATCATCAGGGGCAACGCCGACACGGCCGCGGCCTCCGCAGCCACCGCCGCCGCCACGCCTTCCACCGGAGACGTCAGCGTCGACGGCCAGATGGTCCGGATCCCCGTTGAGCTCCTTGCCAAGTACGCCTTCGTGGCTTGGCTAATCGTCTTCTGCATGCCGGAGGCAGAATGGCTGGGATTTGCTAGAAAATCCATCTTCGTCGTGTTCTTTCTCCTCGGCTTTGCCAAGGTGGTGCTCAAGCTGGTCGCCTTCTTCCTGGCGAGCGGCTCCTACGCCGTCGGCAAGAACGCGCGGCTCGTGTCCGGCTACATGGCGCAGCTCGTCGAGGAGGGCGCCGTGGAGGGCCATGGACACGTGCCCCCTTACCTGGTGATGGGGGAGAGCAAGGACCACGTCGAGGCAACCCCGGAGGGCTACCGCATCAAGCGCGAGGCCCTCGATGACAAGCTCGGCGCCCTCGTGACGCTGGACCGCGTGTGGCGGCAGTCCGATCACGGCGACGGCCTCCTCGGCAAGCAGCTGGAGCTGAGGGACCTCTGCCTCTCCTTATCCCTCTTCAAGAGCCTCCGTCGCCGGCTGTCGGGGTATCCCCTCGCCGAGGAAGGGTCCAGCGACGCCCTCGACTTCGTGCTCAGAGGCATGGACACGTCCGGCGACAAAGGAGGCGCCGACGCCGACCGGGTGTTCCGAGTCCTCGTGGACGAGCTCTCCTTCGCGGGCGATTTCTACTACTCCCCGCTCCCGCTCTTCTCGTTCAGTGGCTGGTGCGCCGCCCTCAGCTACCTCCTCTCCGTCCTCATCATCGCCGGAGCTATCGGCGTGGGATGCGTATATCAAGTAAAGAGAGTGATCGTCTTCAGCATGGAGTTCCCCGATGACGCGGCGTCCGACAAGAACCCGGAGATCACGCCGGCGCAAAAGGCTTACTACCTCATTACCCTGTTCCTACTGCTGGCCACCGTGCTCACCGAGACCTGCGAGATCATGGCCGGCGTCTGCTCCAACTGGACCAAGATGGCCTTGCTCGGTACCTACATCAGACGCGGCTCGCCGGGGCGATTCACGCACGCGGCGCTGGAAGTGGTGCTGCGGCTCAAGCCTGCAAAGCGCTGGAGCAACAAGATCGGGCAGAACTCGGTGCTGGAGCACCAGCGCTTCGGCAAGCGATCCGGGCTCTTCTCGGACAAACTTTACGGGCGCGCGGGGCTGATGAGGTCGGTGCAAGTCTCGGCGGCCGTGAAGGACGCGGTGTTCAGGTCCTTGAAGATCACGTACGGGGGGTTGGACAGAGGAAGCACGGCGGAGCCGAGATTCGCAGTTAGCGGCATGGCCGCCTCGGCCTGGGCGTGGCCGGCCAACGGCACCCAGGAAACCTTAAGCAGCACCACGGAGCATATCCTCGCTTGCCACATCGGCACGAGGCTCTTCGAGATGAAGTACTCGCACACGGCGTGCCCAACGTCGGCGGCGGCCGACAAGACCGCGGCCTGCCACCTGTCGCACTACTTCGCATACCTGGTGGCGGCCGCTCCGGGGTTGTTGCCGGACAGCACCGCGTGGACCGAGAAACGGTACAAGGAAGTGGCGGAGGACGTGCAGGCGGCGCTGGGGGAGGACATTAACGGCGCGAGCGAGTCCACGGCGGAGAGGTACGAGCAGCTTGTGAAGGAGCTGAGCGCGAGCTCCCGGGACAAGGTGCTGCGACGCGGCGCCGAGCTTGGGAGGCGCCTGGTGGAGGCGTACGTGGGGGACGAGGCGGCGGCGTGGCGGTTCCTGGCCGACTTCTGGTCGGAGATGGTGCTGTTCGTCGCGCCGTCGCAGAACGTCAAGGGCCACGTGGAGGCCATGGGTCGTGGCGGCGAGTTCGTGACGCTCGTCTGGGCGCTTCTCCTGCACGCGGGCGTCACGGATAGGGCCGACCCACCTCATGCTAGTAGCATCCCATTCCCATGAAGTGGGAAATCGTCAAGTAGTAGTATTAATTTTTGTTCCATTTCATACATCTTTTGTTTTTTATAGGAAAGTCTTTTGTTTTAGGTTTTAAACCCCGTCCCTTGTCATAATTTCCTTTTTCTAATGTAAATCAAATCCTTAACATGGAGAGTCTCTTCTTTTTGAGCTACATCTACATTGTCTCGCAAAATATGACAACTCCTAAACTAAGTAGGATGATATACATGGAGGTGGCGTTTTGGCTCATAGGTGCATATACACCTATTATACAAAATAATTGAAAAATAAATTTAAAAGTGTCAAAAAATTCTGAAACAAAATTTCTGGTGTACGTCATGATATTCTATGTTCGTACACAAATTTTCGTGGGAAAATAGTATTTTATGTGGCATGTATAAAAATAATATGTTCTGTATGTAATCGTGTTGGAGCTGCAAAACTTGTCTTTTTTACGCGGGACACAAAAAATATTCTTTGTTTATGAAAGCTTGTGCATCCAGGGGTATATATGATGCCCCCCATAGAGGGCCTCACAGCGATTAGCGCTTCTGGTCCATTAGATCTTTCCATCAGTGCATCTTGTCCGTCCATTCTTTTCACAGGGCGGTATAAAAAGCGGCGAAAAACCTAGCCGCCAGCCCCAATCCCGTCGCCCGGTTCCTCCTCCCCAATCCCTGGCCTCGCTCCCCATCCCAATCCCCTCACCTCCACCTCGTCCTCTGGTCCTCGTGGAGGAGCCACTGCCGGCTATGGCGAGCATGCAGGAGCGCGAGCAGCGCTGCCGTCCGCCGCCGCACGACCATCTCAGCAGCAACGACGCCTCGTTGCTTCTCCTCCTTTCCCCTCCGCCCCCATCCCGGTCGCCGCATCGCGCACCTCTCCTCCTCACCATTGCGGCCGCCGCATCGAGCCACCACTGCTCGATCCGGTCGAGCGGGGACGAAGGGGCGTAGTAAACTTCCAAGCGGAAGGTGTGGGGGCGAGCAGATCTGGGGCGCAGCGACGAGGATTGCAGCTCACCGGCGAAGCGCTTGCGGCCGGACATTCACGGTGTTGTCCAGGCTGTGGTGACCACGATTGAATTTGAGGTGAGTTTTATTACCTTGTCCTCTTGCCCTTTCTTTGTGGTTTTCGTGGCGTTATCGTTCACTTTTGGATTCCAAGGGGCTCAGACGAATGTGGTATGTGCAGTCTGCGAGGAAGAGGAGGAAGCAGAGATGTTGCTGGAAAGGGAGAAGGTTGAGGGAGAAGGAAGAGGAGGTCTCTAGGCCATGGTTCTCCATGTGGTACAACCAGTCCGTGTTGGACTAGCGGCAGATGCCAGTGCTTGATGTTGTGTACATCTGATGACAGCTACTACTCATCATCGAAGCTATTTAGCTTCTATCTAGACAACCAATCGTGTGATGGCTTCATGGAGGCACTTGGCCGGCAGCTTCGTTTGGCTGGCCAGTGTATCATTTTTTGTAGTCCTTTATAGAACGTTCTCCAAGAATATTCAGTTTGCTGATTTGTGTTTTTTTAGAGGGCTTATTTGTGTTTCTGTATTATCAACAGGTCCCACTTCCTTTGCACCTATGATTGTGAGTGAATTGTGGATAGTAGTGGTGGCCAATACCATGTCAAGTTCTTATAATAGCAGATAGACAGGTTTATTCTTGTACCAGTATTCTAATTCTGTTATATAGTACTATACTGATTGCTTATATAATACAATACCTGTGTGTAACTTGTTCTGCTCTCTTTACCAATTTGCACAGGTTACACGCAGTGTTGACACAGCTAATGGATAGCTGAGCCCACAGGAAAGGGAAACTATAGATGCCACTGTGAAATCAAGGTATATTCACCTGATATTTCCACCGCTATAATAACAGTTATGTTATATGCAATTTACATATTGTAATATTGAGCTCTTACATTTGAAGAAAAATATATGATGGTGTTCTGCTCTCTTTACCAATTTGCACAGGTTACACGCAGTGTTGACACAGGTAATGGATAGCTGAGCCCACAGGAAAGGGAAACTATAGATGCCACTGTGAAAGCAAGGTATATTCACCTGATATTTCCACCGCTATAATAACAGTTATGTTATATGCAATTTACATATTGTAATATTGAGCTCTTACATTTGAAGAAAAATATATGACTTGTTATTTCAGTGACTACCCTTTGCCAATTGTGATTGTTGGAGTTGGTGAAGGGCCATGAGACTTGATGAGGCAATTTGATGACAACATACCTTCTCGTGCATTTGAAAAATTTCAGGTAAATGCCATTGTTCACCTTTTTTGCTTACCCTGTCATGAAAAAGCTCTTCTCTTGGTGTGGTTGATTTCTTTGCTGAAATTTATAGTATCCTTCACTGGTGGATTTTTTTTATCACTGGTGGCCAATGCTTAGTTCTGACGCTGGATGTAAGATGGAGTTTGGATCTTGTGTGTTCTCTTGGTGACTTTTGAGAAATGGCTTTGTTGCAGTGTATAGTTGGTCATATATCTTGATTGAAAGGACACGACAATTGTTGTTGATTTTTCTGTTGTCCTCCACCAGCACAAGCCAGGTAAGGGCACTCGTAGCCTCCTGCGTAATTTTTCTGTTGATTTGTCTCCTCCCCTCTCCTATCTCCTCCCCATAATTTCTCATATTTTTGTGTGTAGATGTTCTCTATCTATGTATATAAGGTATTTGTGCAAAATCCAAATATTGCAGGTACAGGTTGATTCCTTTTTTATCCCATGTTGCATACTCAATAATTTATTTCTTTTGAGATTTTCCTACAATTAACGATGACTTAAACATTTTAGATTTGCCTCTCTGTCATGACATTTTTTATCATAGATAAGATTCTCCTTTATCAAAGGTGTTTCCCTGACATGCTGCATCTTCCAATATGTACTCTTTGTTAAGTGTTCATGGTATCTTGCATATGCAATTAAGCTTGCACTGTTCCTTCGCTTTGTGTATCAATCTTGCCTCTCTGGATAACTTTGATGTATTCAAATGTGCTTACACCAATACTCTATTTTCGTGCTTATTGGCCAATTATAAGGGGTACATACTGACGGAGTTTCTGTCTATTCAGCGAATAGTAGATTGGATTATCTTGTGCATTGTAAAAAAATAGTGAATGCCTCACTTCATAAACATAGGAACGCCTTTTGGTTTGTTTGGACAGCTCAATTGATGGAGAAACACAAAATTTACCTGAAAAGCATATGAAGAAACTGAGAAAGAACTACTTCCCTTAGATGGAGAACCAAGGTACATTACCACGGTTTTGTTTTACCAAACACGAGTTAATCTTCTACTCACACCGTTTTATTTTATTTGCCTTATATTTATTTTTTGATTCAACGTATGTTCATTTACCGAGGTCCTTTTGTCACTTGGAATTACGGCTACCGGTTTTCTCCTTCATCACCCTCTTGACAGCAGTATGCCATTTCGCCGTGTATATGCCATTTACTAAAACAGCTTCTTCTTGCTTTATGTCTATATGTTGTTCGGTGAAAAGCCTGGGTTGCGTATGTTCGGTTGGAGAGGAACACAAAATGTTCGGAGAGTTTAAATTGAATGATAGATTGTAGCCCTGTCAAACTTATGCGTCTGTTTTTTGCAGACCAATAGGTACGATGTGGTCTTATTTTTTTTTCTCATATAGCTTACTTCAGATGTATTGGCTCACGCCTATAGGATATTGTACCTCACAATGGGGAAATTGTATTCATGCAGTGGTGCCAGGCAAGTCTATGCGTGCATTCATAGCTGAATTACATGAGACCAATGTGCACTGTAATCAGACAGTTCCATTTGATAAAAAAAATAGCAGTTCTAAGACTGGTCAAGGGGCCCTTTGCAATCTGTCTTCACAAACCAGACAACTATAAAGTACAACAACGCTTAGGGTGCTATTGCGTGAATGGTTAAGAAGACCTCCAATTTGGACAACTATTTAAATAAGAATCCGCTGACCGCTGCTTTTGTTTCCGTACTGCGATGTCTGGAAGATAACTATTATGCCAACTTTATATGTGACTTTATCACGCGAACAGGTACCCAGGACTGTGTTCATGTGATCTAAGAAACTCTATCAACCTGGAGTGCATGCCATGTGATGAGGAGTTTAGATCAGGAAGAACGGGTGGTTCAATACGTAGTAGTGTTTTCAGTTAGTCATTAATGCGGTGTGCTACAAACTAAACCTGAGATTTCTACATCCATAATCTCGCCTTAGTCTCCAAACAGAAGTTGTAGATAATCTTTTACGCTTTCTGTAGCGTATTTGTTTGCACACTTTGGTTGGGCGGTTTGTGAGATGCAGTCAGTAATTCAGTATTGATTTACTGACCAAAAAACGACATTTCTGTGAGAAGTGAGCTTGTGAGCTACTTCAAGTCCTTTTAGACCCCAAAGTCCAAACAATAAATTTATAGATTCAACACAAAAGTTGTGGGGTAGGTTTTCTACTTGCTAAAGCACGTATTTTTGCTAGATTACATGTTAAATTTTAATTCATGTTGGACAGAACTGAAATCATGCTCTCTTAAATAATTTTATGTTATGTTTTGTAGGATTGAGTTTGAATATTTGGCTGGGTTGTTGTGATCCAGAACTATTGGATACAATACATTGCAGGCAGAAGTAAGCAATATAAATCAAACACAGTCCCGCGAGAACGAAAATGGATCCAGACGCTTACCTGTTGATTGTGTTGCTGTGAGTATGCAATTCATGCTGTCATTCTTCTCTTAAATGTTCAGGCTGACTTTCGTGCTGTGAACTAATATTCTATAATTTCAAATTGCTTCAAACTATGAAACTACTATTATAAATTGTTACTTAGAACTCAAGAGCACCATATTATGTATTTGGAATTAACCAATGGATATCTCAAATTGTATCCTATTGTTGACTGACATTTTTATTTATGATTATATTTCTCTTTACGACCATTCTTATCTGGTGTCTTTTTTAGACCGACTCCTTTTTGGCTCATATAATGATTCCTTCTAAACTTAATAATTTTGTATGGTCATATTTCATGCTCACCAATTTTTGTTGCATACAATTTTTTCCTCTTTGGTGTGTTGTTCATTTAGGTATCAACTTTGTGAGATTATCTATAGGAATACTGCAAGATATCTATATGAGTTCTGTCTCATGCTCTGAGCAATCGTGAGATTAATCCGTCCAGACTCTCTGTAAGGTCCATGCCTTCTTTCATGTCCTGCAATAACATGTTGGGTAAACAATACTTATCTTAGGTTATATAGGTTGACATTTATGGTGTGTTATTGTATAAATTGTTTGTCTATGAAGACCACCGATTTGGAAAATGTTTAGATGACCACCAGTACTTTTGTTTATGTCTTAATATATGGAGGATAAATCTGTTATGCCAGACTATACATACACTGTTGATTGCACTAGAACTCAATGCTATGCTACTTTTTTTTTGTCATGGCAACATCACTATTTGAGATAATAGCTGACTAACCGGGTGCTCAACCTTAGTGGTTAACTTTTCAAAAACAATGTGGTTTTATTTTCTGAATATCTCTACTATAGATGTTGTTTGATCTCCTTCCAACATATCCCAAGAATAAGTTTTGTTCAGTACATTCCATTGTCTTCATTATTTTGAGCCTCTCTTTTTTGGAGGCTATTCAAATTAATGCCTTAGTTCTCTTACATTTCATTGAACTGCATCCATTAACACTGCCATATTTTCTAGGATTCTTGAACTTATGTATGATAATGAGGTGTTGGATGTCTATCTAAATAGTAGTTTCATTTTGAATTATCTTAATTAGACCAACAGTAGTTTATCATATACATGCTTTGGAGTTTGGATGCCTGTTCAGGACCAGCAAGCACCTGGGTTGGTTGGCTGGCAAGTGCTATTTTATCTACTCATTACATAGGTGACTTCCACAACAGTGACAACTGATGCTGCTGCCGCCTTCGTCATCATGTCATGATAGTAATCATCGATCATGTTCTTCGGCTCAGTGTACCCATGAAGATTCTACTCTTTAGAATCTGGCTTCAGAAAGGATGATTGATTCCTCACGTACTATAGTCAAGAACCTGACCAAATATCAGGGAAGTGTGTTGGATGATGAATTCATGTATATGTGTGGTTTGCCTTGCAACCTATGATATTGGGCTGAAAATGAGAATCATCGTGTCAAGCATTTTTCCTCCACCAATAGTTGCTATAATATATTCTCTCTAGCTTCCATGGACGTTTCTCTGGTTGTATATAAATGTTTCTAAAAAAAAGTTTGTTACTTCATTTATAATTTCTTATGATTTACTACGTTTTGTAAGACCTAACAAAAATATAATCGCTTTCCCATCTATAGACGAGCCCCACGGGGCCGTGCGCCAAGGCGCACTTCAAAATCTAGTGAACATAGAATGCCTAGATGTACATGGGCAATTTTATTTCAGAATTTTTTGATATTTTGCAATGTGTTTCCACACAGTGGGTTCATATGCACCTATGAGCCGAAATGAATATCCGGATATACATGTCTAGCCTTAGCTTCATCTTGGACCATATTTTTAGCATTAATTTTTTCAGTCATGAGTTAGATGGGCTAGTTCCATTCATATTTATTTTATCCGTAATCAGATGTAACTTCGCTTTCTGTATGATTTATATATTTGTATTGTATACATTTGTATTCTTAATTCGTTGAAGTCGTTGTTGTATATATGTTTCTTGTAGGCTCTATTATAGATTTGTCATAATGTTACTACTTTTGTTGGTTCCACCTATGTTGCCTGTATGTTTTGCCGTGCACAAGGTGAGGTGGGTGTTTGTAAAATTGATATTAGCCGTCACACCTATCTCCCCATATCTCCCCGTGCTTTGAGACCACCTCACGGCCAATGTGTCGACAATGTCACAACAACATGCTCGGAGGTGGTACACCTCGTGTGGTAGAGAGTCAGGTTTAGAGGTGTTGCCATGCCGTCGGCCTCATTTTCCTGTAGTGTTATATATATATGTGGGAAGGGACGACCGAGTGGGAGGAAAGGGACAACCAAGCTGGACTATCCAACTACCGGTAGAAACATGGTCGGGCGGCTTAGAAACGGGAGGATTGGGGGATTCGATCTTTCATAGAACACAAAGCCCTCTTCGATCGTTTACCGCTAAAAAATGTGCCCACCTATATCAGAAATAAATGTTCATGTAGTTTAAAAAGTATCCACATATATAAAAAATGTTCTTACATCTGACAAAGATGTTTATATTTTGAGAAAAATGTTCAATTTTTTTGAGAAATGCTCAAATTTTTTTATGTGCGTAAATAATAATATTTATTATTGTATTTTCCAAGAACAGAGAACGAAGTAGTAACATCAAAATAAATAAAATGAAAGAAACAGTCAAGAAAAAAAAATTGAGTCCCATCGGCTGGCCCATGTCAATGTAGAATCCTACCAATCGCCCTATGGAAAACGACGTGACCTCCACAGGGGCCGTCATAGGAGAGAACCTCTGTTCTACCGCCCGCCGGTTCCCCTCGCCTCCGGTGGCCTGCCAGCCGCCATCGAGCCGTCCTCTCCGTTCCCTGGACACGGGTGGGGAGGCTCCTGTTAAATCAGCACACGCGCTGGATGGCGGACTGCTCTGCTGCCTGACGAAATGGAGAGCGCGGGCCGGGGCGCCCGGCAAGTGCTCGACGAAATGCCCGGAACTCTTGTGCAGCACCGTGTCACTCAAGTCCAGGAATTCGTGGGACTTGGCGTCGAGAACGGGGAGTTCAGGCAAGAATTGAGCTCAGATGTGATGCCTGACATAAACTACCTGTACACTCCGATTCCAGGTATGTTACCTGTCTATCGGTTCCTAACGCTTCTTGGCTTGTGTTTGCATTTTTCCATCCTGACATTGCTTGAACACGTGCATTTTGGGTGTGATCTGCACTAGCTGAACAAAAATTTGAAAATATCTGTGAGTTGGTACAGAAGTACCAAGATGGTTAAATCGTCTGATAGCAACTTCAATCGTAGTGCTGCTTCTCTTGCCCTGAAAATGTCTGCCGTCCCACTCGCTCGGCCTGTTAAGCGACCAAATGCTGGAGTCCATGCCATGTGCTTTTGAGGACTGCCTTTTCTCTTGCTAGTGACAATGTCCGCAGTTTAATCAAATAAGCAGACAAAACATGACATGATGCCTTAACTTTTCTCATCACATGTTGATTGATGCAGAATTTCCTTTGTGTCCTTTGGTCTTTGTTTGATAGAATGACCAGGCAGCATAGGCTCCGATATAGACAACAAGAACAGGGATGGCTAGACAGATGAGATGTCTCCCACTCCCTCGTGCTGCCTGCTGCCTAGGTGGCCAAGCATGTTTAGCAAAATGGACATGTGCATTGGCCAGAGTAGCAACTTTTTGTTGTGTATCATCATTGGAACAAGCATTATTTGTCCAGAGGATCCAATTGCTGGATCAGAGGACACAGCGCTGCTGCATCTGCCAATTTGACCATGGGCTTTTGTATCCCGGCTCCGAATCCAGAAGAAAATGACCAGTTGCAAGATTACAAAGGCAAATACTACAGCAACCAACGTTAATACATAGATGGAAATTCCTAGCTGGTGTGAGTTTCCAACTATTCGAAGTAGAGAAATCCTCTTCAACAGTTCAACTAGTTAGCTGGTCATGACTCTACACAAATGTGGAAATAAAATGAACTAGAATACAACAAATCTGCAAGCAAATGAAATGGATTAGAGGCGCCTTTGATCATACACAAATCTCCCAAATTAATCATGTTCAATACATAAGTAAACATGACTATCGTGGGTATGTTGCTGAAATCTCAAACTCTTGCTCCATACTATATTGTCTGGTAGACCCCTTGTAACTTCTTCCACCTTCAATCCATGAACAATCTATTGATGGACCAACTTTCTCAGATTTTGTCACGGCCACATCACCTAGATGTTTGGGTGATTGAACACTTTCCAGTGCCAACTCTACCTGCCTCATGGTTGGACGACCCTCTCCTGTTAGTTTTATGCATGCTACTGCAATTGCAGCCACTTCATCGACTTCTTTGCCTCCCTCTTCTATAACTTGTGGGTCTAATATTTGCGATAGTTTTCCTTCTGCAAACAAGGCAGAAAAATGTGCAACAAGGCCATCACCTTCAGATGACATATATAAAAATGGCTTTTGTCTAGTCATCAGTTCGACAAGAATGACACCGAAGCCATAAACATCACTTTTCTCGGTCAGCCTCCCAGTGTAGAAGTACATAGGGTCCATATATCCTATTGTTCCTTGCACCATTGTTGTCAACCCTGATTTATCCACAGGAACATATCTAGAAGCTCCGAAATCGGCTACCTTTGCTGTTAGAGTGTCATCCAAAAGTATGTTAACTGACTTGATATCTCGATGTATGATAGGTATTGAAGCTGTCGAGTGAAGATAAGCTATAGATTTAGATGTTTCAATTGCTATCCTTAACCTATGATCCCATGAAAGTGATTTTGCTCCTTGGACATGAAGGTGACCATGAAGTGTACCGTTGGATATGAACTCATAAACCAACATTGGCACTTCTGTTTCAAGACAGCAACCATAGAGTTTCACCACATTTCTATGGTTGATTTGTGATAGGATGGCAACCTCATTGATAAACTCATCAATCTCCTTCTGAATGACCTTCTTTGGTTTCTTGATGGCTACGACATGGAGATCCGACAAAATTCCTTTGTATACTGTACCATGTCCCCCACCACCAAGTTCACGGGCTTTATCAAAATTGTTGGTCGCCTTCTTCAATTCTTCTAAGGATATGATCATTCTTTCTGCAATATCAGCCTTTTGGGATACCAATTGTTGCAGCAACTGCCCGCGGTTTTGCTCAAAGAACTTGCGCTTCATCATTTTTTCTCTATGATGTTTCAGCCTTTTTGAAATGAGGAATGCTATCAGAACGAAAAGTACAATGCCAGCCCCACTAGCAACTCCTATAACCGCGCTCATACCTGAGAAAATGTATAGCAATAAAATTATGAAAAAGCCATGTCTGAGTAGTAAATCAGAACACCAGTAAGTCCATATATACTCGTGGGAGATAGAAGCTGTAGCATTGATCACCTTTAAAATACTTGCGGCCACCTGCAGAGATAAACGAAGAGTAAGCACTACTGCAATTAACTAGTATATACATATATACTAGAGAAACAGCTAGGGAAATTAACCACTGGCACATGTGTATCTACAAGGGCATGCTAACCTTTGCATCCATCGATGAGGTAGGGGTTCCCGGTGTAACCTTCGCCACAGTGGCATGTATAGCCTCTGATCCTTGGTTTACAGAAGCTGTTCTTGCTACTACAGATGCCAGGACACTTGAGATAGTGCTGCTGCGAGCTCAGGTTGGCTGGCGGCCGTGAGCCAGTGGCGGATCGCAACTGCACGACCTCCCAGTCTAGAACAATGGGAATCTCCAGGCTGGGAGTGCGGCGCGGCAGCTCGGTGGACACACGGCGCTTACGGAACCACCCCTCCTCTGCGATGAATGCGTGCGAGTGCGGCGATGTCTCGTCCCAGGCACTGTTGGAGTCCATCCAATCAATCCAGAATTTCTTGGGCCAGCCATCCCTCGACATGGAGATGCGTGCCTGGCAGCAGCCCATTCCATAACAGTATTGGTCATCGTCTCCGTCATGGTCAAGGATGTAGGTGCCGTCCTTGTTTGAGGGGCAGAATGAGGAGCAGCCGCTGAGGATTGCCGGTTTTCCGGCGCCCAACAGCCCCGCCTGTACTCCGCACCCCATCAGAATGAGCTCGTTGCTGGTCGACAGCGAGTAGGGCCACTCATCCCAAAGGCTGAATTCTATGGAACCCCCGCCCGTGCCACCGTGCATATCAAGAACTAGGCCAGTGTTGATGACACGCACAGTGTTGTTGGGCAGGGAGATGTCAACGACTTGGAAGGTGCCGAGCATCAGCCGTGGGGTGTGGTGGTTGCTTGTGTCGCAGGTGAGGTTGAACCCTGGCAAGTAGCATCCAAGAGGGCCTATGCCGAATGGGTATGGCAGGGTAATGTTGCCGCAGGACGTGATGCAGTTACCTGCAGGGGCATGCAAAAACCAGCATAGTTATTCATTGTATCCATGGCAATCAAAGCCAAAGCTAACTATACATTTGATTCAAAAGGTAGATGCTATTTGAATTATTTTGCAGTAAAAGATTTTAAGTCATTGAGTGTACGAACCTAAGAAATCAAAAGTGACAGCATATAAAACATATATTTTTAGGTGATTTTATTCGACCATAGCATATAACTATTCATTTAGGTGACCCAAAATATTTTTGATGGAAACTGATGCTGACTTTTCGTATAGACTGTACAACGATGTCGGGCAAGACCTATATTCTACGACAATGTGATGTCAGGGGTCGATACTTAGAAACCCCCAAGAATACCAGTCATCCACACACACACACACACAAACTATTAGGGTTTACACGAGTGTAGTTCAAAGTGGATACATCAATTGGACTGCTCCTTAATAGCAAAAGTACGAAATGGAAGACATTTTATAATTAGATCAAACTATTAGGGTTTACATGAGTGTAGTTCAAAGTGGATACATCAGTTGGACTGCTCCTTAACAGCAAAAGTAATCTACTTGTAGTGGTAGTACATCGCTTGCCTGTGGGGAAAGGGAAGCAGCCTCCAGGAGTGTAGGGGTCGCCCTGGGTACCCCATTGGCACTCGCACTTATATAATCCATCTGTATTGGTACATTCGCCGAAGCACTCATTGCTCTCTGGATCCCCACACTCGTCGATGTCTGCATGTATATAATATAAATTCTACATTTAAAGTGACACAGCATATATATATATATATATCACGTCCAAATTATAATACTCTCTCCGTTTTATATTAGTTGTTGCCATATTAGTTGTAGTTGAGTTCGATGTATTTAGACATATTTTGTATATGGATACATCCGACGACATAATATGAAACGGAGGGACTAGCAAATGAGTTAACTAGTATGGCAAATTTATTTTGAGTGCATTAATCATGTCCTAGGCACACATATCCTTAAAAATCTAGGAAGTCGTTAGTTTCGGGTATATGATCCATGAAGCGGCTCAGATTAGTAAAACAAGGCATGATTGATGATTTAATTTCTGAATCTTAAATCCTAGGTTAAACTGGATCAAATTAAGTACGTGTGTACGTACATATAAAATCTTGTTAAAAAAGTATGCCTATGTAGAAGTTGTGAGGAAAAATGATGGAACCTTGACAGCCATTGGATATGTAGGGATTGCCCTCGTAACCCTTCTTGCATGAGCAGGTGTAACCCCCTCTTTGACGTCTTGTGCAGTCAGAGTGGTTGCTCCTGCAGACTGTGCGGGCCGCGTCCTCATGGCACTCCCAGCTGGGCGACAAGGAAGGGCCTTGTTGGCCAACGATGACCTCCCAATCGAGCCAAAATGGAACCTCCATGGGCGCGGCGGCGCGGTAGTCCTTGGACAAGAGCTGGCGTGAGATGCTCATGGGCGCGAACCAGCCGTCCCTGGCGACGAAGACGCTGGCGGTCAGCTCCCTGGCCTCGCTGCGGTTCCACCCGAAGGAGTCGAGCTCCACGTCGTAGGAGGTGATGGGGACCAGCTCGCCTGATCCAGCGAGCACCTCGCGGTTCACAATGATGGGCGCCTGGCAGCAGCCTATGCCGGAGCAGAGCATGCTGCTCTTCAGCCTCGATGGCATGTACATGTGTTCTCGGTCGACGCCGTCGGGGCAGAAGGAGGAGCAGCCGCTCATGGTGACGTTGCCGTTCCTCAGCGTCGCCCGCACATTGCAGCCTACGAGGACGAGCTGGTTCCCGCCTGACAGCGAGAAGGGACTGTTGTCGCCAAGGCCCACGCCGGCACCGAACGTGCCGAGGCCGCGGCCGTCAGTTTGGATATCCCCGGTGTAAACCACGGTCAATCTGGGAAACCCGGGGTAGATGTGCTCAGCGACTTGGAAGCTTCCGTTGCCGAGGAGGAGCCGTCCATGGTCGCAGCTCAGGTTGAACCCCGGTGAGTGGTAGCAGTAGGATGGGCCCATGCCGAACGGGTACGGCACGCTCATGTTGCCACACCTGGTGTCGCAGCCCGGTATCCCTACCGTCGGAGCTGGAGCTGCTGCTCCAGCTGCGGACGATGTTAGCAGCAGCAGCAGTGCCGCTGCCACTGCAGCAGAGAGTAAGATGGGTGTGTAGTCATGCGCCATTAATTGATCTAAAGCTAGCTAGTACGCCACCACACTATACATATAAGGTTGAGCATTGCGCGTCGTAGTTTCATACCTCACCCAACCCAACCCTCCCACACGCGGTAAGCTAATTAAAATACAGCGATAATGACTCACGCATGCAGCATGCATGTGTAATTTAGCTGGGTATAAAGTGTCAGTACTCACAACAATTGATGGGGCTAGATCTACGCAATAGGTTAATCAATTGATCATAGCAAATGGTAGGGCATTAGCTAGCGTGCGTGCGAAGATTCCTTGCGGGATTAGAAAAAATCACTCCACAACGCTGTATGTGTGGCGTCTAATACCATATGGCTACGCCTAGATATTGCAGAGCATCACATATTTCAACAATTCCAACTGTTTATCGGATGGACAGACCGTTTGCAACAATCCTACAAAAATTGGATTCAACAATGTTGTCGTCAGTACTGTGCGACGGAAATGCCTATATTATCACCTGGTAATTTCCCACAATCCAACTTGTCGAAACATGTTCACATATCTAGTTTGGATGTCTTTGTCGCTAACAAACACAATGGTGCAAACATACCATAAATTGGATACCTGGGAATGGAGGAATTAAGAAACTTCATCCAGTTTCATCTTCTGATGGTCGATCAAGATGCGTGCTGTCTAATATTCAATGTTGCCTCTCCATTCTTTGGGGAAAGCAAAACCAAAAAGCACAGCATGCATGTGCGCGTGTTAGGTGTAGATATGAACACTGCTAGTAGTGTATAAGCGCCTATATATAAATAACATGCATGCTTGCAGTTGAATGAATGGGAATCTTCCAGCGAAGGGGCTTCTTTTCAGAATTTTATATGCCAGGCTAATTAGTACTAATCGAGTGAAGTATAATTAGTTTTCTGGCTTCGTGGGAATAAAACCGTTCACTATGTTACGATATTTTTTACGAACAGAGATAAATAACTTTGCCTTGTCTCTATTTCTGGTGGATGGCTAAGATTATCCCTTTAAGAACTAACTAGCCACAATGATGCATCGTATATTCAAAACTGTTCAAAACTGAGAATACTGCGATATTGCACCGATGGCTCGACTTTGTACATGCCCGGTTGTGACTTCGGGTTGTCTTGAAGCTGCTCAAAACTCTGATTTTTTCTGTGTCCAAACATGCAACAGAATTTATGGCACTTAAAGAAAAGAGAACAGGAGCTGGTAATGCACCGCTGGACCATACCTCCAAATATGCTAATACTGATGCCGCTTATCAGGATGAAATCAGCAGTGGAGGGTTGGGTTTTATCGTTAGAAATGGAACTGGTGGAGCAATTGCTGCGGGTCATGGACATATGCAGGTACCTGTGTGCCCTCCATGCTGAAGCCCAGGCCCTTCTGAATGTTGTCCACTGTTCTGCAGCGATCGGATGCAACAACGTTCTCCTCAGACAGTGGCGGAGCCAAGGTGTAATATGGGTGGGTACTTGGGTTCGAAACTTCAAATCAAACCAATGGATCTGCAGTAATCCATGCTAAACTAATCCATTATAAACTGCTACTTAGTACCTACTAGCACTTAGTTTGACCCTCTAATTTTAGGTAGATGAACCCAATGCTGAATTCTATTGGCTACGCCCCTGCCTGGAGCTGGAGATGGATGTTACCACTTTGAAACAGGCAATCACGACATCAGACTGTAACTACTCATCGGTGGGCGTACTCTTTAGAGAAATCAAAGCTATTCTGAGTGTGGCATTTGACAATGTAATAATAGTTAATGTCTGTCCAAGATCCTGTAACATTTTAGGCTTGTAGCTCACGAACTTGTTGTGGGAGGCGTCTGTCAAGGCATGGCAGCCAGTGTGTTTGGTTTCACCATCTTCCATAGTTTGTAGTGAACTTGCGTCCGGGTGATTTACCAAGCGTATCAGGGTAATGGAATGCAATTGTGTTCCTTTCAAAATGAAAGAAGACTGAATCTCCTCCAATGCTATGGGTAGATTTGAGATCCTTCCAGTGCTGGCATGCAAGCCTAGTTTTTTCACTCTGTCCGATAGACTGCATGAAGCCCCACGGCCTTTTTAATGTGCTTGATTAAGTCCAATAGCTTTACCAACTGATGGCATGGGAACTCTAGAGCGGCCAGTATGAATGTCTTTTATGCATGTAGGCCGTGTAGTGCCAACGATTAGAATCGCGCGACCAATCAGGGGTCCCTCGTTTCCGGCTTCCCACCAGAGTGTTTGGGCTTGGCCCAGTAATTGCTCTTACTGTTTCACTGCTTTGGGCTGAAATTTGCTAATCCTTGTCATCTCTTTGTCAGAAGCTCGATGCTAAGCTATATTTTCGATGTATGCATTTAAGAGTGATGAACATACAAATAGGTTAAGAACATCGGAACTGTATTCTATGTAAGATTAAGAAGTAATAACATTATTATTAAACAACAGGTTTAATACATGTTTGCCTAGGAACAAAGTCATGAGAGCACATCAGAAAAAAAGGCTGATGTCTTTGTATCTTAGCCAGGGTTGGTCACACCAGATTCATCTTCGTCTGGGTCTATTACTATGAGTTTCTCCTTGGTTCCGGGATAGGCTAATCATCACCGATTCCCCTACCTTTGGCGTTGATGTTACTATAACTACTAGAAAAGTACTTATAATTTATGTAAACTTCCTTTAAACTTAGAAGTATAAATTAATCATTAGACATTCATTAAGCACAAGTGCATTTTTCACGAGCTACTAAATGCAAGGATGCGGCCATGAAAGAAAAACATAAGCTATTCGGTTCATGACATTGACTTTTGTCAGAGTAATTATTTTTCACAGCTCACACAGCGAACTTTGTCATTGCCAGACATCAATGGCTTACATGCAATGACCTGTATTCTTCCATGTATTATAAATCTGATATCTGGCTGTGAGTTGTATCCAAGGGGCATCGGAACGACGAGATGTGTATAGTTAGCTACTTGAGCACGTGGAAAGATGTAAATCTATGATCAAAGGGACAAAGATGCGCAGCTTAGTCGTTGCCCTCTCGATCCTTACAACTATGTACAGCCCATTAGAATACAGAACTGTGAAAATCTAGCATTTCTTTTCTTTTCCCAACACACTAGGCCTGTAGACTCTAGGTGTAGGTGTTGTCAAGTCAAGCAATTTAGTTTTTGTGAACAACAGAATTTTGTTATTTCCCTAGTAAGCGTGTAGACTCTAGGGTAATAAGTTTTCGGAATCCACTTTATCTAAGTGTGAAATCCGTCATTGTGAAGTAAGTCCCATATATGTAATAGCTTATTCTACCCCCATAGTAAGGCTTCTAATGTATTCAAAAGTGAGAACTTCATACGGGCTTAGGCTTAAGTACATGCATGCCCCTACTCGGGATACATGGAACACTCTCCCTCCTCGTATTGATACGATGATGGACTACTCTCTTCTTCCTTTATGTCCAGTAGTAACTTCGTGTTCACACTACTCCAAGGTTTTTCTTCATGCAGTGAGTAACATTTTACTGTAGTTTCATCTTCGTCTGGGTCTATTACTATGAGTTTCTCCTTTGTTCCGGGGATAGGCTAATCATCACCGATTCCCCTACCTTTGGCGTTGATGTTACTATAACTACTAGAAAAGTACTATAAGGACCCCACGCGCTTTGCTGCGCTGTCATTTGCTCTAATTATTTTTATTTTTTTGTGGCTGGTGACTATGTGCCCTATAACAGAGATCCTCAACTAAAATGAGATAATGTGATCCTCAAGTAAAAAATATATGGAACAAATAATATAGATCAAGGACAAAGAAAAATAGCTGCACTGTAACCATAGAAACCAGAAGCTCATTGAGGAGCCTCCCAACACACGAGGCGCATCCAAAACTTAGACAAACCATCCACCGATGACTCCACTACCACATTGAAAAATAGAACCAGCAAAGGAGGTAATAATAGATAGTCATAGTCTGAAATGTTAATTTTGATGCATAGCTAAAATGGTTATTCAATCTAAAAGTCAACAACGTCGTCAAAATCTCTGACTACACTAATTAAACTGAAGATGTGAAGTATAGAAAGCAGTTCAAGGACAGTGTGACACACAATCAGGATATCAACTTAACAGTACACTATTTATGTTGCATCATTACTACCAAGATGCAAGATTATACGTGGAAGTTAAGTATTTGAAAAAAAACATTCTAGATTAAATGCAAGAGTTCATTTTTTCTATTTAATGAGAGAATAACATCAGTTCATTTAATCCTTACATGAGAAGATGACCAGTATCACAAAAACAAATAAAAAGCTTGCATCCACCATTGCAATTTTCTTAATTTAAATTTATTTGAATGTTACAGATAAGTTTTTCCCCATCTGAGATAGAACTATTGTGAACACTGGCGGATCTACGTAGAGCTACCAGGTTGCACTGGATACCGCGTAGAACATTTTTTTTCTTTGCAAATCATCATTTTTCACCACATGTGCACCCTAAAAAATATAGTTTTTCTCTGCTTTGGCACCCATAGGCACCCTGGTGATATATTCTCTATCTCCGCCATTGATTGTGAATCACGTAGAAGGAAAGAGAGAAAAAACAATTTCAGGCTAAGTAAGAAGGTAGGGCAAAGATATTTCCATGTGAAATACCCTTTATATGTTAGTGCTGAAACCATGACATCAACTTTTTTATACATGCTCCTGGTATAGAAAAGGGAAAATTCTCCAAAAAGATGACAAGGCATCCCATATACTATCAAAGAGGACTGACCTCTGAGAGTAACTTTGGAAACTATCACTTTGCTTAACAATTCTTTCTGCATCCGCCAACATTGCCTGGAAAGCAAATATTAACCAACCTAGAAATTCATTATCTCAGGTAGAAGCCTTTCAGAGTTATATCAGTTTCTGAACTTTGATTGATGCAATATAAAATAGAGAAGATGGCCATTATTTTGAATTGGAGAAAATTTTGTGCAAAACTCTCTCATTCTGAAGTAAATACGAGCATAACATCCTGAAGCCTCTCAAACGCCATGCCACTTACGTATCAAACCATGACCATCTGATATTTGTTCCTCAGGTTACATGGAAGACACTCAGTACAGAAGTGGTCGCACTGGAATCCAATGCCCAATTTTCTCAAGTTGATATGAAATTATATAGATTATTATAAGTAGAACTCAACATGTATAAATGCAGCATATTCATGAAATTTAATGCATTTATGGCATTGCTGATCCACAGGCACACTTTCAAATTTTGTTCACCTAACAATAGCTAATGGCCTCAAAGTCGCAAACAGTAATCAATTGATAACAAAAAAAAACATCAACCCACACAGATCTCAACAAAAGTTTATAAATATTGTGCCATGGGTATTCACCTGCAAAGGAAAAACATCACGAAAACAACTTGTAACTGCTGAAACAATCAGCTCTTACCTATTGCCTCTGCAACTTTCTGTTATACAAATCCACATAAAAGAAACTACTATTTTTCAACTTTCTGTTCTACAAATCCACATAAAAGAAAATACTATTTTTCAACTATGATTCTCAGGAAACAACATGAATCAGATGGCTGAATTGAGGCAACTGGTCTAAGGAAAAAATCTTCCACAAACACAGGATTTACGTGGTGGCAGCTCACGGTGGCATATGGCTGGGAGACGGTAGCATTGCCGCTGATGGTGTAATCACGCCAGATGGTGAACCCATGTAGCGTGTGGCGATTTAATCGGACATCTGAAAGCCAATCTAGCAAGGAACACCGACAAAGAGGTGAACTGTGGCCAGTGTAAGGTATGTAGCAATCCAGGAGGGAACACAAGCTAGGAGGAAACAGAGGCAGCTAGATAAGATTATAGGAAGGGATATTATATCTAGGCTACAACAGTTCCGTGAACACATGAAATTGGCATAACTGTAAGGGATTCTCCACACAATCTCATGGTTCACTCTAGTTCATAAACCTAATAGTGTCTCTTTAAATTTCTGAAATATTGTATGATAAAACATAGCATCTCAAATTACATTGACAGCCAGCGGCCGAAGCATGAAAAACAGTAGCTCGTATTCTCAAACTTATACTTCAAACTATTCAAGTTTACCATCATTGAATCTAATGACTTAATAGACTGAAACCGATAATATTTGTTTTATTGATATCTATTTATGTAAAATAATTCCTTTACCATCTTAGCTCCCGACATATATTATATGAAGGTATGAACTATTCGACAGATCATTCTAATTTATATGCAAGGATCAGCTTGACTATCATGTTACTTAGGTGCTCCAATTATTTGCTAGTTTGCTACAAATCCATATAGCAATAGCAGAGCAAGCACTGAACCAACAGCCCCTGAAGAATGACTGCTGGAACCGGAGGCGAGGAAGAAACCAACGATAGAAAGAACATCAGATGCAGAAGTACCTACCAACGACGGCCAAGAAGCCCAGAAGTTGGGCTGGAACCAACGCATCCAAACCTGGCTGAAGGTGGCCCTTCTCCATTGCACACAAGGGGAAGCATTTTATTATCAGAGAAAGAACTAAGGGGAGCCAAGACGAATGAATTGCATACATGCTCCTCCCCCAAACCTACTTCCCCAATTCGGATTTGGTTAAGAACTGAGAAGGCCGGAATCGAAGGATTTGTGGGACTAAATCCGGCGAACATGGTCTTTTGATGGCTATCTAGGCATTCTAATATGCTTTCATAGATATGTGTTCATGGACTTTCAAAGGTGAAAACTGGAACTTTGTTAACTTGGACTGTTTGGTAAGGACACCACTCAGTCATCGAACTTTTGATTCATAATTGTGCATGGATGAAAAATTAGAGAATAATTCATGTTTAATAAAGAATTATCACACTAATTCAATGAACTTGATATTCAGGTTAGAATATAAGTCATAGTACAAGATAACTCTTACAAATGTCTTCTGTATAGTAAAGAATTATTGCACTAATAATATGACCATGAGATTCTCATTTGAATCCATATCATCAGATTAGAAAATACTTTTACTATGGTTCCTATGAGGTTCTATGGCTTTTAGGGAAACTGAGCTATGGCGGGAAACGACCTTCCGGGGTCGGAAGTGGTGGGGAGAGGTGTTGTGGCGGCGGAAACCAGTAGAGGATAAGTGGGTTGTGAATTCTCTATTCGATGCATGGGCTGCATGAAAAACATCGGGAGAATTGACGCGGAGGAAAAATGATGGAAAATTATGAAGGTAAGGCCAGTGCTGAAAGTAGAGTGATGAAAGCACTTCACAGCACGACATGGATCAAATCATCCTCCGCGAGATACTCATGTTGTTGGATAACCGTTGGTGTATCTGTTGGCATGTCTTCTTGTTCTCTGTTGTAGCCCATCTGGCCCAGCCCAGTCCTGACCTATGTAAGGTGATTCTATCTCTGTAACCCTAAGAAGAGAGAGTTCCTCCCTGCAGCCTCCTTCTACCTCAGTCTCCTTCTACCTCAGGTTAGGCGCTCACCTCTGTCCACATGGTATCAGAGCAAGGGGCAGTGAGGGAAACGACGGGAAGGACTGGTGATCTGGAAGCCTACTGTGGCAGCTAGGAGGAAGAGGAAGAGGAAGGGAGTAGGCTGTTGCGGTGGCTAGGAGGAAGAGGAAGGGAGCAGGCTGCTGCGGCGGCAAGGAGGGGAAGGCAGTGACAAGTAAGGAGACGAAGAGGGCATCCTGCGGGTAAGCCCTTTGGTGTTTCTGAGAGGCTAGTTTGGTGTCAAGCATGGGAGACAACGGGGATTTGGCCAATGCTCTGGAGAAGCTAGCAGAACTTATCACTACCAAAGGAGATGGAGGAGGA
>NC_061508.1:76241150-76330083 GCF_022539505.1 Lolium rigidum | reverse complement strand
ATATCATGAGCAAGCCACGGTTTTGCTCATATCATAAGCACATGCATCCATCACGACGATCGAAAAGGGTAAAACCCTGTTTGTGTCATCATCCGGCTACACAGCCATTTGGTGCAAGCAAATAAGGGTAAGGCCAATAGGAAATCATCCAAAGGGAACATCAGTTATGCAAATCGAGTGCACAACTAAAGAAATCCAGCATAGAATGAAATCACGAGCAAGCCTAGCCCTACACACTTAGCACCTACAGCTAGCTAGGCCATCAGACTATAGACAGATTCTTGTCTATAAATTTTCTCAACATCAAAAAGCCACTGGAAGTCCAGTATTGGATCAATCCAGTGAGCAGTTGTTCAATCACCAACAATAGCAAGCCATAGAGAGGGGAGCTACCCATGACAGCATCACAAGTGCTGCCAGGGCCACCTCAACCCACAGCCAACATTTCCAGCCCTCACATCATCACCCAAGAGTGTTCAGTATGAGCTAGGGTACCCAACCAGTGGTTGGCATCCCTCTAGCTACATCAAATTCATCCATATGATCATTACTGCTAAACAGTTCACATTATTTATCCATTTAGTAAAGCAAGGAATTACAGATAAATGAAACATACAAGTAACCAAAGCACCAACATCTTGCCGGTGACCCAATGGCTCACTCGCAAGCATCGATGATGCTTGAGCAAGCATCAACACACACCAACACAAGTATGTGTGTCACACGGACACCGGGATGAGCACCGGATAAGCACAGGCAGTAAGTAAGCATACAATCAACAAGCAAGTGAGGATCATATGATCACTGGAACTTGCTAGAGCCCATTAAGGCAGGCTAGAATCAATCATGACATCAATTCATAAATCATATAAGGGTAGTAGCCACAGTTAATCAATAGATGCTTCACAGATAATCACATAATAATTCATGATTATACCCAGAGCACATCAAAGGCATGATGAGCCATTGGATCAAGATGCACAAGCAAGGCACACATCAAATCATTATTGAATAACACTGTTAAAGCCCACAGTAATGCTCAATTGAGCATACTCATGAAATCAAGCACAAGCTATAGCCTAGAATAGCACTGGCACTTGCAAATTTGCAAGAAATTGCACACTCGTAATCAAGCCAGGGAATCACACATGAACACACTTGAATTCCGGCGAGCATAGCAACCGAGAGTAGAGGCACGGAGCTAGACTTAAGCAAGAAAGGCATGGAATTGCATGCATCACAGCATGGATGCACAGTTACTGCAAGCCAGGGAACCTAGCAAGGACAGCAGCAGCACAAGCTATGGCCATGGCAGTAGAGCAATAGCAGCAGCTAGCCAGAAGAGCCGCAGTAGCACACACGCATGCATGGCAAGCACAAGCAGTAGAGCATGGCAGAGAAGGAAGAAGCAGGGGAGAAGATGGAGGCGCGTGTACCTGGAGCGGAGCACCACGGCGTGCCATGGCGGCACGGCGGCACAGGCCAACCACGGCAGCGCCAAGCCGCGGCCAGGCCTGGCGTCGCCGAGCGCGAGCGCCCCATCACCACCACGGCAGCACCCACGGCGGCGTCACGACGCCGCAGTCGCCGGTGAGCGACGCATCACCGCGCAACCTCATAGCCGTGCGGGCGAACGCGACGGGGGCGTACGAAGAAGGAGACGAAGAGCAGATCGAGCCGGAGGATCTGGTGCGCCGTCGTGAGGCGGTCCAGATCCGCCGCATCTCGTCGCCGGAGTTGGCCGGAGACGGCCGGAGTATTTCAGCGAAGGCGGCGGCGACCACGGCATCGCCGGAGAGTCGAGGAGGGGGTTAGGGTTTCGCGCGAGGAAGAGAGGAGAGAACAAGTGGGCCGACCGAGCCGAACTGGTGGCTCGGGTGCGACCTAACCCACTGGGCCGCACTGACATGTGGGCCCAGGGGCATTTTTGCCATTTCATAATTCAATTAAAATACAAAAACTTTGGAAAAGCACAATAAATGTTTAATAGCTCTAAAAAATTAATTAAAAATATGAAAATTGATCAGCATAAAATTCTCTACCTAAATAAAATATCAAAGAGAATTTTTGAAGACAATTAAGAATGGGTCTTAATTTGAGGATTTAAATAATCATTTAAATCACATATATATTTTTCAATAACAAAAATAAGTCTATTAATGCCTTTGGACTTCAAAACACCTTGACAACATTTCAAGGTTGTATTTTACTCTAAATCAAGGATTCCCAAATCATTCTTAGTATTAACCTCTTACATGAAATATTAACAACATCGGAAGGGGGGAACAAACCCTAAAAATGGAATCATGCATAACTGCTTCTTTAACCATTGCCCTTATCGGACAATGATGCTATTTTTCAGAACAAGAGGACAAGGGTCAGTCCATACCTACCAACTGCAGAGCTTTGCAGTGTTCAGGCAAGTTCATCACTTGCTCATGTCATTTGAGTATTTCTATCAAATTACTTGCAAAGTATTATGGTTATCACTATTGCACAAAAATCAAAACCACTACTTTCATAACTATGAATATGACTAAGTGGTGGGCAATGGAACCATGGATTGTGTTGATATGGTGGAGGTTCCATTGCACGGGTTTATATCCATCTAGGATTAAACAACAAATGTCGCCAGCGATTCTTGTGCCGTAATATCCGTGTTAACCATAAGATCCGGAGTGGGACGGAGTAGTCAAAAGTGTTTCCACCTCTCGTTCATCAACGGATGCGCTTTACCGTAGACACTTGTTCCTGTCGGCGGCAAGCGGTAGGCTGGGGAAGCCTTAAGTCCCCACGGCACAGTCCGTAGACACTTGTCGTTCGAAGAACAAGCGGTAGGCTGGGGAAGCCTTAAGTCCCCACGGTATTGCGGTCTATGAGGGATTGTAAGGTGTCCGGAACGGTCTATCCATGATGATAGGGGAAGGCATATGAATGCCCGGAACGGTCTCATCATGGATATAGGGCAGGACAATCTTACAAAAGGGCGGGTGTTCGAGGTAGCGGAGGAACATGATTGGCTAGACCTTATACCGGGCCTCACACCGAAGGAAGTGTGGACGGGAAAGCTGCCCGGTTGGCACCAAGGATAAGATCTCTTATGGGTAAAGCAACACACCTCGCAGAGTGTAAGAAGCTGTGACCTGTCACTCCTTGTTCCGGGATTGAGGAACTGCGAACGCGGCCGGAAAGGAGCTCCATGAAGTTCTAGTAAACCGGTGAAGGCTGACGGACATAGCTCTTTGAAATAAAAGCAATCTCTTGAAGAAATGTTTATCAAAACTTGCATTGGTATTAGACTTTCTGGTCTAATATCGTAGCTAGTGCATTAAACACCTCTTATCTATAATGAACTTGTTGAGTACGCTCGTACTCATACCACTCTTAAACCCCATGCTTAGATTGTCCGAATCGTCCGGAGGAGGACTGCGACAACAATGAAGGAGCCGAGATCATCGGCTATGAAGAACCTGACCTCTCGGGAGGTGTTGAAGGCGTAGACTACATCATCGTCTACGGATCCGGGAGGCTTCCGGAGGAGAACAAGCCTAGAGATATCTGAGGAGTAGTAGTAGCCGAGCAGCACAAACTCTTACCATGTAGCTGCTCGATTAAATAAATGTTTAGTTTAATGAGACTATGGTATTGTAAGTTAAGTTGGGTTCACCTCGAACCCAAGAGTTATCCTCTTAAGACCCAAGAGGAGCTCCAAGACGACTTGTGTATGATGATTGTAATAATATGTGAATGAGTTATGGACCCTGCTATGTTCTGTTGTACTACTCTGAGGGATGTAATATTTGCGGAATGGTACTTCGCGAATGTTATATCAACGACTGGCATACTACAACATGCAGTGGTATGCAGGGTCACCACACAAGGCGGCTTTGCAGCGGGCGGCCCAGCAGTGTAGTGCTGCATCAGGGACCCCCTGCGTAGGGGTTGGCGTAACCGGTGAATCCCCCGAGGGCCATCGTCGATGGTGACACCGACGGCTGCAACACCATGGGTTGGGCGGGCGCCGTTGTGAAGATGGGCGCGTCGAGCCACGCCGGGCGCTGCGACGGCGAGGGTGGGAACCGAATTTGGGTTATCGGCACCCCCTGCGGGTAGCCGATGGAGGCTGGTGGTGGTGTCGGGAGGGTGGCAGCGGGCGCGATGGCGGCGGCCGATGGTTGCGGTGGTGGGGCGGTGGGGCCGTGGAGGTACGTCCGCAGGTTGGCGACCGCAATGGTAAGGTCGCGGACGGCTGCAGACAACTCCACCGGGGTGAGGACTGGAGGCGGCTCGGCGCCCGGCGGCACGTGCGTGGCGGTGTTGGAGGCCGGCGGCGTCTCGGAGGTGGCAACGATGGTGGCGGCGGGTTGGCCCGAAGACATGATCGCAACCGAGGAATCTGATACCAAATTGGTAGAGACTCGGGGTCTACCAGGCCGGGGACGTAGGTTCTAGGGGTGGAAGTGCACGGATCGCGGGGGAGGAAGGCGGCACCGGCGGCCAGCCGCCATCGTGAGGGAGGAGGAAGACGGCGCACGGAGGCGGCTAGGGTTTGGAACGCCAACTCCTCGGGGAGTTGGCAATAATAGATTGATTATTGCTTGTCTGTTCACCTAGCTATTACAGGGATATATATAGGCTAATGCCATAAAGATAAATGGGCTAAGCCCGTAATTTAGGCCCACTAATGGGCTTCTTCCTGCTATAAGACAAACCGGTCATAACAGCTCCATGCATTGTTCGTTATTGTCACAGACAAGGGATTTCTCGGTGTGAATCGATGGGTGCTTCCTCAAGCTTCTCCATCCTTCTCTTATCTGAATATATAATATACAAGTTACAGTTAGGTCCCTCTGCTATTTTACTTATCAAGTAAGAACCTCCAACACTCCCCCTCAAGATGGGGCAAAGATATCGATGAGCCCCATCTTGTTACAGGTTCTAGCGAAGGATACGACACTCATTCCTTTGGTCAAAACATCAGCTAATTGATCTACAGATTTAACATAAGTAACTTGAAGTACACCCTCATCTAGTTTTTCTTTGATAAAGTGTATCTATTTCGACGTGCTTAGTCCTGTCATGGTGAACTGGATTGTGCACAATATTAATTGCAGCCCGATTACCACAGTATAGCTGGAGAGGCATGCTCTTGTACAATTGTAGTTCTGTTAATAACATTTTTATCCACATCAGCTCACATAGCCCGGAAGCCATTGCTCTAAACTCAGCCTCGGCTGTTGATCTTGCAACTACGCTCTGCTTTTTACTCCTCCAACTAATTAAATTACCACCAAGAAACATGCAGTAATCTGATGTAGACCTTCGATCATCTAAACACCTAGCCCAATCAGCATTAGTACGCTCCTCAATGTTCAGATGTCCATGCTCATAGAACAATATCCCTTCCCCAGGGCAACCCTTAAGATATCGATGAATTCTGTTCACTGGATCCATACGATTAGAACGGGGATCATGCATATATCTACTCACGACACTGATGTGGCTGCCGGTTTGCAATATAGCATTCCAGTTTCAGTAAGTAAATCTACCACATATTTCCTTTGTTAGAGATAAATACCTTGAACACCATATGCAACTTCAATACCAAGGAAATAGTGCCCAGGTCCTTAACTTCAAATGATCTTGACAACGCCTTCTTTAACCGAGCGATTTTCCCATCATCATTGCCTGTAATAACTATATCATCAACATACACAATGAGCACAATAACTTTATCATGGTTGTGCTTGAAAAACAGGGTATGATCAACATTACTTTGTTTAAACCCCATAGAACAAATTTCATTCCGGAATCGTCCAAACCATGCTCTAGGTGACTGTTTTAACCCATATAATGATTTTTTCAGCCTGCACACTTTACCATCAGTCTCTTGTGTACTAAACCCAGAAGGAATCTATATAAATTGCTTCGTTCAAATCTCCATGAAGAAGACATTTTTTACATCCATTTGAAACAATTTGCACTTATTATTTGCTGCTATGGTTATAAGGGCCCTGATGGTGTTTATTTTTGCCACTGGTGCGAATGTTTCATCATAATCCACCCCATAAGTTTGACTGTAACCTTTTGCTACTAATCTGGCTTTATACCTTTCTACTTTACCATCCACATTTTGTTTCACGGAAAATACCCACTTACAACCAACAACCCTTTTATTAGGAGGGAGAGTAGTACTGTCGTTGCCTAATCGACGGTACCTCGGAGGAGGGATCCTCACGAGGGGGAGTAGAAGTAGGGGCCATAGGGCGGAGTGCACACGGGATGGGGGTACGCGAGTTACCCAGCTTCGGAACACCTGCACGATGACAGGGCCTACTCGCCGCTTGTCCGGAATTATCCGGGCGCTTTCGCGTTGTTACAATGAGTTGTGGTTCCGCCTCTAGGGCTCCCGGGATCCGGCTTATAAAGGCGCACGGATCTAGGGTTTACATGGAGAGTCCTAGCCGGAATACAAGTTGCCTAACTACGGTACAATATCTTGCCGTGTACGTCAAGGATCCGCCTTCCTCCGTGTACGTGCCGGATCCGGATACTTCATGGGCTGTCACGGATCCGGCCTCCTTCGCAGGTCGGTAGAGATCCGGCTTCCTCGTTCCTGGACTCGGGCTTCATCCTTCGGGATCTACAAGCAATCGGGCCGCCCGATGGGCCACATGCCTCACCACCATCTATGGGCCACCCGGGCTTGCCGGATCTAGGCCATGCCGTTGATATACCCATAAAGTATACCCACAACAGTAGCCCCCGAAGTTCTCCGAGATTCATCATTCCTCCGACTTCATTCAGCTCGGATCCGAAGAGAATCTTGAAGAGCTTCAAAAACTTCTACTTGATTCCGGGTTCATTCACTCGGAATTCCTTCGTCTTCAGATTAAGTATCACAACGGAGATTCCATTTTCCCGCGCACAACCTCCTTTTTTCCCGCGCTAAATTTTCGCAAATGCCAATCTTTAGCCGGAAATTTCGTGGGAGCATGGTCAAATTACCTCCACGTCGTTTTACCGCATTTGACCTAATACACGTGTCATCCATCCAACGGTGCGAACGTTCCGTTTCCACCGTCGGATCCGAATCCCGAATCTCCGCACGTGGCCTATAAATACCCCGTGGCTCGGTAAATTTCCATTCTTTCACCTCTCCTCACCACTTCGTCTTCCTCCTCGCGCCGCGCCGCCCAACGGATCTCGATTCCGGCGAATTTCGCCACGGTGAGCTCCGCGCGCCGCCAGTCCAAGCTCCCCTTCGCGCCAAGATTCCTGCGATTGAACGGGAATTTCTCCCCGCCGCCGATTCGTGGTCTTCGCGGGGCAGTTTTCTTCAAGTTCGGCGACCTCGTCTTCACCGGAGCTCCGTCGAGCCACCGCGCCATTAGCGGTAAGTGCGCCGGCCTTGTAGAAGATAGACTTAGTGTAGAAGATAGATTAAGTGATTCGGGTACTCAAACTATTTGTATGGGCGCAGCCGGAAGCATGCCACTCGATTCATCACACTGTACTGGTAGCTCTCCGAGTAGCCCGGATCCCAATCCAGTAGTACCAATGTGTCCGGATCCCATAGCATTCCTACCACCATATGTTTCCGACATCAGGCTAGCTCAACCATTTTCCGCATCTTGCAGCACTGCGCCAAGCCGGATCCCCTCCCTCAAAGAGCTTCAAGAAGAACTCGAGGGACAAGCTAGGATGGCAGCCAAAGTACAGGAAACGGAAAACAAGAAGGCATCCAAGGCCCGGATCCGTGAAGGAGAGCGGGGTCAATGGTGGCCCTGCGCAACTACCGATGTGGAGCTTAGAGAGCTCCAGAACGAGGGCATGATCTCCTCTCACTGGAGCTTTACTCGTGACTCCGACGTCCCCAAGCCTGAAGCCGGAGAAATTGTTATGACCAAGGCTTGGGTGGAACGCGGACTTTCACTTCCCTGTTCGGAATTCTTTCTCTCCGTCCTCAACACATACGGGCTCCAGCCCCACAACATCTGCCCAAACTCATACCTCCTCCTGTCCAACTTCGTAACTCTGCGAAGGGCACCTTGGGATCCGACCAGATATCAAACTATGGCAGTTCTTCTTCCGGGTGAAGAAAGAAACCAAGGACAAAGCAATGGTGAACTGCGGGAGCATGACGTTTATGCTCCGGCATAGCCGTATGTATCCTCCCCACGACTCGCACGAATCCGTCCGCGTCTGGAACGCCGGATGGTTCTATGAGAAGAACGCTTCGGTTCCGAAGGTCCATGAAGGCCTCCCCGGCTTGTCAACAAGCCTCCGGAAGAACTCGCAAGCTGGAGCTTCGTTCCTTCGCTTGCCCAAACCCCAATCCTCGGAGAAGGCAGCGCGGAGAATCTCCCTGGCTAGTCCACGACGGACCGACCGGATCCCAGCTCACACTTAGCTGGTTCTCTCGGAGGATCCAGCCCCTCGCGCCACAACGCACGCTTGATGTGCGCTTATACCGGGGCGGACGATCTCCTCCGAGTTACCCGCCATGATCTTCCGGCCGACTCCCTGAAGAGAAGGTTCAAGACTCTGGTGAAGATTTCCAGGGGCCAACAGGTCCCGGAACTGATCAAGGATATTTATACAAACGACCAGTGTCCTCCGGTAAGCTCTGTTCTTTTCGTTGCTTCAAACTTCACAAGTTTTTTGGATACTAACTTTAACTTCTATGCATGTTCCTCCCAGCTCAACACTTTGGCGGAGGAAAACTTCCGCACCATCATTCGTGTCCCCGTCAGTGGCGACGCGGCGGAGGAGGTTCCGGACGACGATGAGGAGGAAGAGGAACAGGCACCCCGCAAGGCGGCCCCTCGTCCTTCGAAGCGTCCCCGCGCCAAAGCTTCCGGCTCAGAGGCCGGAGCTAGCGGCGAGGCCTCCGCCAAGAAGTCAAGAACCGTAAAGCCACCTCCGCTAGACTCGAGGAAAGCGGAACGTGCACGCCTGAAAATGCTGGAAACAGCTGGCAAACGCACGCGCCCCCTCATCCCCGGCGCCTCGTAAGTTTCCGAATATGGTGCACCTTTATGTTGGCGAAATTATTTCTTATTCCACCCCTTTCACTTGTTTACGTAAATCCGAGTACCACCGCTACGCGAACCGCCAGCCAAGAGCCCATTACTAAGTACATGAAGAAATCTCCGGCGGTCGGTCCCGCTACTCCAGCTCCGCCAAGTGCCTCTCATCCTACTCCTCGGCCATCTCCCCTCAGGGCTGATCCGTCTCCCCCTCCTGCCTCAAACACTCCACCGGAAATAATTCCGGTTAGCAGCGAGAAGGTAGGTGGAGAAGATCCAGCGGCCAAAGGCCCTGCCCAAGAAGATGCGGAAGAACAAGGCCAAGGAGAGGCTGAAGTCACTTCTTCTGAGAAGGCCGGAGACGGCGCGGGCGACATCGTCGTTTTTCCGAAGAACTTTGGAGATCCGGCTGACATCACTTCCACCCCCAAGGCGTATGCTACCAAGTTTTTCAACAAGCTGTCCGAGGCGGAGAAATGGGAGCTTGAACAAGACCTGCTCAACACCATGCTGAACAACGCCCGGGGAAACCCGACGCCGCGACATCGGAGATCCAAGATTTTAAGAAGGATGTCGGCCAATTCTTCGACAAGCTCGTCTGCAAGCAAAAGGTACTCCCCAGTAGCCCCCAAGCATGTATGCGGAAACTCAAATAATAGTTAGCGCTTAGATGCTTTAGAGAGAAATTACTTCCGGGAAAGTTTTTTTTTTTTAAATTGGACCAGTAGCCCCCAAGCATTATGACGGAAAGATTCCGGCAATGATGCTTTGAAGAAGCCACTGCTACAGGCGGAATTTTTACTCCTGCACTGTTTATGTTTTACAGGAACAGCAGGCGCTGCATTACGAGCTTCACAAGAACATTGCCCTGCAGCGCCGCGTTACTCTGAGTCAGGCGGAAAATATCCGGACTCTGAAAAATGAGAATGCGGAACTGTCGAAGCAACTGGCGGATGCCCAAGGTTGGTTTCCGTCTCATTCGTCATTAGTCATATTCCGACTTTGAACTTGTTTTTAACTTACTTTATTATAGGCGCATCCTCTTCCCTTGCTACAGCCTCATCCGAACTTGAGAACCTGCGCTCCTCGTACCAAAATCTGGAAACGAAACTAAAGGAGGCGGAACTAAAGAGGGAACAGGCCGAGAAGCAGCTGGCGGAGAAAAACTCCGAGTTTATCAGGGAAAAGGGTGAGCTGATAATGAAGAAAAATGTTGACAGCGAGACCATCAAAAGGCAGCAAAAAGAGCTCAATGGACTCCGGAAGTATATGGAGACCGCGGAGCAGCACTGGGATTTGCTCAATGAGAACATCTTGGGTACTTATACTGAAACCTTGTCCAGATGCTCCGACATTTTCCGTTATGCTCAAATTGTATGCTTATATCCTGACTGTTTATGCAGAGCCGCTTGGGTATCCGAAACAACGCCGGAATTTGTTCCCGCGGGATGACCTTCTTCAACTTGCAGGCGATGACTGCAAAGATCTCATCTCCGCCTCCCGCAAGATATGCTATAACCTATCCATCAAGAGGAGTCGCACTTGCGACGTTCGCAAGCTTGTTGGAAAGATGGACGTTCTTCCGGAACTGGTGAAGGATCTTCAAGCATCATCTGCCCGAGGCGCAGCTGCGATGGCCTTGACCATGTGCTTGGCGCACAACCCGGAGCTTGATCTTGACCAGGTGACCGCCGCAGTTCCCTCGGACGCGGATGTCAATGCGCTCTTAGACGCAGTAAACGGCTACGACACCCGCATCGCGCGAAGGATCCGGCATGACGAATTCTACGACAAGTTCGTGCTTCCTGCGGACGAACCCTTGGAAGCGGAACTTCAAGCGAAGCTCGACGCGGAAGCACGCCCTGCGGAATCCGGCTCCCAGTTCACCTGGACCAGCTCCAAGGGCGCTCCCCAAGAGGAACCCAAGACCAGCGCTGAAGATGTGTCATCTCCGGCCGAAGATGCCGAGAAAAAAGATCCAGAAGGCAAGACTTCTCCGGCCAAGGGGGAGTGACAACTTTTTATTCCTGCGTGAAAAACAATGCATCATTTTGGCCCCAAAGTGGGTTTGTAATAAGACTTTTAAATTCTTAAGTAGTTAGGGACGAAACAATTATGCATGGGCGGAAACAACTTATCCTGCTATCCTTTAATATTATTCTGCATGTTTCGTTTTATGTGGGAAAGCAAGTGCTGATGTCGTTGTTTTCCGGCTTAATCGCTTGACCTTCCACGAGCCGGAAGACCTTAGCCGGAAACGCTCGCCAGCGGCGACGAAACCCAATGGTAATCCGTCAATAACCGCGGAAACAAGCCCCCAAGCATAGGTGCCGGAAATCGCTACCAGGAATCCACGAGTTCGCAACGGATAACAATTTAATCGTAAAACTTAAGCTTACGTCCTAAGGGACGATTTTTGAAAATCACAACTTTCATACACGCCTAGGCGGAAATATCCAGCTCTGCGGTTTTAGTCGGAAAACATACACGATCTAAAAAATGAACAAGTAAAGGAGGTAAATGACTCATAGAGTGAACCAAAAGCTTTATTTCACTGATCATGTACAATATTGTTACAAGGTATGCAATTCTATGCTAAGTGTGGAAAGGACGTAGCTGTGCAATGTTCCAAGGGCGATCTGTTTCGTCGTAGATATCATCCGGATCCTCACGCTTGCGTTTCCGGCGCCAATTAGCAGGTCTGTCCCTCAGCTCTCGGAAATCAACAAGGTAGTACGATCCGTTGTGAAGCACTTTGCTAACGACGAAGGGTCCTTCCCATGGAGATTGCAACTTGTGATCTTTCACCTGGCGAAGGCGGAGAACCAGGTCTCCAGCCATGAACGAGCGATTCCGGACTCGACGACTGTGATAACGTCGGAGCTTCGCCGGTAGATGGCGGAGCGCCGGTCGGCTAAATTCCGAGCTTCTTCGATCAGGTCCACGGATAGCCGTCCGGCCTCGTCGACCGTTTCTTCATTATAGGCGGAAACTCGCGGTGAATCGTGGATGATGTCGGAGGGAATTACGGCTTCGGAACCGTATACCAGGAAGAATGGGGTAAACCCTGTTGACCTGTTAGGGGTAGTTCGCAAACTCCACAAGACAGCGTCTAGTTCGTCGGCCCAAGCTCCAGCTGCTCGTCGCAGCGGTTCTTCAAGGCGTGGCTTGATTCCTGATAATATTAGGCCGTTAGCTCTTTCAACTTGACCATTGGATTGTGGGTGAGCCACAGATGCAAGGTCCAATCGAATCCCCATTGTCTCACAATAATCCTTCAATTCTCCTTGAGCGAAGTTTGTGCCATTATCTGTGGTTATGCTGTGCGGGATGCCGAATCTCATCACGAGGCTGCAGACAAATTTTAGTGCCGTAGCACCGTCGGCTTTTCTCACTGGCTTTGCCTCGATCCACTTGCTGAACTTGTCAACAGCGACCAATAGGTATTCAAAACCGCCAGGAGATGATCTTTTTAACTTACCAACCATATCGAGCCCCCGGACCGCAAATGGCCGGGTGATAGGTATGGTCTTCAGCTCTTGGGCTGGAGCGTTTGGTTGAGTAGCGTAGTACCGACAACCTCGGCAGGTCTTGACTATCTTGTCAGCATCTTCTTTAGCCGTGAGCCAATAAAAGCCTAGCCGAAAATCTTTTGCAACGAGTGACCCGGGAGCGGCATGGTGCCCGCAGTCCCCTGCGTGGATCTCTCTGAGGATTTCAATGCCATCTTGATTGGAGACGCATTTGAGAAACACCCCTGTTGCGCTTCGTTTGTAGAGCTGTCCATCAACAATTGTGTAGGATCGTGCTCGTCTAATGATCTGGCGCGTGAGGACCTCGTCCTCCGGCAGCTTCTGATCGATGAGGTAATCCAGGAAAGGCTGTGTCCAAGCCGGAATGGTAGCCAATACCTCTCTCGCCGGAGACACTGCCACCTCTGGGTTTTCCGGGTTAGCGCCCTTCACAGAGGGTATCCGGAGATGCTCCAGGAAGATTCCAGGCGGAATTGGCTTTCTGCTGGATCCGAGCTTGGATAGCATGTCTGCCGCTGTGTTATCGTCTCTCCTGACGTACTTGACTTCGTATCCGAGGAAGCACTTGGCAATCTCATCAACTTCGTCTCTGTAGGCTGCCATGACGGAATTTCTGGCGTTCCAGGTTCCGGCTACTTGTTGTGCCACCAAGTCGGAATCTCCACAGCATATGATGTGCTTGATCCCAATTTCCTTAGCGATGCGCAGACCGTGTAATAGATCCTCATATTCCGCCATGTTATTTGTAGCTTCGAAGTGGATCTGCAGAACATACTGCAGTTCTTCTCCGGTAGGGGACTTCAGGGTGACTCCGGCTCCTGAGCCTTGATGCTGCTTGGATCCGTCGAAGTGCATGACCCATGTTTCTGGTTCCGGCTCCAGACTTGCATCCGGAGCTTCTGTCCAATCTGCAACGAAATCTGCCAAGACTTGGGATTTTACCGCAGTCCTTGGCTTGTAAGTGATGTCGAAGGCGGATAATTCAATGCCCCATTTAGCCGTCCGTCCTGTTGCGTCAGCGTTGTTGAGAATTGTTGACAGCGGAGCCTTGCTCACAACTGTTACTGGGTGCTCTTGGAAGTAGTGTCTCAGCTTCCGGCTGCCTAGGAAGACTCCATAAGCTAGCTTCTGAAAGTGAGGGTATCTTTGCTTTGACTCCGTCAGCACCTCGCTTATGTAGTAGACAGGTCTTTGGACGTCGTATTCATGACCTTCTTCCTTTCGCTCCACCACGATGACGAGGCTGATGACTTTGTTGGTAGCTGCCAGATAAAGGAGCATTGGCTCTGACTCTGCTGGGGCTGCCAAGATAGGTGGGGAGGTAAGTATTTCCTTCAACCCTCAAAGAGCTGCGTCAGCTGCGTCGTCCCAGACAAATTTGTCTCGTTTTCTTCAACAACTTGTACAGAGGTAGCGCCTTCTCGCCAAGACGGCTAACAAACCTACTGATTGCTGCGACACAACCAGTTAGTCGTTGCACATCTTTGAGACAAGTTGGCCGTCTGATACACAGGATTGCCTTGATCTTTTCCGGGTTAACCTCAATGCCTCTATGAGAGACTATGAAGCCAAGGAGTTTTCCGGCTGGCACGCCAAAGACGCACTTCAGCGGATTCAACATCATCTTGTACCGTCGGAGATTCTCAAAGGTTTCTGTGAGGTCGCTGATCAAGTCGGATCCTTTCCGGGTCATGACCGCGATGTCGTCGACGTAGGCGTGCACGTTCCGGCCAATTTGGTCCTTCGAGCACCGCTGCATCGTACGTTGGTAGGTGGCACCTGCGTTTTTCAAACCAAAAGGCATAGTAACATAGCAAGTAAGTACCAAACGGGGTAATGAATGAAGTCGCCTTTTGGTCGGATTCCTTCATCCGGATCCGATGGTACCCGGAATACGCATCAAGAAAACACAGAAGTTCCGCCCCGCCGTCGAATCAATGACTTGGTCAATGCGCGGCAAGGGGAACAGATCCTTCGGGCAATGCTTGTTCAAGCCAGAGTAATCGATGCACATTCTTAGTATTTCAGTGTTCTTTTTGGGTACAAGGACGGGATTCGCGACCCAATCGGTGTGGATAACTTCTATTACAAAACCTGCTTCTAGTAACTTTGCTAGTTCCATTCCTATGGCGCGGTGCTTCTTATCTCCAAAGCGTCGCATAGCTTGCTTCACCGGTTTAGCCCCCGGATTTATGTTGAGGTAGTGCTCGGCGAGTTCCCTAGGTACTCCGGACATGTCAGAAGGTTGCCATGCGAAGATATCTATGTTATCGCGGAGGAACTCGACGAGCGCGCTTTCCTATTTGGGGTCCATGTTGGCTCCGATTGAGACTTGCTTGCTAGGGTCGTCTTCCTTGAAGTTGACCTTCTTGGTCTCTATCGCGGCCCTGAAGGAGTTTTTCTGTTCGGAGATCTGCTTCTTGGTGGTTTGCATCTCGGTCGGATCCACCGCGGCCCCGTAGCCTTTCAGCCTCTTCTCCGGATATGACGGACTCGCGAAGGCGGCTTCGCCCAACTCGCACTCGTGAGCTTTTTTGTAGTCTCCGGTTATGGTGATCATACCATTAGGACCCGAAATCTTGAGCTTGTTGTAGATATAGCATGCTCTTGCGTGGAACTTGTGGTAGGTGGGCCTGCCGAAGATGACGTGGTAGGAGCTCTTGAAGGGCACAACTTCAAACGTGATCTTTTCTTCGCGGAAATTATGAACATCGCCGAAGGCCACGGGAAGTGTGATGCTGCCGAGGGAGTTCGCCTTTTTACCCGGAACCACGCCGTGAAACTCAGTGTTGCTGTGTTTGAGCTGTTCCTTGGTCGGAGCCAATGACGACAACAGCTACAGCTCAAGAACTGCAAGCTTATCAATATAGGCTCGCACGAACTGCCCGAGAAATAGAAAAACAGACAGCTGAGTTGAACAGGAGAAAGGAGGCAGCTTCTGCATCCGAGAGGAGAAGGGCATATCTAAGTGGACAATCTAGAGTTTCGGGTGATAGCCATAGGGAGGCTCGGAACGAGAGGAAGATCAAGGTTACAAAACATACCCGAAGCGTAAAGAGAGCACTTAGTTCAAAACCTCGACATGTCCTTTATGTCGATAGATACAAGAGGAAACATTATCCCTAAGACACCAGAAGCCGGGTATATGGCGACACAAGCTTATATCCTCGCATCTAGGCCACCTCCAGGTGATCCAAGAGAAACATTATATAATATGGCGTTAGCAGGGGTTGGAGCTATGGGGACAGCGTTTGTATCAACGCCTCCCGAAGGAGCGGCAAGGCAAGATAGTCCACGACCTGCAGCAGCAACGGCGGCAGTCCATGAAGGACCAAGTGGAGCAAGAGACACAGGAGCACAAGCAAGGGTCGACAGAGCAAGGCAAAGCAGAAGGGATCATCGGCAATCCCCGGAGCTTAACGACGAGGATATGTGCGGCCTGCCGTGCTTCACAAGGAGAGTACAAAAAACTCGAGTCCCTTCGGGATTTAAGTTGCTCGATCACTTCAAAAAATTCGACGGCTTGCAAGATCCGGAGGATTGGCTAGTTGATTACCTCGAGACGGTGAAGTTAACTCGGAGGAACTAGGGCAACAGCCATGCAAAGTATTCAGGTGCACTTAAGCGGAGCCGCACGATCTTGGATCAAGAAGCTTCCACCAGGATCTATCGACAGACTCGGGAAAGTTTCGAGGATGTATTCGTCAAAAACTTCAGGTCCACGTGCAAAAAACCTGCGTCGTTAGAAGAGCTGAGGGCATGTCGACAAAAGCCGGATGAGTCAATGAGAAAATATATCCAAAGGTGGAACATCATAAAAAACTCGGCAGAAAATATATCTGACGAGAGAGCAATAGATGCGTTTGTCGCAGGAATTAGGCGTGGAGATTTTGTCGAGGACTTGGGAAGGACCAATCCAAAGACAGTATCCGCGTTGATGGAGATAGCAAACGAGATGGGCGGATGGAGAAGACGCTGTCCACAATAAACGGCATAGGTCGCCGAGGAGGACCGTGGTCGAAATTATCAATCGAGGCGACGATTTCCTCGGCAGCATCCGAACTACGACGCCCGGGGCAAATTTCGGCTGGTTTCCGAGCCAGCGCAGGAGGAAATAATCGAGATGATTACCAGAAAAGCAATGAGCAACGAAGTGACAACATAGACGAATTTCGACAAAATAGGCAAAGCAACGGGCCAAGGCCACAGAGGCCTTTCATGTCTCCCGAAGAGATGATGAACGGGCCGTGTCAGATGCATTTTTTCATCGACAGCAACAGAAAAAGACAGATCAGGGCACCCGCGAAAGACCGTCGAAATTTTCAGAGCAATGTTCGGATATGCGAGAACGCTCATGCTCGAGCAGCACAGAGAAATCCTCGGGAGCCCAGGAGCGAGGTTCACTTGCCACCACCTCCCGCGATTACGGACGACAACCGGCACCAGCTCAGAATAGCGGCAGCACCACCACCACCACCTTATGTCGATCCTAATTCAAACGGAGCGGTGTCGATGATTCAGAAGGGAAGGCCGTCCAATAGAACTCAAAAAGTGATCTCGAGACAGGTGTTCATGGCAGAAAAAATGCCTCCACCAACAGTTGAGTACCTCAATTGGTCAGGGCAAGACATCGGCTTCACCATAGCGGACCATCCGCAACAAGTTCCTCGACCAGGGCAGTCAGCACTTATTCTGCCAGCAGTTATTGCGGGATTTGATGTTTCTCGAGTATTCATAGATAGTGGCAGCAGCTTAAACCTTATGTACGCAGATACATTGAGGAAGATGAACATATCCTTAGCAAACTTGAAGCCAACGGACACAAGGTTCCACGGCATCACACCGGAGAAACCAAGCTATCCATTGGGGAAGATAAATCTCGACGTTCAGTTTGGAACTCGAGAGAATTATAGAATTGAGAAGCTGGAATTTGAAGTCGTGGATTTTCCGTCGCAATACCACGCTTTGTTGGGACGACCAGCATACGCTAGGTTTATGGCGGTACCACACTATACATACTTGTTGTGGAGATTGCCTGGACCAAAGGGACCAATCACAGTCAAAGGAAGCTTCGCCTTGGCCGACAGGTGCGACAAGGATTTTCATCGGTTATCAGAAACTTTCGGGATGCTAGCTGAATATTTGGCGTCAAAAAGCATGACTGATTACGACGTACTGCCAGACGTTGGAAGGACAAATAAAGAGTCAACTTTCAATACCGAGAAAAATTCTAAGGAGGTGCAAATCCACCCGACAGACCCGAAAAAGACGACATCCATCGCAAACGACATGGACATCGCATAGGAAAGCGCGCTCGTCGAGTTCCTCCGTGAGAACTGGAAAATCTTCGCATGGTGTCCAGCTGACATGCCAGGAGTACCCAGGGAACTTGCCGAGCACCACCTAAACTTGGATCCATTGGCGAGACCAATCAAACAACCTTTGCGGCGTTTTTCGGAACCAAACCGCAAAGCTATGCTGTCAGAAATCAATCGACTACAGGAAGCTGGTTTTATCAAAGAGATATTCACGGAAGCCACATGGGTAGCAAATCCTGTGTTGGTGCCAAAGAAAAACACTAAGGTCCTTCGCATGTGCGTCGACTTTACGTGTCTCAATAAACATTGTCCAAAGGATCACTTTCCCTCCCGAGGATCGATCAAATTATCGACTCCACGGCTGGATGTGAACGTCTTTCCTTCTCGGACGCATATTCCGGTTATAACCAGATCAGATTGAAAGAAGAAGATGAAGTAAAGACCGCGTTTATTACACCTTACGGCGTGTTTTGCTACAGAACAATGCCCTTTGGTCTAAAAATGCGGGAGCAACATATCAAAGGATGATGCGAAGTGTTTGGCGACACGTATTGGGAAAAACGTACAAGTATATATTGACGATGTTGTCATAACGTCAAAAAAGGGGACAACACCGATCGAGGATCTCAAGGAAACTTTTGACAACCTCGACAAATTCTGCTCGAAGTTGAACCCGACGAAGTGTTCCTTTGGCGTCCCAGCAGGAGAACTTCTGGGGTTTCTAGTCTCAGCAAGAGGGATTGAAGCAAATCCCGATAAAATACAAGCTATCGTAACAATGAGAAAGCCAACGAAGTTGAAAGAGCTACAACAGCTAACTGGGCGAATCGCAGCTTTGAGCAGATTCGTCGCCAGGTTAGGAGAAAAAGCTTTACCATTTTACGCTCTGATAAAGCAAGGAGACAAATTCCAGTGGAACGAAGAAGCCGACAGAGCCTTCGAAGATTTGAAGCGCAAAATCTCGACACCACCAATATTGGTGGCGCCGAAGGACAAGGAACCTCTCCTGCTATATATTGCAGCCACGCCCCAAGTGGTGAGCACGGTGCTAGTTGTCGAAAGAGAAGAAGAAGGAAAACTCCACGGAGTACAGAGGCCAGTATACTTCGTCAGCGAAGTTTTATCGCCATCAAAACAAAGGTACCCTCGGTACCAAAAGCTAGCATACGGAGTGTTCACAACAGCACGAAAATTGCGCCACTATTTTTCGGCACACCCGATCATAGTGGTCAATGAGGCTCCTTTGTCAAATATACCGAACAATCCGAAGCTACGGGTCGTGTCTCCCTTTGGGGAATAGAACTTTCCCCTCGGGACATCACGTATGAAAAACGAAAAGCAATCAAGTCGCAAGTTTTGCCGGACTTCATCGCGAGTGGATGGAGCTGCAAAACATAGGACCCCAGACTCGTCGAGAACCCGGACCATGAATTTTGACGGGTCCAAGAGAGTAGAAGGAGCTGGCGCAGGAGTAATACTTATATCACCTGAAGGCGACAAATTGAAGTATATCCTTCGGATGACGTTCCCTAACGCATCTAACAATGAAGCAGAATATGAAGCCCTCATACACGGGATGAAGATGGCGAAAGCATGCGGTGCAACTCGACTAAAAATCTTTGGCGACTCACAATTGGTGGCCCAGCAAGTTATGAACCAATGTGATGCGATCAATGATAGCATGGTAGCATACAAGGAGGTGTACAATGAACTCGAGAAGCTATTTGATGGATGCGAGGTAAACCACATCAGTAGATTGAGCAACGATGAAGCCGACGTCCTCGCAAACATCGGGTCGCAGTGCCTCCCAGTCCCGCCAAGAGTGTTTTGGGAAGAAATATCGGAGAGATCTACAAAGCCAAAAAAGGTGCAGAAAAAAGAAAAAACTTCGACACCCCTCGCAGAAACCACGGAGGATGAAGAGGAACAAGAGCTTGTAATGATGGTACAGATTCCTTGGATGCAAGCATATATATCATACATCCTCAGGAAAGAAATACCCGACGATCCAGATTGAAGCAAGGCGAGTAATTCGACGGTCTAAAGCTTTCACGGTGATCAAAGGAGAACCGTACAAGCGAAGTATTTCAGTGCGTTCGCAAAGGTGTGTAACACCCGAAGAAGGAAGAATAATTCTGAAGGATGTACACGAAGGCATATGCGGCCACCACGCGAGTAGTCGAGCCATTGCAGCCACGGTTTTTCGGGCAGGATTCTACTCGGTTGACAAGCAATCGAGGACGCCAAAGAAATAGTAAGGACTTGCGATGCGTGTCAAAGGTTCGCCGCAAAACCTCACTCTCCAGCAGCAGAACTAGCACCAATACCTTTGTCGTGGCCCTTTGCACAATGGGGACTCGATATGGTGGGAAAAGTTACACAAATCATGGCCAGGAGGAAAGGAATACATGCTAGTAGCCGTCGACAAATTTACAAAGTGGATAGAAGCGAAGCCGATAAATTCGCCAGATGGAGCATCCGCAGTAAAATTCATAAAAGGCCTCGTCTTCAGATTTGGAGTGCCTCATAGCATCGTCACGGACAATGGCAGTAACTTTACATCTAACGAATTCAAAGATTACTGCAAAGAAGTGGGTATCAAGCTGCACTTTGCGTCAGTTGCACATCCTCAAACCAACGGGCAGGTCGAGAAAGCCAATGGCCTTATCTGCAATGGCATCAAGAAACGCCTGTTGGGACCACTAGAAAAAGCTCGACATACCTGGCCTCGAAGAACTACCAAGTGTGTTGTGGAGCATCCGAACAACACCAAATACAGCGACACAAGAAACCCCGTTTTTTCCGGTCCATGGCGCGGAGGCGAGTACTACCAATAGAAATAGAGCACGACTCCCGAGAGTCACAAGCATATAATGAAGAAGCTTCAAGGACAGCATTGGAAGACGACGTAGACGCACTCGACGAAGCTCGGGACGAAGTATTATCAAGGGTCACCAAATATCAACAGGACTTGAAGAATTACCACGAGCCGACGTTTGCGGCCAAGATCCTTTCAAGTGGGAGACTTAGTTCTTCGGCTCACGCAAAAAAGTCATGAAAAACTCGAGTCACCATGGCTTGGTCCCTATATCGTCACGGAAGTAATCGGGGGAGGAGCATACAGGATAAAGGACAAGAAGACAGGGGTGGAGGAGCAAAACCCCTGGAATGTGGCGCAACTCAGGCGGTTCTACGCCTAGAGCTAAAGTATAGTCCTTGTGAAACTTCAATGTACTCGAAACGCCCACGAGTTTTCGGACGCACTCTTTTCCTTTTTCGGGGCACCGAGTGGGGCCGGGAAAGGTTTTTAATGAGGCGGGCTCGTGGTGCTGCAATATAATAAAGATAGTGGAGATATACTTCTTATTTTTCGACACGCTCGGGGCTCAACGCCTAAGTCTCAAAATACATACAATATAGATTCATTGAAATATTTCGCCTTGGTACATTAATACCTCGCCAAATATAAAAATCGGAAGCCAGCAATCATAAATATAGTGTACACGTCAAAAATCTTAAAGTGCTCTGGTCTAAGAACCTCACAATAAAAATATAGAACTTCGACATCAAAGATACTCGAAGATTGGCAATCCATCCAAGGGAAAAACAAGGATGTCTTATTACAACAGACAAGATAGATTTCAAGGAGGAAAAAAATAGTACAACCTTTGCCCAGTTAGGCTCGGGGGCTTCAACAATATAGAGGGCTTCGGCAATATACAATAAATTCCTTCGGAAATAAAAAAAAGGGGGAAATCAAAAAAGAGTGAGATACAAGGTTTCCAATATAATACAAGTCAGTTAAATCCCAAGATACTATCTACGGACAAGCCTCTGGTTGTTTTATGTTCAGCATAAGAACCCTTGATAAAGAACTCGAGTCCATCCGAAGAAGTTCATCTATCATCGATTCGGCCACGGGAGCTACCATATCATCGATTGAGTCAATATCATTTTTCCGACGCGTTTTCTTGGCCAGGCAACCAGCAACAATCTTCGTCAGGTCTAACTTTGGATAACAGATGTTTATCATAATCATGGCGAATCTCGCTCCAGCAGAGAGTTGAGCCCGCACAAAGTTATGAATGCGGGGAGCATCTCTGAATACCTCTAATAATTCGGGAAGAGTTTTTGGAACCTCGTTTCGAGGAAATAAATTCCTATAGACAAGGGTTAATGTCGCCGTGCAAAAACTGAGAAAGTCGCGCACTTGGCAAGCACGATCTTGGAACCTAACAATTTGTTGGGTTCGTTCAGGAGTGGCCCAGAACAAACAGCCATGATTAAGGGAAAGATTGACAAGAAGATTTGTTCTCTCATTCACTCTCTGATCTTCGGCAGCAGAATCAAGAACCGAGCCTGTTAAAGCGACAGGGCAAGAAATTGGAAGAAAGGCACAGCAAAATAAAGAGAAGGCATCTTAAGATCGCAAAAACGTACCTAACATATCTGTGCTAGCTTCCAGCATTAGCTCAAGCATACTATTTTCTCGGGTCGTGGCTCCCTTTGCTTCTAATACAAAGAGCATCCTTAGCAGCCATAGCTTCTTGGGCTTGTTGAAGAGCAAGTTTTTCTCGTTCAGATGCTTTCCGAGATTGTTCCATCATGGCCAAAGTCTGTTTCTTCATAGATTGAAGTTGTTGTCGAAGTTCTTGCAAATCTTCCGACAAAGGTCTGCTTGACGAACCTTCGAGGGGATTATGGTCGACTAGTACTTTCTTCGAGAAGGAAGATGCAGGTGAAGCAGCGGCAGAGCAAGGAGTGGTCGAGTAATTATCAAATATTAACTGGAAAAGAAAGGCCCAGGATCAATGAAAAGCACGAAGAGGAATTTCATTACTTTCTAGAAAATTTACACGGACATTACAAAAGAAAGTTCTCCAGAGGGACTAACAGAGTAATTGTCGCCAAGGCTAAAATGGCGACAAGAGCAAAAGAAACGAAAAAGAAAAAACAAGGAGGCATGCAACTAGACCTCCGGCCTCGATGAGCTAGGAGTCGAAGCTGGCTTGATCCCGAGATACGCCAAGATCTTCTTCGTGTTGGGTTTGGCCGCCTTAATCAGCGACCTCCATCTCGACTGCTCTATCTGATCGGTGTCGCCAACTTTCATCCAATCAAGCGTCTGTTGGCTGTCAGCAACCAGGGCAACAGTGTTTTCGACAGCAACCTTCATATTTTCCTGACGCATCTTCAATCCAAGGTCTTCTGATGAATTGAAAATCTTGGCAAGGGCAAGGAAAGTCGAAGGTTCCTCTTTCTTCGGGAAGAAGTAGGGGAACAACGCCGACAAACCTGCACTAGCATTTGCCACGCCTTCACGAATTTCGCGCCCATGAAACTCCAGAAGAGAAAGTGCGTCAAGGAGAGGGTCATTGACGGGATTATCCAGATCAAAATCCTGGTTTGTTTGGGCTGCCTCACGAGACAAAACATTAGTCAAAAACCAAGAAACAGGAAGTACAATAAGATAGAAGGGATTGATAATATTACTCAGGGTACGTCGACTTTGCGACTTCAGACGCTTGAGGATCCCTTGTTCACGAGCAGCTTGTGCAGCTTTCTGCTCGTCTAAAGCAGATTCAGCATCTTTAAGCCTTTTCTGCAGTTCCTCGACACTAGCAGCCTTTGCTTTGGCATCATCAGCCTCGGCTTTAGCTTCGCTAGCGACAAGTTCGGCTTTCTCGCGAGCCGCCTCACTTTTCTCCAGTGTGTGAGCAAGTGCGTCGGCACGCTTATTGGCCTCTGCAAGTTTCTCTATCAAGATAAAAAAAGGGGGAGGAGAGATCAAAAAATCGCGGCAAACAAACAGGAGCAAAATCCAGGAAGAACGGCAAATATAAAGGTTATTACCTTCGGTTCTGCTGGCATACTCGCGGTACCCAATAAATTGGGATCCGATGCGGATAAGATCTTTGATCATGGGCTGTCAAAGAAGAAGAACGCAGGAGAAAACATCGGCATTAAAAAAAGTGAGGGCCTAAAAAAGCAAAATAGAGGAAATATAGATATCGACAAACTTACATCATCCAAGAGCTGCGACGAAGAGCTGCTCAATTGAGGGGGGGGGCTCAATGATCATTTCAACCCTTGCCCTTTTTGGTGAAGGGACAAGGGGGCTCGAAGGAGGAGTAGATGTGTCAATATTTTGTTGAGGAGGCGACGATTCTTCTCCTTCAACGGGCTTCTCCGAAATAACTAAAGTATGTGACGTGCTCGTCCGAGGAGCCACGTCACGAGTTGGTACTTCTTCCTCGTCATCACTGCGAGTGAGGATCAATAGCATAAAAAGCAAGACAAGAAAAATTTCGACTACAAAATAAGGGGAAATCAAGGTGACTTACGAGCCGACGAGGATTCAATATAAGGATCATAAGCTGCCTTCTGATGAGAAGGAACAACTTCTTCGGCTTTGGATGTGCCGGAATCTTTCGGCATTACTCCTCTTCCTTTTCCTCTGTGGAGAAATGGCGGGAGGAGGAGATTGGACCGACGTAGTGTCTTCGGAAGATCCCGCAGATTTTCGAGAATCCACGGGATCATTCACAAAAGATGGAGCTTCTTGATTGTCGTCAGTGATAATGCCTCTTTCTTCGACTTCTCCATCCTCGGGAAGAGGAGGAAGGGAAGCCATAGTAGGATGATTCTGCAGGAAAATAGCGGCAAAAGGAAAATTAGAGAGATATCAATACAATGAGATGCAGGGAAACTTCGGAACAAGATAAAAATTCGAGAAGACAAAATACCTCGGGGAGAGGATTGGTGGAGCTGTATGGCTCCACGCGACAAGAGGAAGGAATAGGATCCCTCTTGCTCAGCGAGGTAATTCTTCGAATAAGCTTCTCCAAGTCCTTCACAGTAAAGATCATTGGAGAGCCTATTGGCGTCATTGACACCGAATACGTCCAAAGGGGATTTTTGCGAGCCCGAAGAGGCTGCACTCTAATCCTAAGAAAGTAGGCAATGATTTGGACACCAGATAACTCTTTGCCTCGAGTATTTTGGAGCTGATGAATACGAGACATAAGAGCTTCTGTCGCCTTTTTCTCTTCTTCGGAAGCTTCAGCATCCCAGGAGTAGCGGCGTTGAATTTTTGCGCTTCCGTCGAAAGGGACTATGTTGTGTTCCACGGAATTGGCACTTTCTTCGTGTATATAGAGCCACCTTTTGCGCCATCCTTGGACAGAGTCAGAAATTTGACGTCGAAGTAATCAACGTCGGTTCGGACACAGATAACAACACCGCCTATGTTGTAGGTGGCGTTGTGAGTGCCATTGCGGCGGAGGCAGAAAATGCGTTTCCAAAGAGCCCAATTAGGAGCGACTCCAAGGAAGCATTCGCAAAGCGTGATAAAAATAGAAATATGAAGGATGGAATTGGGGGTCAGCCGGTGCAACTGAATCCCATAGAAAAAGAGAAGACCGCGGAGGAAATCGTGGATTGGGGTAGAAAGGCCGCGGATGAGATGATCAACGAAACTAACCCGGTACTCCATTGGAGGGTTGGGGTAGCTTTCTTCGCTGGGAAAGCGGATGGCGTCTTCCTTCTTCATCGGGCCAAGCCTCTTCAAGCATATTGACATCTTGGTTGGAGATTTTGGATCTCTCCCACTCAAGATCCTCGGCGGCCATCTTGGATTCTGGAGTGCTGTGGCGGGTGAGTCGCGTGCGCGGTGGCATCAACAGCACTGGAAAAGCAATGTTCGTGCGTGCGGAAGATCAGAAAGAGTTGGGCGCAGGGGAGTTTTTGCAAGGAAGAACAGATGTGCGGCGCAAGCGAAGGAGCGAACCGAGGTTGAAGAAAGATATATATAGGAATCGGGCGAAGCAGTGCACCGTTGGATGAAGAAATCGTGTGGTGAAATAAGGATCTTGCAGAGAAAAGGGTAAAAAGGTCTTTTTACGGAGATGGAATGGAACAGGCGTTACCGAACGTGCGCCAGGAAAAGCGGAGGACGTGTGTCCCCCACTTGCACGACGTGTCAACGTGGTGGGAACAATGGACCCACAAGGCAGAAAAATCTCGACTGTTAATAGAGCTGAAGAGAATTTGACAAAGGAAAATATGTCGACAAGAAAAATAAAAGGAGAATGGTGACAGGAGAAGTTATTTGAATACTTCGGGAGCCTTTGGTCAGAAACAAGTTTTTGCCCAAATGCTCGGGGGCTACTTCGATAAAAGTAAAATTTCGACTATGGCAAATATAGAAATTGTGGGAGCCTACAACCAAGCGCAAGTTCTTGGTTGTAGCCTCGGGGGCTATTCCCATCAAGAGCGCTGTTCGCGCACCCGAGAGAAAAAAAAAATAGGAAAGAATATCGGGAAATAATGACAATATAGCGACAAGGTGGACTAAGATGTTGAGCCTACAACCAAGCACAAGTTCTTGGCTGTAGCCTCGGGGGCTACTCCCATCGGGAACGCTGTTCGCGTGCCCGATGAAATTTAAAAAAAGGAAAAAGAAAGAAAGATAGAAAAGCAAGAGAGTATATTTCGAGTTATAATTAACTCTACATATACTCCCATCGGGAGATTAATATAAGTCATATTTGACTCGATAAAATGTGCCATTCCAACAGCCGGAAAAGCACTCGACAATATATTCTCGGAACGCCAATGTTGCGATCAATTTCTGAATGCCGCAAATTTGCGAAGGTAAGACCCCGCATCCATTCTGCCGGGCGTGGCATCGCCGAAGACTGCGCTTCGTTACTTTTATCCGTATCAACAGATACGAAGAAAAATCCTAACGGACGCGTTAGGTACTCGATAAATTTGACTGGGACTCGACGGAATGGTAAGACCTTAAGCGGCACTCCGTCGAAGTTTGCACCAAGTATCCCGAGATCATGTCCAGGGACGTGATCTTGAAGTAGGTTTTTGCGGATTGCCACTAGAGCAGCTTAACTAGTACCTGATCCGTCAGATGAACTAGCCCCAACTACCAGTATCCCTGTACAATATAGAAATTTATATAAAGAAATATAGAAAAGTTTAAATTGTCGAATAAAAATAAACAGTGGAGATTTTCCCTGACTCTATGATTCAAGCAAAATCTCGGGGGCTACTGACATAGGCATCCCAAATGGGCCTGCCAAAGATAGTACCCGGGGTTTAATGAAGGCCCACTACCCGAAGAATAAGAAGGTTCGAGAGCCCAAGATATATTAAGGAAAGTAGAATTGTAATAGGAAGTGTTGTTTGTAATCCGGCGGGATGAGTTAGAAACCGTCCCGGACTCGTAACTTGTACAAAACGAAACCCTCGGCTCCACCTCTTATATAAAGGGGGAGTCGAGGGACGAGGAGATCATCGAATCATTGTTCACAAACCCTAGTTTTCATAATCTTCGAGTACTTTTCGGCTGAAACCTTCGAGATCTACTTGCCATCTACTTCTAACTAAACCCTAGCCTATAACCCGTAGGCATTGACAAGTTAATCCCTTGTCACTTGGTGAGGTTCATCCGCTCCAGAGTCTCCAGGTACATGATGTTCAGGCTGGCTCCGCCATCCATGAGGCACTTGGAGAAGTCATACCCGTCTATGCGGGGACTTACAACCAAGGCGTAGTATTCTTTTGGCACAATGGCGGGATGATCCTCCCTGTCAAATGTGCACGGAACTTCCGACCACCTGACATACCGCGGCACAGCCCGGAACCGTGGCGTTCGGGATCCGGGTAGCTGATTTTGTAGCGCGGACTCGTGGGGGTTCCGAGGAAGGTGTGGTAAGCCCCCACGCTCTTTTTCTCGAAGGGGTTGGATTTACCTCGCGGATCCGGCTTTGGGATCCGGCGAGTTATCATCCTCGTCCATCGCCTCGGAGCTGTCCTCCTCCTTGTCCTTGTTCTTGCCCTTGCCTCCTTTGCCGCGTGGGCGGTGCTTCCGGGCTCGCTTGTATCCTGCCTCCGGGTCGTTCTTTAGGTCGTTGACCCACTTGCAGTTGCGGTTGGTGTGAGTGGACTTCCCTGTAGCCGGATCCAAGTGGGCCAGGCAGGGCATGTCTCTATATTCCTCGTAGGTTTGCGGGGCGCGGGATCCGCCAGCGGTGACCTCAGTGCCATGCTGCTGACCCCTGCCGGCTCCGCCTCCTCGGCCGCGTCCTCTTCCGCCTCCTGGACCTCCGCGTTGGAATGCCATGGCGACCATGTCGGATCCGCCACTCTTCTGGTCATCAGGGTTTTTGCGTTTATGGCCGCTGTTGTTACCATTATCACGGTTCTTCTTTTGTTGGTGCAGTGGGGATTGTCTGTAGCTGCGATATCACCGCTCGCGTCGTCATCGGCGGCAGTGTGATCACTGGCAATGGAGATCATCTCGTCCAAAGTCAGTTTGTTGGCGTTGGCCAAACATGTAAGCTTATGCCTCAGCAATCCTCCTCTCCGCAGTCCACCAATGAAGGCGTACATGGCAGTGGTGTGGTCAACGTTTTCGCACTCGTTCCTGCATGCCAACCATCGTGTGAGGAAGTTTCTTGAGGATTCTCCCTTCTTCTGGATACAAGCTTGTAAGTCGCTTGCCGTGGCAGGTCTTTTGTAGGTGCCTCTGAAGTGTTTCTCAAAAGCGGTCTTCAGGTCGAACCAGCAAAAGATAGAGTTTTTCTCGAGGTCGCTGAGCCAGATCCGGGCTGGTCCTACAAGGTACAACCTGGAGCATGCGGCAGGCGATATTAGGGGTTCCTCCGGCAAAGGTTACCGCATTATAGTAATCCTCGATCCGGGTATCCGGCCTTTCGGTGCCATCATAATGCTTCGATTTCCGGGTAGCTTGAGGGAGCTCCTTGGCTTTGGTTCCTCTCGAATCATCCTGCCAAAGCACTTTGGTCCGATGTAGTCGGTTCTGTATTCGTTGAGGCGTTCCCGCGCATCGCGCGAGCCGTGACGGGGGGACTGTGAGCGAGAGCGAGATCTCCGGCCACCGCCTCCGCCTCCACCTCCACCTCCGCCGTCACCGCTAGGTGGAGGTGAGGGAGACCTGCGAGGGGGCCGATCCGACCTCTTGCTTCCGCCTCCAGATTCTCCCCGGCCCTCCCGGTGCTGGCTCCGGCTCCTGTGGCTGCCTTCGCCGTGACGCTGGCTGCCCCGGTCGTTCCGGCTCCGGCGGGGCTCCGGGTCGCGCTCCTCATTCCGGCTCCTCCTAGGCTCGGGCTCACGATCGTTGTTCCGATGCCGGCGGGGTTCCGGCGTGCGCTCCCCGTTCCGGCTTTCGGAGGGCAGCACGTTGTCGCGGATAACAATTCCACCATGCCCCTGAGGCCTGGTGTTTCCGGCTGGACTACGGCGGCGAGGGGGACACGGGTAACCATTGGGCGGAGGAGAGGGGTTGCGGTACTTGTCTCGTCCAGAGTACATTGCATCTTTTCCCTTTCTCGGATCTGACGGTGGCGTCTTTGATGGTACGGGGATCGGATTTGGGTGTTCCCTGGCTCTCCTTCTGCGTTCCGAGGATCCGGTTCGCGACTCGTCATCTCGATGGCGATTGTTGTGGGCGTCCTTCTGCGCAGTGGAGACGCAATGCTCCGGGTTAGATTCCAACTTGCGCGAAGTGTCTGCCTTGCTCTGCTGTTTAACCGCTGAAGCGACGAGCGTGCGCAAGTAGTTGATGTCAATCTCCTCGTCACTTTTCTTCAGAATTTCTGCAGCCTTCGTCATATTGTCCTTTGGGGTGGCGAGCGGCTGCTGTTCGGCAGGGGTTGCGAAGTTGATCCTGCAGGGAGGAATTGCTTCTCTGACGATTCTATCAGCCTCCGCCTGTGCGTAGGTCATTTTCACCTCCCACTCCTTTCTCATACTCTTGACTTGTTCGAGCGTTGCGGTGATTTCGCGATCCTGTCTTTCAAAGCGATCCATGATCTGTGCAGATTCTTCCCTCTCATCCAATATAGCAGCTGCTGTGTTGGCAAACTTTTTGGCTGTGGCCAGCATCTCCTTTCTAGTGGCCTCTAAAGCCTCCGGATCTGCGGCGTCACCAGGGGTTATTGGCTTGTTGAGGACGTCTGACTTTGCGACCAAATCCATGCGTGCTTGTGCAACTATCTCTTCAGGCGACAGGAGGCTCTCCGAGGAAGAATCCCTACGGGGCCGCTCCCGTGACATTGGAGATCCGTGGTGGGATGGCTGGGGGTCGGATTGAGTGCCTGCCTCTTCTGATCCGTTTTCTTCGAGCGCCGCTACAGTAGCGAGTACCTGCCTTGGCTGGACGGAATCGACTTCAGGCTGTTCACCGTATCAGAGTTCCGCCACCTTGCGATCAAACTCTGCAGTGTCCATGGACTGGGTGTCTCCGGAGATTGGGCTTAGATTTCCCAAAATCGAATCTTCAGCCGGAGTTTCGCTTTCTCCGACAGCCTCTTGCTGATCCGGAGCAGCGTTGTTTTCCGGAGCCTCGACCTGCTCGGGACCAGCTCCGGCTCCATGAGGGGCGGTTCCGGCGGTATGGGCCAAGAAGTGTACGAAGTGACACCTTTGCTTCTCTAACACCTGGGAGACCCAGGCGGATCGCATTGGTCTTCCACCGTTACTTCTGCTCAGGGGCGGATTGGGTGGGTTTTGATTTTTTCAGATCTAAGGCGGAATCTTCGCTAGGAAGTTCCTGCGTCTCAGATCGGATCTTCGCGACTGCGTCCTGCTCAGCGGCGATCGCGTCAGCGCTACTTACCAGCGGGTTTCCGTCGGAATCGACGGTTTCCCCGATGAAGATGTGTATGCCGCCAACTGGGACGATGGAGAGCTTGACGGGGTCGGCTTTAGCCGGAATCCAACATTCATCCGGAGGGACGATCGGGAAATTTCCGGCGTAAAGGACACGCCCCACAGCGATGGTGTCGTCGTAGCTTCCCATGGCGGAACCCTCCCGGTTCCGGCCTCCAGACGCCGCAGGCCCCATGGTGGGCGCCAACTGTCGTTGCCTAATCGACGATACCTCGGAGGAGGGATCCTCACGAGGGGGAGTAGAAGTAGGGGCCATAGGGCGGAGTGCACACGGGATGGGGGTACGCGAGTTACCCAGCTTCGGAACACCTGCACGATGACAGGGCCTACTGCTGCTTGTCTGGAATTATCTGGGCGCTTTCGCGTTGTTACAATGAGTTGTGGTTCTGCCTCTAGGGCTCCCGGGATCCGGCTTATAAAGGCGCACGGATCTAGGGTTTACATGGAGAGTCCTAGCCGGAATACAAGTTGCCTAACTACGGTACAATATCTTGCCGTGTACGTCAAGGATCCGCCTTCCTCCAGGTACGTGCTGGATCCGGATACTTCATGGGCTGTCACGGATCCGGCCTCCTTCGCAGGTCGGTAGAGATCCGGCTTCCTGTTCCTGGACTGGACTTCATCCTTCAGGATCTACAGCAACTGGGCCATCCGATGGGCCACATGCCTTACCACCATCTATGGGCCACCCGGGCTTGCCGGATCTAGGCCATGCCGTTGATATACCCATAAAGTATACCCACAACAAGTACGTACCCATGTATTGTTCTTGTCAAGTGTTGTCATCTCCTCCATCATAGCTGCTCTCCATTCTGGATATTGTTTGGTTTCCTGCCAATCACTGGTATGTGTAAAGTGGAAACTAGTGCAGCTATAAATGATTTATAGCGAGAACCCACAAACGAGTATGAAACATAATTAGAAAGATCATATGAAGACAGATTTGTTGGTAATTTTCCTGCAGTGGTACGAGTCTGTTTTCTATGAGCAATAGGAATACTTAAATCATCCCATGAGGTGGTGAGTGTACCATCATTTGGGGAAGATGAGCCTTTCAAATCTGATTGTGCCAGACTAGGCGATGTCTCTTCTTGTGCTTGTACTGCAGGGTTTCTTGATCACTTAATGCAATTACTGCTTTATTACCTCGATTTTTCCGTGAATACACCTGAAGATTTTTCTCTTCATTGAACCTTGGCCACCGCATAGCTTCAGTTGGTTTGTCTTGCTGCTCCCCCTGCACCTGTTCTTGCCCTGCATCTAATAGACACACATCATCGTGCACATCTTGTGTAGGTAAAACTCCAACTATTATCTCTCTTGATGTTGGGATCTGATTCTTCTCTTCCTTGTCTCCCCTGGTTCTGAGTTCAACACTTGTAAACATGTCAGGAAACACGTCGGCAAGGTCGGTTGGCTCTCCATGAAATGATTCGTTCTCCCTGAACGTTACATCCATCCTAATAAACATTCTTTTTTCAGCAGGACACCAACACTTATAACCCTTTTGTTTGCCTGAATAACCAACAAATATACATTTTAAAGCTCTAGGATTTAATTTACCAACCGAAGGTCTGTAGTCCTTCACAAAGCATACACACCCAAACACCTTAGGAGGCACCACAAATGAGTTCTTACATGTTAGACATTCTATTTGAGTTTTATGTTCAAGTACCCTCATTGGCATCCTGTTTATCAAATAAGCTGCTGTCATTACAGCTTCACTCCATAGATATTTAGGGACATTCATTGCAAACATTAGGCTTCTAGTAACATCGAAAAGATGTCTGTTCTTTCTTTCAGCCAAACCATTTTGTTCGGAAGTACCTGGGCATGTAGTTTGATGAATAATTCCAAAGCTAGATAAGTATTCATCAAACTCTCTATTCATATACTTGTACCGTTATCAGTACAAACTATTTTCACACAAGCATTATACTGAGTCATAATCAAATGATGGAAATCTCTAAAGCATTCAAACACATCACTCTTATGTCTTAATACATAAACCCAGGTAGTCCTTGTGCAATAGTCAATAAACGTAACGAAATACCGATAGCCATTGACCGATCGCACACCACTTGGCCCCCATACATCAGAGTGAATAGTATGCAGCGGTTGAGTGCTTCTATTATCTGAGGGTGTATAAGAACTCCGGGTGTGCTTCCCAAACTCGCATGCATCACATACCAAACTATTCTTATCAATCCTATTATAGAGGTTAGGATAGAGCTGACCGAGTGTTGCAAAGGAGATATGGCCTAGTCGACGATGTTGGAGCAGAAACTCGAGATGGTGACACAACAGTAGCTACTGCAGGCGAAATATCCTTATCAAGGTAGTACATCCCATCATACATGCTCCCTGTCCCAAGCTCCTGAAACAAACACCATGATGGGAAGAACAAAGCAACACAATTCAACTCATTTGTAATGCAGCTGACAGACAAAAGGTTAATTGGAAACGAGGGCACATGCAACACAGAAGATAAATATATATTAGGGCTACACACAACTGTCCCAAAACCCGTGATATGTTGTGTCGATCCATCAACAAGTTTTAATGTTTCCATCTTTGAATTATGGAAATATTTCAAGAAATCCTTGGAAGAACCAGCCATGTGGCGTGATGCTCCAGAATCGATTAACCATGGTGCATCATTGCATTTGTTTAGCAGAATTAGGGATATTACCACAAATTTCAGCTGAGGCAGTAGCAGCTTTGTACTCTTTATCACCCCATTCCATCCCTTTGAATTGCTGCCACTTTTCTAGCTCAGTGGCAGTCATCTCAACTTGTATGATTTTTTATGCATCCCCGATAGTGGCTGAAACATTTGCCCTTCCAGCTGGTCTTGTTCCTTGGCCACGGCCGCCACCACCATGTCCTTGAGGGAGACGTCCACGACCACGGCCTCTCTAGACCTGACCTCGTCCACGCCCCCCTCCATATAGTTCAGGACATGAGGCTTTAAGATGTCCTAGCTGGCCACACTCAAAACAGTTCCTATCATATGCAGGTACTCCTGGGTTTTGGATGTCCTAGCTGGCCACACTCAAGAAAGTAATTTGAATGGATGAAACTATGTTTTCACCTATGTTCCACTAATTAGTTTCATATTAGAATGTTTTAGAACTTCTGTAGATTTGGTTTTGAGTTTGTTTTCCATCGTTCCATGATTGTTTTCCTTTGTTAGAATCAGTTATCAAATTCTGAAAATTTCTCGAAAAATTCCAGAAAAACTTTTACAAATACTTTATGCATAAAAGGGGCAGTGAGGCACCTGGGAGAACCCAGGGGGACCCACCAGGCCACCACACCATGTGGAGGCGCGGGTCACCCCTGGCCACATCCATGCCTAGTGTGCCCCCCTAGCCCTCCACTTACTCTCCCCCTACCATTTTACTCTCTCTCCCGAAAAACACACCATCATTTTTCAAACGCGTGTTCTTGCTGTTCTTGCTCGCGATTTTCGATCTCCTTGCTTAGCCCATCTTTCCTGCTGAGATTTGGAGCATTTTCTCCCCGGTATGTGACTCCTCTGATATCCAAGTAGAATTTTCTTTAGTGAAGTATTTCTTGAGTATTTTGCTGCTGTAGGTAACATGTTAAGTGAGCTTGCATGCTTGTATTATGCTTAGATAAGTTGTTTTGATGCATTGTTAGTACTCTTGCAAGTCTCTATAGTGTTCCCCTTCATTTGTTTGTCTTAAAATTATTTTTATGAGGTTTGCTAAAAATTTCAGAGATGGAAGCCAATGTACACCAACTCATTTAGCATGAATTGAGGTGGATGAAGTCATGATGGTCCACCGTGAAGAAGGAGTTTTTCATTCTCTTTATCCATGCTAAGAGTTTATGAGGGCTGCAGGGATTCTGCAGGATTTCCAAACTTTTATTTCTATTGCAGGGTTGGAACGTTTTGTTGATGGTGAACCTTCCAATATGCAAAAAATAACTATGTTAGTGGTGCAGGATTTTAGATGCAGTTGGAATTTGTCTAACCCCATGGTTCTTGTGCAGCCATTTGATGATTTTTGTGGAGCCATTGGAGTGCCACAATGGGGATCGCGCGAAAGAATGAAAGAGCGACCTAAACCATTGATGGACCTTTACAACGAAATCTGCCAAGGGAGAAGCTTCTTAGATGAGAGTGGTGAAATTTGAACTATTCAACTCCCATCTATTCAATATTTTGCCTATTTCATTGCCAAGTGTGTTCTAGCTAGGAAGAATGCAAATAAATTATGTTCATATGATTTAGCTTTCATCTCTGCTGCTTTGAAACAATATATGACTTATAATTTGAGTACTCTGATAGCTTTCCGTCTTACTGCTAACCGTGAGAAAGGAGGAATTTGTGGAGGCCTCATTGCCTCTCGTTTATTAGCCTTGCATGGTGTAGCTCCACATCATTTAGATATTCTATTCCCCTTAGAGAGGCTTGATCTTGATTCTATGATACAACACAATTTTTTTTCTCTTCGAGCCGATTGGAACAACCTACATTATGAAATAAACTTTTTCAGGAAATCAACATGGAGAGTAGCTAAGTCTGATCATTTTGTCAATTTGTCAGCACCTCTTTTGTTTAACCTTGATGTCAGTGAAGGATGGTCGCTCATGGAGCATGAGCTTGACGCATACATAGAGGAGCACTGCCAGCACGTAGAGGATGATGGAGGGGAAGACGATTTTTTTCCAGCGAGTTCCCATATCAGCAACCTGACTATGATTATGGGCCTTCTGCTTCTTCCTCACGAGAGCCAGAGTATGATCATGCTAGGGATGACCCACCAGCCTGGAGCTTCTACCCTTCCTGGGATTGATTTCCACTTAGACCAAAAGCCTAAGCTTGGGGGAGGTATACCGACATCTCACTCATTGATACATCATATTCTGTCGGAATTTTGTATATCCATGTTTTTGCTTTCTTTTGTTATTGATCTTGTTCAGTTTATTTCTAGAATTTCTCTTTTATTGAATCTTGGGACTTGTTACCACTGATAACCTCACCTTATCCTTTTTATTTCGTTTTTATACCGAGGATAGCCTCTAATAGGAGGGAGGTAAGATTTGGAGAAGTTGTTGTTCCAAAACAGATTCTGTGCTTTGACCAAACAAATTCGTATTCTCAACCAGAACATCCTATTGCTCTGGCAATTTTTGAGCATATGCCCCAGATTATTATCTAACTTCCATTAGTTTTGAACTTTTCGATTTGAGCAACAGAAGATTTTTGAAAAAATCGATCGATCTTTTTCTGATGTTCTATGTTGGCAGATTTCTGCCACTATTTGCATTTGTATGTCTATGTTAGTTTTCTTTCTTTTGTTGTTCTTATTTTCGTTTCTACTTTTCAAAACACAAAATACAAAAAATATTTGTTTTGTTTCTCTTCATTTGCTTCTTTAGTTTCTAAGTTTTAGTTTGTTTCATTTTCTAATTATGGTTTGCTATTCGAAAATCCAATTTTTTTTTTGCTTTGTTTGATGATTCAAAATTGAAAACCCAAAAATATTTGTTGTTCTTATTTGGTCTTTTAAAGTTTGCTGCAGAGTTCAACGGTCTTCTGTGACTCCATTGGAGCTTGGTTATCATTTCATATTATTCAAGCCACACAAGTGAAGGGCAATAATGACGACCTATAACAATTCGAGATGTGGTGAGAGGCTGGTATGAACTCTATTTGTTTTCGTTTTTGTACATGTACTCATTTATGTGGACATGCTTAGTTTTTTCGTGTAAGGGGTATGTTATTTAATGATGATTAATAGTTCTTGCTCTCTTATGATTAGTTTCAATTTACTGATAGTAAGTAACATGTCGTATAGATATTTGCTTGCATTGCTCTATTCATAAAACAGTATGACATTGTGGTATCCTCCTCTCAATGTTTTATTTGAATCGACTTGGCACATGATCACGCATGCATATGACTAAAAAAATTCAATTAAGCCTTGATGATTTATTTTGCCTCAGAGTTCTTGTATTACTTTTATGCTTCTGTTAATTTTGTTCTGTAGCAAGCATGATTATGACAGTCACTGCTTTCTTGATTGTCGCTTCCCAGTCTATTGCTAGCCTTCACCTGTACTGAGTATGAGCTCTACTCGTGTGTCAAACTTCTAAAAACGAAAGTTTGTCAATTGTGTCCACCGTACCTACCTATATGTGGTATTTCACCGCCACTTCGAAGTGAATTGCTTGTGTGCTACCTTTAAAACCTTCAAAATTATTACCTATTTTGTGTTCCTATTTTAGCTCATGAGGAATTATTGAATGCTTTATTGTCTTTTCATGACCTCACACCTTGACTAGCATGAATAATGTGCTAAGTTCTTAATATTGCAAAAGAGCAAGGCAACTGGGTGCCCAGCCCACTTTAAATAAACAAATAAAGCTCCGCACACTATGTACTGGAGAGATCCTAAATAATGGTGTGCAATAGGAGAACAACATGGGAGCCTCTCTTGAAGTCATTATATGAAAGGATGATGAACATTTAATACTAGTCGTTGACATAGACATACATACCTCTCAAAATACATTTTCAACACCTCTGTTTATTCAAATAAAAAGCTCTAGCACGTGAGTAATCTTGCTTCCCTCTATGCATAGTCTTTCTTTTACTTTTTATGTTGAGTCACCATCCTTTCATTTAGCACCTTCTCGAAAGCATAGCTTTCTTTCTTAGTGTAACATGCTTGTCCTGGAAATACGATTAATTGTGGTATAACTATGATGCTTGTATCTTTTGATGTTACTTCTAGTCTTCTCATCTTGAACTTCAGAGGTGCCTTGACATTTATGTTTGCTCCACAAATAAGGGCAAGCGAGATACCACTTTATCATATCATGTTATGAGCATTGCAATCCTTCAGATACTTATGTTTCATATTGCTTATTATTGTTTTGGTATCTTTTCATAGCTTGTATGACTATTGAGTAGCCCTAGTTGCATACTTCTTATTATGAATTGTCTAAGTACTTGATCATATAGTGAGAATATATACATCATATGAAGCAAATAGGTTCGTGAAAGTTTCTTTTTATTGTACTTAGTTGTCACAGAATTGCTTGAGGACAAGCAATAAGCTAAGTTTGGGGGGAGTTGATACGTCCAAAACGTATCTACTTTTCCAAACACTTTTGTTGTTGTTTTCCCTCTAATTTGTGTGTTTTGAATACAACTAACACGGACTAACGTTGTTTTAAGTAGAATTGCTCTGGTGTCTCATTTTTGTGCAGAAATCCAACTTTCAGGAAAATTCCCAGAAAATATCGCAAAATCCCTATTTTACCCGAAGACTGACGGATCCAGAAGATGAGATGGAGAAAATCCGCAAGGGGCCCACACCTCGCCTAGGCGCGGGCCAGGCCTGGCCGCGCCAAGGAGTGGTGAGGCCGCCTCAGGCACCCCATCGACCTCTCCTCCGGACTATATTAAAGGCCCTGACCTGAAAACAGAGGGGGGTTCGACGTTTTTCGAGAAAAAGTTCCGATGCTCCGCTGCCACCAGAAACCCAATTCGGGAACCAGAAACTCTGTTCTGGCACCCTGCCGGGACAGGGAATTGAAGGAGATCATCGCCATCATCATCATTGACGCCTCTCCATCAACCATCCATGATTCCCCATACATGTGTGAGTAATTCCCCCGCTATAGGTTGTATGGGATGGTAGGGATTGGATGATATCGTTCATGTAATAGCTATAAGATTGTTAGGGGCATAGTGCCTAGTATCCGTTGTTAGTATTTTTGACATTGTTGCAACTTGTTATGCTTAATGCTTGTGACTTTGTGCCCGAGTGACATGATCTCACATCTGAACATGTTACTGATTCATGAGGATAATTATTGTTTTTGATCATACATGCAAGTTGTATGCACATATCGTTGTCCGGAACCCGAGGCTCCAAAGTGACGATTGGGATAACCGGAGGGGATGGCTATGATGTGAGGATCATGTGTGTTCACAGAGTGTTAATGCTTTGCCCCGGTACTCTATTAAAAGGAGTACCTTAATTACCAGTAGATTCCCTTGAGGCCCCGTTTCAAACGGGCTGGTAGGAAAAAATATGTCGTGCATGTTTCTCCTTGCGAGCATGTACAACTAAATAGGAACACGCGTGATTTTCTGGGTTAATGCGAGCACGTACTCTGATGGCGTGTATTTCACACGTTCGTTGGGCAACCCCAAGTGGAAGGTATGATGAGCACAGCAGCAAGTTTTCCCTCAGAAAGAAACCAAGGTTTATCGAACCAGGAGGAGCCAAGAAGCACGTTGAAGGTTGATGGCGGCGGGATGTAGTGCGGCGCAACACCGGAGATTCGGCGCCAACGTGGAACCTGCACAACACAACCAAACTACTTTGCCCCAACGAAACAGTGAGGTTGTCAATCTCACCGGCTTGCTTGTAACAAAGGATTAACCGTATTGTGTGGAAGATGATTGTTTGCGAGAGAAAACAGTAAAACAAGTATTGCGGTAGATTGTATTTCGGTAAAGAGAATTGGACCGGGGTCCACGGTTCACTAGAGGTGTCTCTCCCATAAGACGAACGAGCATGTTGGGTGAACAAATTACGGTTGGGCAATTGACAAATAAAGAGAGCATGACAATGCACATACATATCATGATGAGTATAGTGAGATTTAATTGGGCATTACGACAAAGTACATAGACCGCCATCCAAGCTTGCATCTATGCCTAAAAAGTCCACCTTCGGGTTATCATCCGAACCCCCTCCGAGTATTAAGTTGCAAACAACGAGACAATTGCATTAAGTATGGTGCGTAATGTAATCAACAACTACATCCTTAGACATAGCATCAATGTTTTATCCCTAGTGGCAACGACACAACACAACCTTAGAACTTTACATCCTTGTCCCGGTGTCAATGCGGGCATGAACCCACTATCGAGCATAAGTACTCCCTCTTGGAGTTAAAAGCATCTACTTGGCCGAGCATCTACTAATAACGGAGAGCATGCAAGATCATAAACAACACATGTATAACTTTGATAATCAACATAACAAGTATTCTCTATTCATCGAGATCCCAACAAACGCAACATATAGAATTACATATAGATGATCTTGATCATGATAGGCAGCTCACAAGATCCGACAATGATAGCACAATGGGGAGAAGACAACCATCTAGCTACTTGCTATGGACCCATAGTCCAGGGGTAGACTACTCACACATCACACCGGAGGCGACCATGGCGGCGTAGAGTCCTCCGGGAGATGAATCCCCTCTCCGGCGAGGGTGCGGGAGGCGATCTCCAGGATCCCCCGAGATGGGATCGGCGGCGACGGCGTCTCTGGAAGGTTTTCCGTATCGTGGCTCTCGGTACTGGGGGTTTCGTCACGGAGGCTATTTGTAGGCGGAAGGGCAAGTCAAGAGGCGGCACGGGGGGCCCAAACCACAGGGCCGCGCGGCCAAGGGTGGGGCCGCGCCGCCCTAGGGTTTGGCCACCCCGTGGCCCCTCTCCGTCTCGTCTTCGGTCTTCTGGAAGCTTCGTGAGAAAATAGGCCTCCGGGCTTTTATTTCGTCCAATTCGAGAATATTTCTTTACTAGGATTTACGAAACCAAAAACAGCGAAAACGACAAGCGGCACTTCGGCATCTTGTTAATAGGTTAGTTCCAGAAAATGCACGAATATGATATAAAGTGTGCATAAAACATGTAGATAACATCAATAATGTGGCATGGAACACAAGAAATTATCGATACGTTGGAGACGTATCAAGCATCCCCAAGCTTAGTTCTGCTCGTCCGAGCGGGTAAAACGATAACAAAGATAATTTACGGAGTGACATGCCATCATAAACTTGATCATACTATTTGTAAAGCATATGTAGAGAATGCAGCGATCAAAACAATGGTGATGACATGAGTAAACAAGTGAATCATAAAGCAAAGACTTTTCATGAATAGCACTTCAAGACAAGCATCAATAAGTCTTGCATAAGAGTTAACTCATAAAGCAATAATTCAAAGTAAAGGTATTGAAGCAACACAAAAGAAGATTTAAGTTTCAGCGGTTGCTTTCAACTTGTAACATGTATATCTCATGGATATTGTCAACATAGAGTAATATAATAAGTGCAATAAGCGAATATGTAGGAATCAATGCACAGTTCACACAAGTGTTTGCTTCTTGAGGTGGAGAGAAATAGGTGAACCGACTCAACATTGAAAGTAAAAGAATGGTCCTCATAGAGGAAAAGCATCGATTGCTATATTTGTGCTAGAGCTTTGATTTTGAAAACATGAAACAATTTTGTCAACGGTAGTAATAAAGCATATGCATCATGTAAATTATATCTTATAAGTTGCAAGCCTCATGCATAGTGTACTAATAGTGCTCGCACCTTGTCCTAATTAGCTTGGACTACCGGATTATCACCGCAATACATATGCTTTAACCAAGTATCACAAAGGGGTACCTCTATGCCGCTCTGTACAAAGGTCTAAGGAGAAAGCTCGCATTTGGATTTCTCGCTTTTGATTATTCTCAACTTAGACATCCATACCGGGACAACATAGACAACAGATAATGGACTCCTCTTTTAATGCTTTAAGCATTCAACAACAATTAATTCTTTTCTCATTAGAGATTTGAGGATGTTTGTCCAAAACTGAAACTTACACCATGGAACATGGCTTTAGTTAGCGGCCCAATGTTCTTCTCTCACAATATGCATGCTCAAACCATTCAACTCAGTGTAGATCGCCCTTACTTCGGACAAGACGAACATGCATAGCAACTCACATGAAATTCAACAATGAGTTGATGGCGGTCCCCGATAAACATGGTTATCGCACAACAAGCAACTTAATAAGAGATAAAGTGCATAATTACATATTCAATACCACGATAGTTTTTAAGCTATTTGTCCCATGAGCTATATATTGCAAAGGTGAATGATGGAATTTTAAAGGTAGCACTCAAGCAATTTACTTTGGAATGGCGGGAAAATACCATGTAGTATAGGTAGGTATGGTGGACACAAATGGCATAGTGGTTGGCTCAAGTATTTTGGATGCATGAGAAGTATTCCCTCTCGATACAAGGCTTAGGCTAGCAAGGTTATTTGAAACAAACACAAGGATGAACGGTACAGCAAAACTCACATAAAAGACATATTGTAAACATTATAAGACTCTACACCGTCTTCCTTGTTGTTCAAACTCAACACTAGAAATTATCTAGACCTTAGAGAAACCAAATATGCAAACCAAATTTTATCATGCTCTATGTATTTCTTCATTAATGGGTGCAAAGCATATGATGCAAGAGCTTAAACATGAGCACAACAATTGCCAAGTATCACATTACCCAAGACATTTATAGCAATTACTACATGTATCATTTTCCAATTCCAACCATATAACAATTTAACGAAGGAGAAACTTCGCCATGAATACTATGAGTAGAAACCAAGGACATATTTGTCCATATGCTACAGCGGAGTGTGTATCTCTCCCATAAAGTGAATGCTAGGATCCATTTTATTCAAACAAAACAAAAACAAAAACAAACCGACGCTCCAAGAAAAAGCACATAAGATGTGGCCGAATAAAAATGTAGTTTCGGGGGAGGAACCTGATAATTTGTTGATGAAGAAGGGGATGCCTTGGGCATCCCCAAGCTTAGACGCTTGAGTCTTCTTGATATATGCAGGGGTGAACCACCGGGTGCATCCCCAAGCTTAAAGCTTTCACTCTCCTTGATCATGTTGCATCATACTCCTCTCTTGATCCTTGAAAACTTCCTCCACACCAAACTCGAAACAACTCATTAGAGGGTTAGTGCACAATATAAATTGACATATTCAGAGGTGACACAATCATTCTTAACACTTCTGGACATTGCATAATGCTACTGGACATTAGTGGATCAAAGAAATTCATCCAACATAGCGAAAGAGGCAATGCGAAATAAAAGGCAGAATCTGTCAAAACAGAACAGTTCATATTGACGAATTTTAAAATGGCACCAGACTTGCTCAAATGAAAATGCTCAAATTGAATGAAAGTTGCGTACATATCTGAGGATCATGCACGTAAATTGGCATAATTTTCTGAGCTTCCTGCAGGGCAGTGGGCTCAGATTCGTGACAGCAAAGAAATCTGGAACTGCGCAGTAATCCAAATCTAGTACTTACTTTTCTATCAACGGCTTAACTTGGCACAACAAAACTCAAAACTAAGATAAGGAGAGGTTGCTACAGTAGTAAACAACTTCCAAGACACAAAATAAAAACAAAGTACTGTAGGTAAAAACATGGGTTGTCTCCCATAAGCGCTTTTCTTTAACGCCTTTCAGCTAGGCGCAGAAAGTGTGTATCAAGTAACATCAAGAGATGAAGCATCAACATCATTACCAGCGGTGTTGGGAGTTTTATCAATTTTAGGCCTATAGTAATGCTTTGGTTTAGGCACCTTAGAAACATACATGAATTTTTGCTCCTTACCCACATAAGCTTTCTCATTAAATTTAAGAGAAGAAAAAGTTGAACCCAATTTTCTCATAGCTTCTTCAAGTTTACCAATTCTATGGGTTTGATTATCATGGATAGCACAAGTTTCTAGAGTAGCAATTCTTTCATTAATTCCTCCTAGGATTTTATCAAGTTTATCAGTATTATCCAGTAATATTTCCATTTTAGTTTCAATGCTACAATTTTTCTCTATGGTTTCCAATTTTTCCATAACATCCTCAAGGGAGGTTTCACTTTTAGTTTCATTAACAGGTGGTGTTCCAAATAAACTCTCAATAATGCAACTAGCTTCTAAAGCGGGAGCACCTAGGAAGTTACCTCCCGCGAGACAATCAAGAACATATCTATTCCAGCTAGAGATACCAACATAAAAATTCCTGAGTAGGATAGTGGTGGAGTGTTTCTTGGTGCACCTATTATGGGCATCACTAATTCTACACCAAGCATCTTTTAAACATTCTCCCCCTTGTTGCTTAAATGAACGAACTTCAACTTCGGGATTACTCATTTTAGCGATAGTAAATAAAGTGAACTAGATAAAGTAAATGCAAGTAAACTAATTTTTTTGTGTTTTTGATATAGCAAACAAGATAGCAAATAAAGTAAAACTAGCAACTAATTTTTTTGTATTTTGATTTAGTGCAGCAAACAAAGTAGTAAATAAAATAAAGCAAGACAAAAACAAAGTAAAGAGATTGAGAAGTGGAGACTCCCCTTGCAGCGTGTCTTGATCTCCCCGCCAACGGCGCCAGAAAATATGCTTGATGGCGTGTATTTCACACGTTCGTTGGGCAACCCCAAGAGGAAGGTATGATGAGCACGGCGGCAAGTTTTCCCTCGAGAAAGAAACCAAGGTTTATCGAACCGGGAGGAGCCAAGAAGCACGTTGAAGGTTGATGGCGGCGGGATGTAGTGCGGCGCAACACCGGAGATTCCGGCGCCAACGTGGAACCTGCACAACACAACCAAACTACTTTGCCCCAACGAAACGGTGAGGTTGTCAATCTCACCGAGCTTGCTTTGTAACAAAGGATTAACCGTATTGTGTGGAAGATGATTGTTTGCGAGAGAAAACGAGTAAAACAAGTATTGCGAGTAGATTGTATTTCGATAAAGAGAATTGGACCGGGGTCCACGGTTCACTAGAGGTGTCTCTCCCATAAGACGAACGGCATGTTGGGTGAACAAATTACGGTTGGGCAATTGACAAATAAAGAGAGCATGACAATGCACATACATATCATGATGAGTATAGTGAGATTTAATTGGGCATTACGACAAAGTACATAGACCGCCATCCAAGCTGCATCTATGCCTAAAAAGTCCACCTTCGGGTTATCATCCGAACCCCCTCCGGTATTAAGTTGCAAACAACGAGACAATTGCATTAAGTATGGTGCGTAATGTAATCAACAACTACATCCTTAGACATAGCATCAATGTTTTATCCCTAGTGGCAACGGCACAACACAACCTTAGAACTTTACGTCACTGTCCCAGGTGTCAATGCGGGCATGAACCCACTATCGAGCATAAGTACTCCCTCTTGGAGTTAAAAGCATCTACTTGGCCGGAGCATCTACTAATAACGGAGAGCATGCAAGATCATAAACAACACATGTATAACTTTGATAATCAACATAACAAGTATTCTCTATTCATCGAGATCCCAACAAACGCAACATATAGAATTACATATAGATGATCTTGATCATGATAGGCAGCTCACAAGATCCGACAATGATAGCACAATGGGGAGAAGACAACCATCTAGCTACTGCTATGGACCCATAGTCCGAGGGGTAGACTACTCACACATCACACCGGAGGCGACCATGGCGGCGTAGAGTCCTCCGGGAGATGAATCCCCTCTCCGGCAGGGTGCCGGAGGCGATCTCCGAGGATCCCCCGAGATGGGATCGGCGGCGACGGCGTCTGAGTAAGGTTTTCCGTATCGTGGCTCTCGGTACTGGGGGTTTCGTCACGGAGGCTATTTGTAGGCGGAAGGGCAAGTCAAGAGGCGGCACGGGGGGCCCAAACCACAGGGCCGCGCGGCCAAGGGTGGGGCCGCGCCGCCCTAGGGTTTGGCCACCCCGTGGCCCCTCTCCGTCTCGTCTTCGGTCTTCTGGAAGCTTCGTGAGAAAATAGGCCTCTGGGGCTTTTATTTCGTCCAATTCCGAGAATATTTCTTTACTAGGATTTCTGAAACCAAAAACAGCAGAAAACAGACAAGCGGCACTTCGGCATCTTGTTAATAGGTTAGTTCCAGAAAATGCACGAATATGATATAAAGTGTGCATAAAACATGTAGATAACATCAATAATGTGGCATGGAACACAAGAAATTATCGATACGTTGGAGACGTATCATACTCTCACGGGGGGGTAATTTTCTGGCTAGTCCCGCTTTAGAGGCCTGCAATTTAATTGAAAGTTTGGTAGGAATCCCACCTACTAATGTTGTTAAAACTCAAAACACTTTGGAGGATGATATGGAAAGACTAATATTTCTAGAGAAAAGAATGCCAAATGTGGTTACCCGGCATACCACTGCATGGTGTGGTATGCAAGTCTGATATAACACCAATGAAACACCGTTCCACTAGTATTATATCGCTCAGAGTGGTACAACAGAAACATATGCGGGTCCAAGGCATGTCTATAGAATTACAATATTGACTCTGTTACATAAGATCATCACAGCCTCCTACTTTACAATGAGGTAAAACTGCAAATAAACTTCAGAAGAACGACTCGTAGTCTAGTCTTATCACGGACTCTATTTGTAGAGTATTTAACTAGCTATAGAGGCTATGAATAGATTCTAGCTAAATAGGAGCTAGGTTTAGGAAACTAGTTCCTTTCTATTTCTAAGCTAAGTTTTATACTTGTTGGATGTGGTGTTTGACTCTTCTGACAGGTTCCTGTCCCTTGAAGTAGTTGTGGACTCCTCGGTCTTCGAGTTGCACTGTAGATCCTCCATCGTGGCCTCCATATCTAAGCAGGGGATTTAAGAGTGGGATGAGTACGAGCGTACTCAACAAGTTCATTATAGGAAAGAGGTGTTTAATGCACTAACTACGGCATTAGACCAGAAAGTCTAATACCAATGCAGGTTTTCATAACCATTTCTTCAAAAGGTTGCTTTTATTCAGAAGAACTATGTTCGTCAGCCTTCACCGGTTTACTAGAACTTCATGGAGTTCCTTTCCGGCAGCGTTCGCAGTTCCATATCCCGGAACAGGGAGTGACAGGTCACGATTCGTTACACTCTGCAGAGGTGTGTTGCTTTACCCATAAGAGATCTTAACCTTGGTGCCAACCAAGCTGCAGGCTTGTCCACACTTCCTATGGTGTGAGGCCCGGTATAAGGTCTAGCCAATCATGTTCCTCCGCTACCTCGAACACCCACCCTTTGTTGCAAACTCCAACCCTGGGTCCACGCCGGTTCACTTACACCATTTAAGGATGGGCCCCGACCACGACAACAATGCAGGGCTCTACCATACATTCCTACGCCGGCAGCTGCAACCCATCATAGACCGCAATACCGTGGGGACTTAGGACTCCCCAGCCTCACCGCTTGCTCCTTCGGGCGACAAGTGTACTACGGACAATGCCGTGGGGGACTTAGGACTCCCCAGCCTCACCGCTTGCCCCCTTGGATTACAAGTGTACTACGGTAAAGCGCATCCGTTGATGAACGAGAGGTGGAAACACTTTTGACTACTCTGTCCCACTCCAGATCTTATGGTTAACACGGGTATTACGGCACAAGAATCACTGGACGACATTTGTTGTTTAATCCTAGATGGATATAAACCCTTGCAATGGAACCTCCACCATATCAACACAATCCATGGTTCCATTGCCCACCACTTAGTCATATTCATAGTTATGAAAATAGTGGTTTTGCTTTTTATGCAATAGTGATAAACATAGTACTTTGCAAGTAATTTGGTAAAAATACTCAAATGACATGAGCAAGCGATGAACTTGCCTTTCTTGGCTGCAAGATTATGTAGGCAAGGTCTTCGGTGCGCAATAACTCCAAATTCTGAAATAGCATCATCGTTCGGTAAGGACGATGTTTAAAAGATTGGCAAGGATGCAATAATGCATAAATATGAGATGCAGTTGCTCTAAGCGTGACCTAACCCCGATGATTTAGGATTAGTGAGTGGTAATGATCAGTTCAGGGTGGGTTGCACTTTTAGAGTGATTCACAAACAAGGTTCTTATTAAGGATTGGTTGCTTGGTATCATAAACAGGTGCTGCAATATATTATAACAATAATACTAATAGCACACAAAAATAACATTTGGTATAATCCTAACATGTAATGAATAGTGGTTGTTTTTAGCCCTATATGGCATGGTTAATGATTAATTATCATATACTTCAAAAGAATAACTTTTGAAGAACATGTTCTTTAATAAAGAACAAGTTTGATAATTAGGGTTGTGGGGTTCTATGGTTTACTATGATTTCATCTAGTTTCTGGAGTAGGTATTAGATGGATCCCAACAAAGTTGGATTCATCAACACCTACGGCTTGTAAGGTTGAGTTAAGCCTAGGCATCCTAAGCAATTATTCATACAAGGTTGCTATCAGGATTGGTTCATTTTGCTGGTGATAGCTAGCTACAGTTAATAGGTCCTGTTAGGTAGGGTTGATGATGATTATTTATTTACTTCAAAAGAATAACTTTTGAAGAACATACTTCTTAAATAATAATAAGTATATCAGTTAGGGTTGAGGTGGTCTAGGTTTACTGTTGGTTTTATTAAGTAAGGAATAATTGACTCCTAAATAGGATGTTTGATAAGTATCCAACACTAGTAGGGTTTAGTGGAATATGGTTAGGTAATGCAAAATAGTAGGTATGGTTGCTATTAGGGTTCATCACAATGGTGTGATGCTAAGCATGGATAATTAAGAATGATTGTTTTGGTAATAGGATCTAGGGTTTACACTTGCTTGACCCTACTTGATTATTTAGGTCTGATGAAGATGAACACATGGGGTACCCATGTATTAGTGATAGGTCTTCTACATTTTATGTGGCCAAGATAAGTATTTATTTGCTACTCTGGTTCTATGATTTGAAAGAAGGTACCATGATCACATGTGCTAACCTAGGGTTTAGGTTAGAAGCAATTTAGGGTTCACATGTAATAATGGAACTAGGGTTCCTAATGGAGTTAGGGTTTTAGGGTTTCTCATGAAATGATAGGTTTCTAGTTTTCTCCCCTATGGAACTAGGGTTTATTATTTACCATAAAGTTCTATGATTAATAGCTTTGTTTTAAGTTGGAAGTTATTAATAGCTTCAAAATAATATTGAATATGGCATTTATTATTTTTAAACAATTAATAATTAGGGTAATTATTAATCAGGGTTTAACTCTCTCTAATAATGATTTAACAAAATGACAAATAAAGAAAATTAGTTTTAATGTTTTCTTTATTTATTTACTGATTTTATATTTAATTTGAAAAGTTTTTACTAATTATTGAATTTTACTTGAATTTAGAATTTATAAATAAGGCTTAAATAACAATTATTAAATAATTGAATTTTTATTAAAAATAAAAATTTCATTTTATATTTTTATTGGATAGGGTTTATCTTTATAAGAATTTTGATATCTTAGATTTATTTTTCTGAGCTATATTGGATTTTCTACAATTTGTCAAAGTTGCAGCAAATTTCTGTAATTGAATTTAAACAAAAATTACTAAAGTTACCCGGCCAGGGCTACCCACAAACACTGGCCAGTGGGGTCTAGACCACGTCAGTAGCCACGTGGCGATGATGTGGCCAGAGAGGCTCACTGCCGGCGGTTTGCCGGTGACGGCGCCGCCGTTCCAAGGCTCGAGCGGACCAACTACTCATGCTAATCGATTCAGCTCGCCGCGGTGAACACCAGGGTACCAACGCCGCCCCTAAATCGTCGCTGGAGCTCGCTCGCCGGCGAGGCCGAACGGCGGCGGACACGGGCACACGTGGCTAGGAGGCTACGATCGACGATTGGATGCAATAGGAAGCTCAGTAGGTGCGTGGCTCACCGTGAGCACGACGGGCATGTCGGCGAGGTCGATGGAAGTCTGGTTCGCCGGAATTCATGGTGCCGGCCGTCGGAGGGTTGAGCTCGGCGACGACGCTCCGTGCTGCTCCGGCACGATTCCTTCTGCAGGAGGAGCAAGGAGAGGATGGCGATGACGATGGTGTCCTCGGCGAGGCTCGGGGTGGTCTCTGCCGACGGCGACGGCCGGACTCCGTACGGCTAGGGTTTCGGTTCGAGCAAAAATTTGGGACAGAGGAGGAAGAAACTCGTGCTGGGGTTCGTCCAGGGTCTTTTATACGGCGAGGGAGCACGCCTCGTCACGCCTTCGAACGAGGAGAAGCCGCCAGCGACGCCACGAAGCCGAGCACGGCTTCGTGCTGTCGACCATGCGGGGAAAAGAGGATGAGGACGAGCCTCTCCTCGATATTTTGGATGAAGGGTTATGTGGGCTGGCTTGGGCTGCTGCTGGACTGCGTTGCTGGGCCGCGTTGGTGGACTCCTGCTGGGCTTCTTCGGCTGGCAAGGTCCAGGTAAGCTTCTTCTCCTTATTTTTTCCTGTTTTCTTTTTCTTTCTTATTTTCTGTTTTTCAATACTGTTTTATAATTCTTGTTTTAATTCACATTTAAATCATGTGATACCTTGCAGGTATTTGATAAGTTGAATTTCAGTAGGACTATTAAAAGGATGAATGCTTTCCTGCATTGTTTTTGGGATAAATATTTAATATATATGAGCTACATTGCAATTGTTTATTAATCATGATTTTATGCACTCATTTTAATTTACTTGTTCTTGTGTAATCAAATCTGTTTGGAATTATTAGAATTGAGAATTTCTACTCTTAAGTGTTTTAGAGTTTATCATTAGGGTTTGGTCTTTTAATTGAGAATTTAGTCCCATGCATATGATTTTATGTGAACCTTTATTATTAAGATCTTGTAGTTTGGATTATAACCCTACTTCCAGATAGCACTATTATTGTATGTTAATATCACCTTGAAATACTTTAAGTAATACAACTCTAATTATGGTTTGATCTTGGTTTTAAAGTTGAGTGGTTTATTACCACACATATGATTTCAATTATAAAATGTAGCACAAGGTTTGTTTCTTATGTTCAAGAAGTGAAGCATAAGATTTAATTAATATGCCATACTAGGATGCTAATGATGTTTACCTAATGGCAATTGGTTTGAATTTCAATTAGGGCCTAGCTTTATATTTTGATCACCATAGGGATACATAAACTAAGGTTGAGATTTAATTATAGGTTGTAGAGATGAGGTGACACCATATTGCATTGGCTAGAGTTTAATCTCCACAATCTATGATAAGGGTTACTTGCTTGATACCTTATGTGCTTCTCTAATTACTAAGGATTTGAGAATTGGTTTTATCTTCTACCAACTAACTTCTATTATTATCCCCAATTTATCATTAAAGTAACTACATTGGTAATAATTCTTTTTATAGTTAACTTTGGTCATATGGATGGAAGGTTTCTCACCATATAAAGTATAGAGTTTGACTCTAGAGGTTTTCATGTGGTTCTTAAGTGAAGAATAGGTGGAATGTAAATGTGGTAGAATTATATCTGTGATCACCAAGTGGTTCACAAGTTAAGGTTGGGATCTAAGCCTAGGGTTGCTTATTATTGATCTCCTTATAATTTCATGTGTGGCTAATGATATCTGCTTATCCTATTAGGGCATGATCATGGTTAGACATGATCCACTTGTTCTTGATATCTTTACCTCAAGTTCTTAGGTTTATGATCATCACTCAATTTATAATGATCAAGGTTTGGCTTCCTAAATTATTTCTAATGGAATGGGTTCTCACTTCCATGATCAAGCATTGTCTTGATCAACTAGGATATATCACTTCTATTTTACTTTCTAGGATGGACATGGTCATGGTTGTCCCAATAGTTTTATATCCCAGGAAAATGCCTGAGATATTTACTTAAAGTTCTCTCAAGAACTGATGATTTAACCATTTGGATATTTGAATAGATAGAACTAGGATTAGTATGGATGGTCTCTCTCATTTGGGAAGGACTTCAATGCTAACCTAATATTAGGCTCCATAGAGATTGATGTGATCATCAAGATCTATGTTTAACATCAATGGTTATCTCTCTCTAGGGTTGTCTTGAAGATGATGATTTGAATACTTGGATGTATATCCAAGGTTTAACTCAAGGTTTGTTATTGCTTCTTTAATAATTATAATAGAACTCTCACCTCTCTAGGTTTGATGTAAAACTATTTGGAATAGGGAAGAATATATATTTCTTAAGTTGAATCTCCTTGTCTTGTTTCCAAGGTTAAAGTAGAATGGATATAATAGGGTTTATGATAAGTGCATGGATTAGTTTAAGACATGGATAAGATAAGTGAAGAATAGTTTTCTCCAATTATTGTTACTTGATTTCCAATTAGATGGATGTTCCTATGTTATGGCAAGGAATATCATGTTGTGATCTTTAATAAGATCAGGTAGTTGATCATTGAGTAAAGTGTTGTTGTGTTGATTATTAGTTCCATTTGACCGAACCCCTTAGATCAAATCATCTCTACCCAAAACAAGGTTTTAACAAAGTCACATTGAAGTTTATAGCGCTTGACTTGATGAGCTACTTCAGTTCCACCAAGGTCAAGTGAAACTTTAGTTACTGTGACTGTTTTACTTTAAAGCGCGAAAATTCCCCAGATTTTCTATGCATGAATGCAATGCGCACATCTGTTTCCTCTATTTTTGTAACCCATTACCTGGGATATTACACCAAATTACCTTGATAATGCTAGCCAAATTAATGAATCAGCAGAAAGTATCAATAAAAGAATCAATGTTTTAGAGGCTAGCAATATCCATGATATTATAAACCATAGGATTGGTAAACTAGAGGAAGCTATGGAAACTTTAGGTTCAACATTTTCCTCTCTTAGGTTTAAACAGGAGAAAGCTTTTGTGGGGAAAGAGCAAAAATTCATGTATGTTCCCAAGGCAACTAAACCAAAACCCATAATATGTTTAAAATTGATAAAACTTTAAGTACAACTAAGAGTGATTTACATGTTGAATCATTTCAAGGGGTATCTAAAGTGTCTATTTTGACAAGTTGTGTTTTAGAGGAAGTGATTGATATTGATGCTTCTTCTCTTGATAATACTTGATGCTTGTTCTTTTTCTGTGCCTAGTTGAAAGGCGTTAAAGAAAAACGCTTATGGGAGACAACCCATGTTTATTTTCTGTAATTTTTATTTTATTGAGTCTTGAAAGTTATTGCCTCTGTAATAACCTCTTCTTATCATTTTTATTTCGTTTTTGTGCCACGAGTAGCCTCTAATAGGAAGAAAGTACGATTTGGGGAAGTTGCTGTCTAGAAACAGATTCTGTGTTGTTACCATAAAACTTCGTATAAATAGCCATTACGTAATTTTGAGCTGTCAATTTTTTATGCATATGACAACCAGAAGATTTTCGAAAAAATCGATCTTTACCTGCTATTCTGTTTTGACAGATTTTTGCACTATTTGCATTTGCCTCTTAAATCTCTTTCTTTTTGAGTTCTTTTGATCAAAGATCTTTCTGAAGAGTTGCTAAATTAGCTAATGATTTAATAGATGTTTGATATATGTTATAACTGAACCCAAGTGGATTTGTTTATTTTGATTGTACTAATGCTGCTAATGAAGAAGTGTGTGAAGTTTTGTATGAAGGAAGTTTTCAAGTGCAGGGAGAGAAGAATGATGTGATGAGATGAAAGATGGACAAAATCTCAAGCTTGGGGATGCTCCTGCACCCAAAGAAATATTCAAGAGGTACAAGCGTCAAATCTTGGGGATGCTCAAGGCATCCCCTCTTCATCAATAAAGCAACATGTCATTTCTCTATGCGCTATATTTTTATTGCTTCATACACTATGTGTTGTTCTTGGAGCGTTTTTTTGTTTTTTTGTTTTGTTTTGTTTTCTTTGATGTAGTATATGTTGGATCCCGGCACAATTGGTTTCGAGAAAGACCCGCTCCGTTTTATTTGCATGGAACGCTCTAGTTTTCACTGTTATTGTTCTGCGAGTGTTCTAGTTTTATATTAGCTTTAGTTTTCTATTTTAATTTTTTGTCCAGAGCTTGTTAGTTTGCTTTATTCATGTATGATTATCTCTCTGGTCCATATTGTTTTTCATCTCTGAGAGTTATTTCAAATAAGTTGATTGGTGTTGGATACGAGTAAAATGTTTCATGCTAATAGTGATGGAAAAGGAAGTTTGTCTAGAATGTGGCATAGACTTCGACATGTCATGTTGGATATTATTTTTATGATATGCTTAGTATTTATTGTTGCATCATGAATTGTCTCAAATATCTGAGAGTGCTTAATGTGCCATTGAAAGAATCATGTGTTGCTTTTATCATAGAAGCATAATATCGTGATATTCTCAATTGATGCTTTATTGGGTTGACTTGGCGCATGTTTACATCATGTTATGACTATGACCAGTCAACTAAAGCCTCTATGATCATTTAGTTTTTGACTTGTGATATCACTTTATGCTTTGATTAATATTTTTTTGTCGTTATGCATGATTATGAGCATTATTGCTCTCTTAGTTGGTCGCTCTCAGTCTTTTGCTAGCCTTCGTCTGTACTGAGTATGAACTCTACTCGTGCATCCAACCACCATTAACCAAACTTTGCCAATTGTGTCCACCACATTACCTATTAGCATTATTTCTATTCCAAGTATATTCATCATGCTTTTATTTATCTTCCAAATTAAAATTTTGGCATGAGAAAATTAGTTAGTAAAGCTCTCACGAACTTGATGGCATATTTACTTTCTTGTACTTAATAAACATGATCATTGTGACTATATTATGAAGTTTATATGTTTGCAAATTGCAAGTTGGGAGTTAGCATAACCATGCTTTCATGGGGAACGCTTTCAATATTGCACTTATTATTTAGTTGATATAATGATCTTTTGCTTAAGGATGCCTATCGATGCGAAATAGAATGGAAACTTGTAAGTCCATGGAGTTTGTATATGTGTTAGAGAAACACTGGGCCGCTAACACAAGCCATGCATCATTCATGGTGGAAGTTCACAACATTCCATAATGAACATTCTGTGAAGCATCTTCAATAAAAAGCTATACCCATAGTAAATAAAAGGATTGCTGAGATGTTCACTGTCTATTTATCTTGTAATTTTGGTGTGGGATTGCACTTATTTGAAAGAGTACTTCCATATCATGGGGCAAGAGGTACCCCTACTATGTTCTTTATGATACATGTATACTTACAATTACAATAATTTATTTGGGACCTAAGTTGAGTAGCATGAGGTATAGGTACTCGTATTCAAGGGGCATGTAATTTTCAACTTGTGATTTGTCAAGATATAGCTCATATTTGCCTCACATTAACTTTAACCATTCAAGATGCTTATGATGGGGGCAATGAGAGCTCAAAGCTAATAAGTACCATACTTTTTTGGAAGGTTTATAAAACTTGTTTATTTTGCTTGCTCTACAAAGAGTCTCTCTTTTACTTTTATGTTGAGTCTTCATGTTCTACTTTATGCACCAATTAAGAGAGCATAGTTGTCATTCTTAGTGCAATGTGCATAGTCCCAAAATTATTATTGATTGATTCATGATTATGACTATTGCTTATTCTTAAATTACTTATATCTAGCCACCCTCTGAACTTTAAAGGTGTCCTAGCATTTATGTTTTGCTATTCCATAAAGAACATGTTGAGTATCACTTTACTATGTTTTATCTATGCTCATAAACAACAGTTGCTTTCGATGCACTATTATTCATGATCCTTTGTTTGAGTTACTTCTCATGTTATAACATAGTTGCTAAGTTCTATTGTTAAAATTATATCTATCATGCCTATGTTTAAAATACTTTGATCCCAGGTCACAATGCTTTATATGCTTTATCAAGATTGTGTTGGCTTCATGTCACCTCAAAATTAATTTTGTTATCACTTACCTATTCGAGGACGAGCAGGAGTTAAGCTTGGGGATGCTTGATACGTCTCAAACGTATCTATAATTTTTGATGCTCCATGTTTGTTTTACACCAATTCTACTATGATTTACATACACTTCGTTACATTTTTATACATTTTCTGGAACTAACCTATTGACAAGATGCCACAGTACAAGTTCCCTATTTTCTGCTTTGGTTTCAGAAAAATTGTACAGGAAACATTCTCGGAATTCGACGGGACAAAAGCCGAAGTCAATATTTCTCCGCAACAAAGACAGAGACCAAAGGGGGGAGGAAGAGGCGCCATAGGGCGGCCAGGCCACCCCATGGCGCGACCTAGGGTGGGCCCACACCGAGGGGTGGTGTGGACCCCCCAAGCGGCCACCGACCTCGCCCTTCCACCTATTTATTCACGATCTCGGAAAAAACCTAAACACCCGAGTATCCATCCACAAAAAGTTCCATCGCAGCCGCCATCGCAAAACCCATCTCGGGGGGGGGGGGGTCTGAAGTTCTTCCTGACACCCTTCCGGAGGGGGAAATTATCGCCGGAGGCATCTACATCACCATGCCCGCCTCCGAAGTGATGCGTGAGTAGTTCATACCTGGACTATGGATCCATAGCAGTAACTAGATGGTTGTCTTCTCCAAATTTTGTCTCATGTTTAGATCTTATGAGCTGCCCTACATGATCAAGATCATCTTTATGTAATGCTACATGTTGTGTTTTTTGGGATCCGATGAATGTTGAATACTATGTTGAGGTCGATTATATATTCATGTCATACGTTATTTGTGATCTTTCATGCTCTCCGTAGCTAGTAGATGCTCTGGCCAAGTAGATACTTGTGACTTCAAGATGGAGTATTTATGCTCGATAGTGGGTTCATGCCTCTAGTTTTCTGGAAGAGTGACAATAACTTCTAAGATTGTAGATGTGATGTTGCTACTAGGGAGAAAACAACAATGTTTTATCCGAGGGTAATTCTATTGTTTACATTACACACAATGCTTAATGCAATTATCTGTTGCTTGCAACTTAATACTGGAAGGGGTTCGGACAATAACCGGAAGGTGAATTTTTAGTCATAGACGCAGTTGGATTCCGGTCTATGTATCATGTTGTAATGCCCAAACGAATCTCATAGTAATCATCTTGTCATGTATGATCAATATTCTGTTAATTTCTAAGCTGTAATTTGTTCACCCAACATGGTATTTATTTTTATGGAGAGACACCTATAGTGAATATGGACCCCAGTTCTTTCCTTTACACTGATAAATTCAACAACTGCAATCCTGTTATGTTTACTTTGCGCAAGCACTGTTCTCTTTAATTACTGCAAACATCTCCTTCCACTCGATACATTCAATTATTTGTGTTTAGCAAAACCGGTGAGATTGACAACCTCACTGCAAGTTGGGACAAAGTATTTTGGTTGTGTTGTGTGCAGGTACCACGTTGTTGCTAACGCCGGTAGTGTGCCCTGCCACTAGTCAGCTACCAACATCTTCATAATTCACGCTTTTCTCCTACTGGTCGATTAAACCTTGGTTTCATACTGAGGAAAAACTTGCTGTTGTGCTCATCACATCTTTCTTTTGGGGTTTCCCAACCGCTTTCACAACTGCCAACAAGATTGTTTGGCGCCGTATCTAGATCACCTTCACCTGCAAATGCCAATGTCTTGTCTATTATATGAATTATCTTATCCATGCAGCGCCCGTCCATCCATCCATATGCCTACATTATTTTAATCCTATTGTCTACTGCAATCATCGCTACTGCTGTTTTTATTTCGTTACTATTGTGACTTTACTACTGTTGTTATAAAACTGTTATTACTGATAAACTGTTATGAGCAAATCTATTTTCAGGTGCAGCTGTATTGACAACTCACTGTTAAAGCTTATAGATATTCTTTGGCTCTCCTTGTGTCGAATTAATAAATTTGGGTTTTAATTTTCTCGAACACTGTTACGATCCCCTATACTTGTGAGTCATCACCCACCAAAAGGGTCGTCGGTGTAGCGATGCCCTCGGTGTAGGAACGCTACGCCAACAGTTTCCCTCGGCACATTGCGAGCCGTCGGCGTAGGCCTGTGCATGCAGCCCACCAAAGTTTGGCCGCGCCGTCGTGACGGCATCAAGGCTACGCTGATGGCTGCCCTTGGCATAGCCTTCTTTGTCTCTACGCCGATGGCCACCCTCGGCGTAGGGGTTGACCTTTTTTCCCTCCACGCACCCCCTAGATCGCTTTTTTAATTTTCCACTGAATGGCAAAAAATGATAAAAAAAAATTCAAAAAATAAAATCCTTCGAGATTCATGTATGTTACGCAACCTACTATTAGGAAAAATTAACAAATTTGAAATTCAATTTTTTTTGCAAAACAAGTTTAGAAAATGGTAAAATGATATTAAGTTTTGCATACGATATCTGAAAATTGTATAATATATCAAAATGATTGTGGGAAAAGTTACATCCGAATTCACCCGGGTTACCCGGTTAGCCAATTTTTAGATTCTCAAAATGAAAATATGAAACCAGGAAGATTTTAGTTTTTGCCATAAATTCAGAATTTTTTGTAAATAAATTAATTATTGTATCCTTGGTAAAAATTATTATTACTTAACCATTGAAATTTATTTAAATAACTATTTAAAATTCAAAATAATAAAGAGTTATGATATCATGATCTAAGCGTTAATAGGATAGATATTTTAGTATTATCATCATTGTTTCTTGAAGAAGATGGAAGCTCAACCGGAAGGAACGAAGATGTTAAGCGTGCTAGGGGTGGAGAATGAGTAACTCGGGTGGGAAGTTTGACTACGAAGGGTAATTTGACCTAAGATCTTTACTATTATCTTTACTATTATATTGCAATTGGGGATGGTGTGCACTTTGATATCAAACATTGAAGCAATCTTAACCGTTGATCACCCAAAAACTCCCATAAAACATAAATGCATCGCGGAAACTTAATTATTGTGTATATCAAATCGAATCACCCAAATCATTGTTTCCTTGTAAACACACATCAATCACGGATGTATTATGCACCTAGCGCCATTCTAACTAAGAACATAATAATTAGCAAACAAATTAACATAATGTCTACGTTTTTCATCGCAAGACTGAAGATGATTATCTTTACTATTATATTGCAATTGGGGATGGTGTGCACTTTGATATCAAACATTGAAGCAATCTTAACCGTTGATCACCAAAAAACTCCCATAAAACATAATTCATGCATCGCTATGAAAATAGGAAACTTAATTATTGTGTATATCAAATCGAATCACCCAAATCATTGTTTCCTTGTAAACACACATCAATCACGGATGTATTATGCACCTAGCGCCATTCTAACTAAGAACATAATAATTAGCAAACAAATTAACATAATGTCTACGTTTTTCATCGCAAGACTGAAGATGATTATCAAGTGTTGATTGTGGAAGCGGTGCTACGGAAGCCTGGGGTTAATTGCTTGTTGCTGGCTGTCAAGTCTAGATTAGCTGATGTGTTTCAGGAGGGTTTGACCTTTGCATTTTAGATAGACTCCATGAATCTTCAGATGTCTGAGGATGAATTTTCTATCGGACTCAATTCTTGATACGTCACAAAAATAACCTACAACTGTACTAGGTCTTCTTTGATGAATGATTCGGTTTGTTTGGGGGCTAGAGATCATAAATGTCTTGATTAATTCTTACTCAATTTCTCATTAGCCAGTCCGCTAACCAATCAATAGAATTTCCATCTGACTAAATTTGTTATATGTGACACAAGATCAAGCAGAAGAAAATATAAAAATTGAATGATAATGTGATAGAACTTCATATTTTTTTTGGTACCACACGACTATAGACACGTTTTTTAGGAGATGCTCAGAGACAAATTCAGAGCCAATCACACAGCTGACTCTGGTTCACTTGGCTAATCTGGCAAACGATGACACCACCAAGGGTCAGCCTAACAAAGTAAGGTGATATTTGATACATTAAAGGGCACTTGAAGCCGTCTCTCAATTACGATCAAAGGGAAACTTTGCTAATACTATTATAGATGGCATAATTGTAGGATTATTGCTTTCTATGCACATAATGTTAAATTGTAGATTTAAACTAAATTATAAGTTAACTAAAATAGAATTAAATAAGTTGAAACACACTGCACAGCTGGCCGTAAGTCGAGCGACACCCGTTGCGACCCGGGTGCGAGGGATACCCACACACACACACACACATCATGGGGGGGGGGGGGGGGGAGGGGGGCAGCCCCGATAAGCCAGATGACGCCCTGGACGATCCGAAGAGGGCCGGAATAAAGCCAAAGTAACCCGGGAGCGGGAGAAAAATGTCCCACACCAAAGTGCAAGGCCCACCAGTCGAACGAGACCCTGGCACAAGCATGGACTACAACGCAAGGCGGTAACAACTAAGATGCTGACGGTCCAGCTTGCTAAAAGATAATGTGTCGTGCCAGAAAAAATCGCCGGGATCCCCAAAAATCGTAGAAAAGTCCCACGCAAATTTGTATATAGGTTACGAGCAATGTGAAAACTTTGTAACACTATAGACTGCGTAATTGGAGGATTTTTCCTTTATATAAACATGATTTTAGATTTTAGCTGAATTATATTTTAAGTAAAAGTAAGTTTATTGTATTGATTTTTTTTAATGGATCCGTAGCAACGCACGGGCATTCAACTAGTTAAATGTAGTGTTAGAATTAAAATGATCCATGTGAGAGACTAAAAAAATTAAAAAAAAAATTCAAAAAGTTTGAAGTTAACGGACGAACACGTGTCTCTGCCGAGGCGGATCTTTTCCGAGGAGCTATACCGAGGGCTGCCCTCGGCGTAGCCTATACCGACGACCCAATATAGCTATGCCGAGGGCGTAGCGAGCCATTCCTGTAGTGAACATGTCGTTCAAGCCTGTTCCCTTTTCTCCTCAAGGATCCTTGTCGAACGGACAATAAAAAAATAAAAAACTTGCTAGAGGATTAAACAATTAATGGGATGAATTTGGCAACAAAACTGAAAATGGACATAGGGACAATTAGAATTTTAGGAACGTAATATGGCTGAATATATATTTGAGTAAAGTTGTTTTAAACCTTCAGTTTGTAGGGGTGGTTGGGATCAAACCTTTAACTTCCAATCCCTGAAATCGGCACCCTGAACTCACGGATCCCGGCCATTCCCTGCCTGGCGCTCGTTTCCGCCGGGATTTGTTGATGTGGTAACAACTAGGTGCCTGGGACTGCAGACTCTACAAATCTGGACAGGAAACCTGCAGTTAAGCCGACTTGCATTACGCGCTCATCTAGACCACGTACTTGCGACGGAAGAGAACGCCACGGTGCAAGACTGCAGGCGTGCGCCGTCCCGGAACGTCCTCCAGTGGTGTCCGGTCAAGCGTGCCGCGGGTCTACTTGGAAGCGACTCGACGGCAGAAGGCTGACCGACAGCGGCATTTGCCATCAAGGTCGTCGCTGACCAATGAGCCCGCCGCCTCATGCGCGTGAGGCCTCAGCTCCTGCGTCGGCATTGATAGTTAGCTCTACTTAAGCCATGCCGTGCCCGCGTCTTCTCCCCCACTCCCACCACCGCCACCACTAGTCCCGCACGACAACGAGACTGAGGACGGGCCTCCAGCCGCTGTGAAGCTGGAGGCGGTTCTCTCGGGCAAATACGGCGAGGATGCGGACACAGTCACCGCCATGGCCGCGTCACTGGACGATGAGGTGGCCAAATGGTCATGGCCAGGTTGGAGGACGTCGTCCAGCTCTCGCAAATGGTGGCGGAGCACGTAGCCTCCCTGCCGCCTCCACCACCACCATCGCTACCGCCGCACGCGCCACCACAGGCAGTGTGGGACGGCCATGAGGTTCCACAACCTCTGCTGTACACGTCGCCAGCGACACCACCACAATTCGCGCAGCCGCTGCCGCCTCCGCAATACACATCTTGTCCGCGGGCGACCCAAATGGACAAAAACGAACCATTTAGGTCGCCGATTTGGGTCAGACTCGCTGGAGATGCCGTTAGCTCTGTAATGGCGCTCGAGGAGGCCTCGGCCTTCGAGAAACAGGATACCATCGCAAGATTGTGAGGCTGCATAGGATCGTCGGCTCATGGCTAGTATCTCCTAAATTCAGAACGTACTCTGGACTAAACTCCAGCAGAGAAGAAAACGTAAGAAGAAATTTTAACTAGCAGAGCATCAAAGTGCTAAGAGCATGCAGCAGTTAAGCACCGAAGATAAGACATCATCGGCATATTCTACGAGCGTGGCCGCAGGTCCTGGCCTTTTATCAGGATATGACACACGCGCCATAGATAGCAGCGACAGGAAATTAGACACCGAGTGCCAAAGTCAGCGATCCTACCGTTTGGGACCGGTATAAATTCAACGTTAGACTGGGAATGGTAAGTTTAGGGTGGTGATTTCCGGGATTAGGAGTTCAAGGTTTAATCTAGACATCCTCTATGAGTTTAAGGTTTATTTCAGATTTTACTCTATATATTTAGACGTTCATCTTTTACTGCGGATATTACACGTGCATGGCAAGTACAAGAAGATGAGTTATTGACCCACGGTGAATACTGCAAAATCATGCATTCAAAATGTGAAGACACAGTATGGAAAGAAGAAACAAATCAACCCAATCATCCTAAATATTACGACCTCCATTTCAAAATATAACGTTTTTTGGAAAATTAATAAATGTGTATTACTCCAATCACTCCTCCACCTTCCCATTCAGCAGCAGACCGTTGCGACTCAATCTTTTTCACTGTGATCGTGCTGAGAGAAATCCGGGCTCGTCATGGCCACTTTCCTCTCTACCACCTCCCCCATGCACCTCTTAAACCCCACCTCCTCCTCCTCCGCCCCGATCACACGCACGTACGCCTCCTCTCTTCCAAGTTCAAACCCTTACGATCGACAAACAAGCCATGGCACCAACCCCCGCTGAAGCGCCGGTGCGAGCCTCCTCGTCCCGCAAGCCGAAGCCCCCCAAGAGGTTCGCCGACGAGGCGCTGGCCGTCGTGATCAGGCGCCCGCGCGGCAAGGCCGCGTCGTCGTCCGGCAAGAAGCCGACCAAGGCGAATGCCGTGCGCAAGGCGAGGAGAACCACGGCTCCTACCAGGAGGAAGAAGAAGAACGCGGCGGCGGCGGAGGACGACGACGACCAGTGCGCTGACGAGCCCGACCAGGACGCGCTGGCGGAGGACGAGGCGGAGGAGCTGGCCGCCCTCCTCGCGGAAGCCGCGCCCGACGAGGAACCAGCCCAGCAGCGTAAGCGGAGGAACCGGGTGGCGCCGCCGCGCGCCGCCGAGGCCTGGGAGGAAGGCGACCCCGAGTTCGTCGGGGACCCCGTCCCCTCCGACGAGGCGCGGGGCGCGTTTCCCGAGCGCTACATGCCGGTCGCCGCCGCGGCAGCCAAGAGGTACGTACGGTGTCGCGCGTCCATGCATATCATCTATTCTACTCCCGAGTACGTCCATCTCCCGTACGTCTTTGCGTGGAAATCTTGCGCTGAATGTTGCTGTGCAGGAAGGGCAAGGAGGAGGAGGAGGAGGAGATCAAGGCGAGGCGCCATTACAGTGCAGCCAAGGTGGAAGAGATCGTGTACTGCATCGGTGATGATGTCTACGTAACGGTAAATGCACCGGCCTCTGGTTGTCAACATGCCTTACTTGCCGCTGTCAAACCTGTGATCATCTGTTTGTTATTTACATGTTTGTTTTCATTGCTCACTGGAATATATTATTGATGCTGTCAGATCCTGGTCAAATCTTAGACATTTACGTAACATTGCAACTAGCCGCCCGCACTTTTGGTATTGTTACTCTAGCTAGTTTTCTCTACAGATTGAATTCCCACCCCTGTCTGGGTTGCACAATCGCTTTTCTAGTACCAAAATTGGATCCATGTGATGTGACACCCCTCATTGTAAACATGGTTGCTCATTTCCAGTAGATGTTTGCAGTTATACTTGCTGCTACAGAATGACCTCTGAATGTTATTTAAGCCTCCATGGTATTATTACTCCGTCTCTACACCTCATGTTATTCAGATCTGATTCTGATGTGATGTTAACTGAACCATAATTGTAATCCTCTGTTTGGGCACCTGATTTTATTGCCATTATGCTTCCTGCTTCTGGAAATGGTTATTAATTGTGCCTCAACCATATAAAATTCTAGTTCGCTGTACAAGCTATTTTTTCCAGCTGCTTCTGTGAATATGGCTGCTGATGTAAACAATTATCTCTGTCTGTCAGATGTTGGCATATATACGTATTGTCATTCCTCACTCCATTTTCTTCATTCCTGTATGTAGGCTGAGGAAAAAAAACCTCATTACATCGGCAGAATCACTGAACTTTTCGAGGGAACCGACCATGGCCGATACTTTGCGTGCCGCTGGTTTTTCCGGCCTGAAGACACAATGATCTCAACCACGAAGTTGGTGGATGATCACAGTCATGACCCAAAGCGGGTATTCCTCTCTGACGAGAGGAATGATAACCCGCTTTACTGCATCGTGTCAAAAGTCAAGATATTGCAAGTGGATCCGAAGGTCAGTGCTGTTGTTTAGAACTGCGGTTGCTTTCTTCATGTAGTTGCTTCTAAACTTTCTCAACTCCTTGTTCCAGCTTGATCAGGAAACAAAATCCCAACTATCGGCTGATTGGGACCTTTATTATGACATGTCGTATGTTGGGGCTTACTCGACGTTTGCAAACATCAGAAATGGTAATTGCTGTTGTGAACTGGGAACAATGTTCACTTTTGCAAATTAATTGGTGACCTACTTAATACTTTGAATATCTCCAGTGCCGTTAAGTTGTTAAATTTTCTTGTAACTCTATCAGTTGTTTGTATTAACTCGTGATAGTTGAAGATCTTAGAGAATATATATGAAATTATTTTCCATCTGTCCATGTTTATCATAACTTGGTTTAAGTTAAAATCGAAGAAGATTGTCCTATTTCCATTCCTTTTGTTGTTCTGGATCATAATTGTGCAGCTTGGTTCAGTAGAAATTACGATGGCATTATTTTCTCTGCATGTGACTTGTGTTCATTCAAACAGTCGAGAATATTTTTTGTTGAAAGAGATAGAATTAGGTTAGGGGTAGCCAGTGCCTAGGAACTTTTATCTATTAGTTAAACTTATCTTTGTTTTAGTCAACTATAATATTTTCTTACTTCTTAGGGAATGAGTACATGTAATTCATGATCTCTCAGCGTATTAGTAATTTGGTTGATTTGTTGAATATACTTTCCAGTTTGGGTTATAAGTTATAAATCTTGTTTTGCATGTAGATATTAATGAAAGTTCAGGGATTTCATCTGATACGGAGGCTAATACCTCCGTGACAACAGCAGCTTTGCTTGATCTTTATTCTGGTTGTGGTGGCATGTCCACGGGCTTATGCATGGGTGCAGCACTAGCTGGCCTGAAACTTGAGACAGTATTGTTCCACCCTATTTTTTTCTAAATAATAACTTGTTTATCACCCTATGTTATGTCTATACTAATTTCCTTTCCTATTATATATCAGCGATGGGCGGTTGACTTTAACAGCCACGCATGCAAAAGCTTGAAATCTAACCATCCACAAACCGAGGTTGACTCATGAATCTTTAATTCTCTTCCAGTGGTACTAATCCTCCTCTTTTAATTCAGAATTTTTTTCTTGCGATTTCTGACTATAGGTTTGGAACATGAAAGCGGATGATTTTCTCTGTCTCCTCAAGGAATGGGCCCTTCTATGTGACAAATATGTCCACGGTAACAATGTTTATGCAGCTCCTCCCATGGAGGATGAGGAGGAAAATGGTGACCTCGAGAAGGATGAGTTTGTCGTAGACAAGCTCACTGAAATCTGCTATGGCGGTGCCAATAGGAAAAGTTGCATTTATTTCAAAGTACTATACTGTCCATCTGATTCCTTTCTATTGCTGGTACTTTTGCTGTTCAGGTTGTTGTAATACCATCTTTGAACAGGTCCAATGGAAGGGATTTGGTCGGGAAGAAGATACATGGGAACCTATTGACCACCTTTGGTTTGTACCTACTTTGCCAGATTCATATTCCAAGATAATGTTTATTTCCATGCAATTATAGAAAGTATATATAGGTAGTGCACTGATTCTTGTGTTTTATTTAGTGATTGCCCATTAAAAATAATGGAGTTCGTTCAAGAAGGCCACATGCGAAAAATCTTACCTTTGCCTGTGAGTGTCGCTAGTCTGTCTCCTTAATTTTGATCTTGAACATCAGATTGGTTGACGATGCTTACATGTTCCCTTACATTTTAAAGGGTGATGTAGATGTCTTATGTGGGGGGCCGCCTTGTCAAGGGATAAGCGGGTTTAATCGGTTTAGAGACAGTGATGCCCCACTAAAAGATGACAAGAACATGCAGATGGTCACTTTTATGAATGTTGTTTCTTATCTGCGGCCGAAATACGTTTTGATAGAAAACGTGCTGGATATTCTGAAGTTTTCTAAAGGATATCTAGGAAAGTATGCCTTGAGCCGTTTGGTTGCCATGAAGTACCAATCTCGGCTAGGTATTATGGTTGCTGGCTGTTACGGGCTTCCACAGTTCCGCATGCGCGTGTTCCTATGGGGTGCCCTCTCTACAATGGTTTGTTTTTATTCCTAATCAGCACCAAAATTTGCTAATAATTTATTGATGAGATGATTGACACAGTGAATTTGGATATGTAGTGTTGGATAACTGTTAGTGTATCTGTTGGGCTGTCTTCTTGTTCTCTGTTGTGGCCCATCTGGCCCAGCCCAGTCCTGACCTATATAAGGTGCTTCTATCTCTGTAACCCTAAGCTGAGAGAGTTCCTCCCTGCAGCCTCCTTCTACCTCAGGTTAGGCCCTCACCTCTGTCCACATGGTATCAGAGCAAGGGGCAGTGAGGGCAACGACAGGAAGGACTGCTGATCTGGAAGCCTAGTCTGCTGTGGCAGCTAGGAGGAAGAGAAAGAGGAAGGAAGCAGGCTGCTGCGGTGGCTGGGAGGAGAAGGTAGTGACGAGTAAGGAGACGAAGAGGGCATCCTGCGGGTAAGCCCTTTGGTGTTTCTGAGAGGTTAGTTTGGTGTCAAGCATGGGGGACAAAGGGGATTTGGCCAAGGCTCTGGAGAAGCTGGTAGAACTTATCACTACCAAAGGAGATGGAGGAGGAGGATATGTTGGAGGGGGAGCAATCGTTCCCCATACCAACATCGGTCAGAAACTTGAGCTGCCGGCGAATGAAATCAAGTTGGAAGGAGTGGCCAACTATCTCCGGTGGTCAAGGAGGGCGCTGTTGATTTTGAACTCGAAAGGGTTGGATGAACGTGTGAGTGGTGAAGCTGCAGAACCAGCAGACAAGGCCAGCCCGGAATGGAAACAGTGGAATGCCATAAATTCTCTGATTGTGGCATGGTTGCTTAACTCTTTGGTTCCTAACATTGCTGCTTCTGTAGAGGCACTCACAAAAGCTTCAGAGGTATGGGACACCCTATCAAATCTATATTCTGGAAAGGGGAACATTATGTTGATTGCTAAGATTGAGGATAAAGTGCATGACTTGCAACAAGGAAACAAAACTGTGATGGCATATGTGGCTGAGTTGCAGCATCTTTGGGGAGATTTAGATCATGTTGATCCTCTGGAACTTGCCCATGGGGAATGTGTGAGTGCTGCTGCAAGCTGGATTGAACGTCGGCGAGTCATGAAGTTCTTGAAAGGCCTTAATCAAGATTTTGAGGGGAGAAGGGCTGCTTTACTGCATCAAACCACTACCCCTTCTCTCAAAGAGGCCATTGTAGCTATGTCCAGAGAGGAAGTGCGTCTGAATATGACAAAGGGAAGCGATTCTGTCCCTCATCCGGCCTTCTACACTACCGAGAGACAAGAGATGAGAGACTGCTATACTTTTGGACAGAAGGGACACTTGAAGCATCAATGTACCTCCTTTGCTACACCCAGTAGGGGGAGAGGAGGATACACACATGGCAGAGGAAGCTACAGAGGAAGAGGTGATGGCAGAGGTGGTGGACAGCCATATGGACAACAGTATGGCAGGGGTGGTGGACAGCAACACACTATATCACCCAAGGCACATATGGCAGCAACTTCAGAGCCAACTACCAGTACCTCTCAGGGACAATCAAAGGAAGAAGGACAAAATGAAGCAACCTTTGGGAACTTTGCTCACTATGTCTACAAAGATGAAGGTAATATTGATCGAGTTTCTATAGCCTACACCAGGCAGAAGGGTTACAAGTGTTGGAGTCCCACTGACAGGAGGACATTTGTAAGCATGGATGTTACGTTTCGCGAGTCAGAACCATTTTATGACGGTGCGAGTGATCTTAGTGGCTTGTTCCGGGGCTTGACCATCTTGGTGATGCTCAAGAGGGGAGCAGCAGCAAGGTGGTGATCAAGAGCAGCAAGGTGGTGACCAACAAGCAACATCAACAAATTCCTATTGTTGCGGAGATTCCTGCAATTCCTGGTACACCTACACCACCTATACCCGTACCACCACAAAGATGGCTGCAGAATCCACGTGTGTACTCTAGAAGACAAGTACAAAGGGAACAAGTAGATGCACTGGAGGAGCTACAAGACTAGGGGCAGGGGGAGCAACCCATTGGACCTGAAAATCAAGGAAACACAAGTGTAGATTCTGCTGGAGAGAATCAATCTCAGACTGAGTCTAATAATAGCCTAGACTTGCCAATTGCAATAAGGAAAGGGGTAAGGAAAGTTAGGCCCCCAAAGCGGCTGAGTTATGATAACTATGACGTAGGAAATTATATTTCTTACGAGGCATTGTCACCCTCTTATCGGGCTTTTGTTGCTTCACTGCAAACTGTATCTGTTCCTAAGGATTGAAAGGCAGCCAGGTTGGACCCGAGATGGTGCAATGCTATGGTGGAAGAATTAGAGGCCTTGAAGAAAAATAAAACATGGGATTTGACAGACCTCCCTAAAGAAAAGAATACAGTAGGCTGTAAGTGGATCTATTCTGTAAAACAAAATGCAGAAGGAAAAGTGGAGAGATATAAGGCAAGACTTGTGGCAAGAGGATATAGTCAGACTTATGGCATTGACTATGATGAGACGTTTGCACCAGTGGCAAAAATGAGCACTGTCAGAATATTGATCTCTTGTGCAGCAAATTTCGGATGGCCCTTGCATCAACTTGATGTCAAAAATGCATTTCTGCATGGTGATCTTCAAGAGGAGGTGTATATGGAGATGCCACCAGGATTTGTCAGACCTGAAACTAAAGGGAAGGTATGTAGACTAAAGAAATCTCTATATGGTCTCAAACAATCTCCAGGGGCCTGGTTTGATAGGTTTAGACAAGTGGTGTGTGGCATGGGGTATGGTCAATGCAATGGAGACCATACCTTATTTTACAGACATTCTGAGCAGAAAATCACTATCCTTGCTGTGTATGTTGATGATATTATTATCACGGGAGATGATGATGTTGAAATCGCAAAACTGAAAGGATGCTTGAGTCAAGCCTTTGAGGTGAAAGATTTGGGAAAACTTAAATACTTCCTTGGAATAGAAGTTGCACGATCGTCAAAAGGGATATCACTGTCTCAAAGAAAGTATACATTGGATCTCTTAGATGATATGGGCATGCTGGGGTGCCGAGTGGCTTCAAGCCCTATTGACCAAAATAATAAAATCGCAGCAGAGTCTGGAGAACCCATAGACAAGGAGAAATATCAAAGACTTGTTGGAAGACTAATATACTTATGCCACACAAGACCAGACATATCATTTGCAGTGAGTGTAGTAAGTCGCTATATGCATGATCCGAGGGATGGACACTTGGAAGCAGCTCAAAGAATCTTGAGATACTTGAAGGGCACTCCGGGAAAAGGATTGTGGTTTAAAAGTAATGGACACCTAAATGTAGATGGATATTGTGATGCAGATTGGGCTAGCTGCTTAGATGATCGAAGATCGACCTCAGGGTATTGTGTTTTTGTTGGAGGAAATTTGGTGTCATGGAGAAGTAAGAAATAATCTGTTGTCTCGAAATCAACAGCCGAAGCTGTTATCACCAGATTTTGGCTAAATCAGGAGGTGGGCCGCGATCAAGATGGGCTTGGAAGATTACACGTGGAAGATCTCTAAAGCGGCCTTGCTCGGTGAAGTTGGGCCAGATTGCCCATGTATCTTTAATTATAGTAGATTGTATCTAGATTAAAAGTTAGAGTTTATCTCGTGCACGGTTTAGTGCACGCCCACATTAGAAAGTCCGCCGGACTATAAATATGTATCTAGGGTTTATGGAATAAACAACAACCAACGTTCAACCACAAACAAATCTCGGCGCATCGCCAACTCCTTCGTCTCGAGGGTTTCTACCGGTAAGCATCATGCTGCCTAGATCGCATCTTGCGATCTAGGCAGCACAAGCCTGCCCACGTTGTTCATGCGTTGCTCGTATCGAAGCCTTTTTTATGGCGAGCAACGTAGTTATCTTAGACATGTTAGGGTTAGCATTGTTCTTCATATTACATGCTTTCGTAGTGCAACCCTTGCATGTCTAGCCGCCCTTACGCCTATCTTAGGCGTAGGGGCGGCACCCCGCTTGATCATAGTTTAGTAGATCTGATCCGTTACGATTGCTCCTTGTTCTACAAGGATTAGTTTAATATCTGCAATAGTTAGGCCTTACAAAGGGGGAGGATCCAGCGGCACGTAGGGTGTCGTTCGTTGGCCCTAAGCAGGATGTTCCGAGGATCAACCTCGTGTTGGTTTTTAGGCCTTGTTTAGGATCGGCTTACGATCACCGTGCGTGGCCGCGAGGCCCAACCTGGAGTAGGACGATCCGATTATGCGGTGAAAACCCCGCATCGTCGTAGATGTCATTAGCTTTACCTTGATCAAGCAGGACCACCATATATTCGGACACCTCGTCTGAATCATGGGTGGATCGGCTCTTTGAGCCGATTCACGGGATAACCTGAGAGCCGATCGAGGCTCGTATTTAACGTTTACGTGTGCGCCCGGCAGGAAACTAAGCGAGGCATCATCCACACCTTCCCGACTGGTATAGGTCAGGTGGCACGCCCTTGTGATAAACATCGGTGCGTGCGACCAGAAGGCTTTGTAGGCCGTCGCTCAGAGGGACTAGGGCCAGCCGCAGCCCTAGTTGTTCCCGGCTCTACGGTGTTGCCCGTCTCTGCCCGCCAGTGGGTTTCTGACGTCAACACATTCTGGCACGCCCGGTGGGACAATCGACGACATCCACGACATCGTCATCTACATCCGAGATGGCGGATGACACTCCGGTCACGTACGCGGATCTGCCTGATGAGCTCAAGAAGAAGCATGACGAAATCAAGGCAGTCCTCGAAGCCGAACTCATCGGCTCTTTCCACAGAACCCGTTCCCAGGGTCAACCAGGACACTTGTTCAGCATCAACATGGTAGAACTTGGGTACCGCCCTGGTAAGGGTAGTGATGAGGGCAGCTGCTCTCATAGCAAGAATGAAGAAAGAGCCGACCCACGCAATCGGCTCCGACACTGTCACCAAGTCCTAGTGATGATCAAGATGGAGGCCGATTCTAGCGATCGGACCGTGTTATCCGCGCCACCCGCTCTCCCAGTATTTGGCGTCGACCTCACAGGAGACGGAAAGCTGGGGTATGGGTTCACCTCGGCTGATGAGCTGGAGGAAATCGACATCGGCCATGGAGACAAGCCGCGACCAACTTTTATCAGCAAGAAGTTGGATCCACAGCTCAGGAGCCAGATGATTGCTCTGCTGAAAGAATACCCGGATTGCTTCGCATGGGACTACACAGAGATGCCCGGGTTAGACAGAAGCATCATCGAACATCGGCTCCCTCTTAAGAAAGGATTCCGGCCGTTCCAGCAACGAGCACGTCAGATGAGAGCCGAAATTCTGGAGGAGGTCAAGAAAGAGATCGAGAAGATGTTGGCCGCCGGGTTCATCAGACCATGCAGATATGCTGAGTGGATCTCCAGTATCGTACCTGTAGAGAAGAAGGATGGCCGATGGCGTGTGGCCATTGATTTCAGAGATCTCAACAGAGCCACCCCCAAGGACGAATATCCGATGCCTGTAGCAGAGACATTGATCAATGCAGCTGCTGGCCACAAGGTGTTGAGCTTCATGGATGGCAACGCCGGCTACAATCAAATCTTCATGGCTCCAGAAGATATACACAAGACCGCATTCAGAGTACCAGGGGCGGTAGGCTTGTTTGAATATGTAGTAATGACCTTTGGGTTGAAGAATGCTGGTGCAACGTACCAACGAGCTATGAACTACATTTTTCACGATTTGATCGGTAAGTTGGTGGAAATCTATATCGACGACGTCGTAGTCAAATCCGTTTCCATGGAAGGACACTTGGATGATTTGCGGCGCGTCCCTAGACCGAACTCGGAAGTTCGGACCGAGAATGAACCCGAAGAAGTGTGCCTTCGGGGTGACGGCTGGTCGGTTCCTAGGTTTCCTGGTTCACGAACGGGGAATCGAAATCGGCCTCGAAGAGTCAAGAGGCGGTGCGCACCATGCAGCCGCCCACCACAAAGAAGGAGCTCCAACGTCTCATTGGCAAGATCAATTTTGTCCGACGGTTCATCTCCAATCTGTCGGGACGAATCGAGCCATTTATGGCGCCGGTGAAGACCAAGTCCGACGACGAATTTCACCGGGGGCGTAACAGCAGCAGGCGTTCGATGAAATTAAAAGGTATCTGACGACGCCGCCTGTGCTAGTTCCGCCCCGGCAAGACAAGCCGTTCTACATCTACCTATCCGTGGCTGACACATCCATCGCTTCGGTGGTGGTGCAACTCCACGAGGGCGTCGAAAGGGTCGTCTTCTATCTCAGCAGAAGAATGTTGGACGCAGAGACAAGATATCCTGAGGTCGAGAAATTGTGCCTCTGCCTGTTCTTTACCTGCACCAAGCTGCACCACATCCTTTTGACGGCGGAGATCTTCGTCATATGCAAGTCGGATGTCGTCAAACACATGCTGTCGGCCCCGGTGTTGAAAGGCCGACTGGGTAAGTGGATGTTTGCGTTGTCAGAATTCGATCTCCGATACCAGCCTGCGAAAGCAGTCAAAGGGCAAGCATTAGCCGATCTCATAGCTGAGCGAATCAGTACCAATATAGCAGCACTATCCATACGTGCATGGGCTATGTTTTTCGATGGATCGGCTTGCGACGAGGGTTGTGGCATCGGTATTCTCGCTCGTGTCGCCTCGGGCAGCGAGTACTCATTCTCCATCAGATTATCTACCCCGTGCACTAACAATGTGGCAGAATATGAGGCGGTACGTAAGGGGATGGAATTGCTATTAGAAGCCGGGCGTAGCAGTAGAGCTTTTCGGAGACTCCAAGTTGGTGATTAACCAGCTCACGGATGAGTACAAGTGCGAAAGTGAATTACTTTTCCCATACTGGATGGAATGCCGTGAGTTGATGACACAGTTTCGGTACATCAACTTTAATTGGATCCCAAGAGCCCAAAACACCGAGGCCAACAATCTCGCGCAGATGGCGTCAGGCTATATGGATACCCCTGAAGGGTCAGAGGTCCAGGTGCAATTCCTGGAGCAGGATGATTGGAGAGCCGAATTCCTCAATTACTTAAAGGATTCGGCTCGGGGGGCACCCAAGCGAATAAGATACAAAGCCATGAAGTATGTCCTCATAGGAGACGATATGTTCTACAGGACGTTGGAAGGGTTACTACTCAAGTGCCTGGGACCAACCGAGTCTAATCGGCTCTTACATGAGGTGCATGAAGGCGCTCGTGGAACTCATCAGCCGGCTCACAAGATGAAGTGGCCGATCGAGCGCTCGAGGTTTTATTGGCCCACCATGCTTGAAGACTGCTTCAATTATTACAAGGGGTGCCAAGCATGCCGGATGTTCGGGAAAATTCAGATGGTACCAAGCATCGGCGATGAACCCTATCATCAAGCCTTGGCCGTTCCGAGGGTGGGGCATGGACATGATCGGCAAAATCCATCCGGCGTCGAGTAAAAAACATGAATGGATTTTGGCCATCACAGCATTACTTCACCAAGTGGGTGGAAGCCGTCCCTATGAAGAAGGTGAAATCAGAAGATGTGATCAAGTTTGTGAAAGAACACGTGATTCATAGGTTCGGATTCCCCAAACTATCACGACCGATGGGGGTTCGGTCTTTGTTTCTAAAGAATTCAGAAATTCTCGCGATGACATGGGGATTAAACCGATCCGATCATCTCCGTACTATGCTCGGGCTAATGGGCAAGCCGAAGCGTCCAATCGAGCTTAATCAAGCTGATCAAGAGAAAGATTGACGAGAACCCTAGGGATTGGCACGAGAAGTTATCAGAAGCATTATGGGCCTACCGCATGTCGTGCCATGGAGCTATAAAGACTTCGCCGTACCAGCTTGTCTATGGACAGGAAGCCGTATTACCTTGGGAAATTACGGCTGGATCAAGACGTGTCACGTTTCAGAATGATCTGACAGCGGAAGAGTATGCAGCTTTGATGAGTGACGCTATTGAGGACGCGACAGAACTTAGGCTTTGGTCATTGGAGAAGATTAAGGAGAATAAAGCCGAGGTAGCTCGTGCCTACAACAAGAAGGTTAGACCAAAGGAGTTTCGAGTTGGTGATCCGGTATGGGAAGCCGTGTTGCCGTTAGGAACTAGAGACAAGGCATATGGCAAGTGGTCTCCTAATTGGCACGGTCCGTACAAGGTCGTCCAGGCCTTGAAAGGCAATGCATATATGTTGGAAGAGTTGGACGGACAGAAGTTCCCAGTAGCCGTCAATGGTCAACACCTCAAGAAGTATTTCCCAAGCATGTGGGATGATGGGCAGTAAGGCATGGAGGCCGATTTTGAATCGGCCGATTGAGGCAGTAAGGCATGGAGGCCGATTTTGAATCGGCCGATAAAAAAAATCGAGTACAGCCGATGCAGCAGTCATCGACTTAAGGATATAAAAGCCGATGCAGGGCCATCGACTCCAGAGGTATACATGGACGTGCAAATCAGGTTAAGGAAGGAGCTAAATTGACCTGCAATTGAGGAGGCTCGGGGGGCAGCTCGCCCTAAAGTATCTTTGTTTCGGAGAGCCGATTCCGTTGGAATCGGCTAGTTCCATATTAATCATTTGAAGCCAAGGGTAGCATTTTTGGCTGGTTCATCACTATTCTCGTCTGAAGCAGGTCAATTCAAGCTGGTTCAGCAACAGTTCCAGAGCCCTTGTAAAGATACCTGCTCACGACTGAACCCACGGCTTACTGCGAATGACGGTGTTATTATCATCGAGCATACCGGCTATCTGGGGAGGTGATTGAATTGACCTGTTTCGCAGGTTTGTCGTGAGAGACCGATGCGTTGCCATCGGTCATTGGACGTTGATTAGGCTAACGGTCGACAAAGTCAGATGAGGAAAAACCAGCTGAATCAGCACACGGGATATCGGCAAAATCAAAAGAAGTTTTCATTGACAATCAAATTTCTTACAAGGAGAAGCCGATTGTCCAACAAGAGGGAACGGATTACTACCTACCAGCTCCATGTTAGTAAATCCCTACTCTAAGGGCTGTTGCTGTCTTTGTCATCACTAAGGTGGCTGTCGCCGTTGCTGTTGTCGGCGAGTTCCTCGTGGCTGCTACTGTGACCTTCAGCAGAGGTCTCTTCCTCGTCATCATCACCGTCCTCGTCTGACCAAGCCCGGCCCCGGATACGCTTTGGTGGTGGTTCGTCGGAGGGAGTGTCATCCTCCTGTTCCTTCTTCAAGTCGGAGGAGGCGTCTTTTTCTTCGTCGTCCTTTTCTGCTTTGGTGACGGAGGTGAATTTACCCCGGAAGGGAGGGTCGTCGTTGTCGCTCTCCGCCTCCAGTACTCCGTCGACCAGCATGGCCCCATCTGACCAGACAAGGTCTTCGCCCTCCGGCACGTAGTCGAAGTCCCACTCCTGCCTGTCCCAACGCTTGGGAGCCCGGCGGTTGTACGTCTCCATCCGGTTGTGTTCTGGAACTAATTCACTTGAGGAAAAGGATTGGAGAGAGGTGGAAGAGGAGGAAGAAGATGACATGGCTGGAGAAGAAGAGGGTTTTGGGTGCTGATATCTAGAACAGAAGAAGGGGATGAAGAGAGCTAATCGGTTCAAGCACGGATAAATAATGAGAAATCTGGTGGGAATTTAATGCTATTGCAGTTTCCGAGGAGGTGATGCTAAAGATGTCAAATTATGCAGAGAAGCTGAAAAGACAGGGCATCATGATGAAGAATATTGCGGCAGTTCTGCTCTGCAACGACATGACCCTTCGAAGGAAAAAACAGAGTGGTTTTGGAATTATCATTGCCAAAACCAGGGGGCATGTGTTATCACCAGATTTTGGCTAAATCAGGAGGTGGGCCGCGATCAAGATGGGCTTGGAAGATTACACGTGGAAGATCTCTAAAGCGGCCTTGCTCGGTGAAGTTGGGCCAGATTGCCCATGTATCTTTAATTATAGTAGATTGTATCTAGATTAAAAGTTAGAGTTTATCTCGTGCACGGTTTAGTGCACGCCCACATTAGAAAGTCCGCTGGACTATAAATATGTATCTAGGGTTTATGGAATAAACAACAACCAACGTTCAACCACAAACAAATCTCGGTGCATCGCCAACTCCTTCGTCTCGAGGGTTTCTACCGGTAAGCATCATGCTGCCTAGATCGCATCTTGCGATCTAGGCAGCACAAGCCTGCCCACGTTGTTCATGCGTTTCTCGTATCGAAGCCTTTTGATGGCGAGCAACGTAGTTATCTTAGACATGTTAGGGTTAGCATTGTTCTTCATATTACATGCTTTCGTAGTGCAACCCTTGCATGTCTAGCCGCCCTTACGCCTATCTTAGGCGTAGGGCGGCACCCCGCTTGATCATAGTTTAGTAGATCTGATCCGTTACGATTGCTCCTTGTTCTACAAGGATTAGTTTAATATCTCGCAATAGTTAGGCCTTACAAAGGGGGAGGATCCAGCGGCACGTAGGGTGTCGTTCGTTGGCCCTAAGCAGGATGTTCCGAGGATCAACCTCGTGTTGGTTTTTAGGCCTTGTTTAGGATCGGCTTACGATCACCGTGCGTGGCCGCGAGGCCCAACCTGGAGTAGGACGATCCGATTATGCGGTGAAAACCCCACATCGTCGTAGATCTCATTAGCTTTACCTTGATCAAGCAGGACCACCATATATTCGGACACCTCGTCTGAATCATGGGTGGATCGGCTCTTTGAGCCGATTCACGGATAACCCGAGAGCCGATCGAGGCTCGTATTTAACGTTTACGTGTGCGCCCCGGCAGAAACTAAGCGAGGCATCATCCACACCTTCCCGACCAGGTATAGGTCAGGTGGCACGCCCTTGTGATAAACATCGGTGCGTGCGACCAGAAGGCTTTGCGGGCCGTCGCTCAGAGGGACTAGGGCCAGCCGCAGCCCTAGTTGTTCCCGGCTCTACGGTGTTGCCCGTCTCTGCCCGCCAGTGGGTTTCTGACGTCAACAGAAGCAGAGTACAGAGCTATGTCACAGGGCCTGGGTGAAATGTTGTGGGTACGAAACCTTCTAAGAGAGCTAAAGATTTTAAGGCAAGGAAGCTTGAAAGTGTGGTGTGATAATATGTCTGCCATAAACATAGCAAACAACCCTGTCCAGCATGAGCGAACTAAACATGTGGAGATAGACAGATTCTTTATTAAAGAAAAGATTGATGCAGGGATTATCTCATTAGCTTATGTGAGATCAGGACAACAAGTGGCAGACTGTTTAACAAAAGGACTAGGATCAAAGGAGTGTAATCTTGCCTGTGCCAAGATGGGGATGATTGACATTTATCACCCATCTTGAGGGGGAGTGTTGGATAACTGTTAGTGTATCTGTTGGGCTGTCTTCTTGTTCTCTGTTGTGGCCCATCTGGCCCAGCCCAGTCCTGACCTATATAAGGTGCTTCTATCTCTGTAACCCTAAGCTGAGAGAGTTCCTCCCTGCAGCCTCCTTCTACCTCAGGTTAGGCCCTCACCTCTGTCCACATGTAGGTTGTGCCAGCATTTCCTCTCCCCACACATCATGTCGTTGTACGAGGTGGGGCGCCAAAGGCATTCGCTGTAAGTAAAATCATAGTGTAAATGAGATCATAATGAAGTCCATTGAGAAGTGTAAATATGTTGAGCATCTTTTTTTTTTGTTGCAGCAAAGCATTGTAGCATACAATGAAGCTCAAATGCCAATCTTGAATAAGGCTTTGGTTCTTCACGATGCGATCTCAGATTTGCCTGAGGCATGTATCACTTGACTTTTTTATGTCATTATCTACATCTAATCTCACATCTTGTATGCAGGTTGGTAACGATCAATATGATGACATAATCGACTATCTCGAAAAACCAAAGACGGAATTTCAGAGATACATCCGTCTTACTCGTAGAGGTGCTTATATAGCACTGTTGACAAGACGAATATATGCCTATTTTTTGTGTGCAAAGTTTTTACATATGCATTTCAATTTAGTTTTATAGCTGTCATGTGATTTTTTAAAACACTAGCGCGGTGGCCCTCGCATTGCGAGGGCATCATCTTTAGTGGGCTGAAAGGGTTTCAAAAATAAAGTTATGATTCTTTGGATATCACATTTTATGATAAGAAATAATATGGTTCTAACTGGCTTATAAAAAATGCCATGAAAAATAAAAAACAAATATGAGAGCTAGTAACAACTTTAACCAACTTAAATTTGCACGCCAACTATGATTGGCATCCGCAAATCACTTGTGTGTGTTGTTTGTAACAAATATTACTCAAAGTAAAACTATATGTGATGGTTAATAAATATTGATAAAAAATTATAACGGAAAGGGAAAACAATTCGTGGTAGCTAATAATTAGGGCAAATTAACGATTTAGAATTGTTACTTTAATATTTATTTCTTCATCTCAATTGCTTTTGCAGTTTCATAATGTGTAACTTCTTAGATTTTAACACAACCTCAATGGGTAAACTTTGACCACTACTTTTATATCATTAAGGTTCTAAACTAAGATAAATATAAAATTAGCAATATTTTATTAATTAATGTTTATTCATCGCTAGTCAAAACTTAAGAAGGAACACATGTGTGTTGTTTGTGAGTATATTATGAAAGTTTGATATAGTATTTTTTTTGTCCGCGTTTTAAAATTTAGCATATCTGATGCGTTCTAGTCCTATACTGATTGTAGTGTATATGAGATCAAGTCTGTAACTTCTAGGCTACATAAAATGATGTTGTAATATCAAGTTTTTTAAAATAATAGTTCAATGTGTGGAGATCTAACCATATTGAGGAGATTCTTAAACTAAACAAATTTGATAATTAGGCGTTCGTATTTTTCTAATAATATTTGAAGAGTATGATATTCAACCTTTCGCAAAATGTTTTAGTAACCTGGGTTTCGGAATATTTGTATCCATTTTGTGTTTCATAGTCAAATAAAAATAATCAAATTTCTTTTTTGTATATTCAAGCATGCAATATGTACATTTATAACACTCAACCATGTATTAATCATTATACTTCATAATATCACAAGTCGTAGAAAATTTTTCTGCCCTAAAGCCGCGCAGGTGTATCACATCTATATTTTCTATGATAGACTTAGCTATGCTGACGAATCTAGCAATAAGATAGGGCGTTGCATTTTTTTTCTGAACGAACTAAGCTATAGAAATTCTGAACCAGCGGACCCCTAGCTTAATTGTGAATTTTTTTTTTTATCATGGACGGACTCTATCTTTTGTTTGATTTTCCAAACGGGTTCAGGTAGATTAGCTACTTCATAGTACCTTTTTTTCGCTCTAATCTGACTCGCCTATTCCCATGAAACTTTGACGTAAATTCTTTTTTGGGAGCAGAATTTTGCCGTAAATAAATCTGCTAGATAGTTTCCTTTTTTTCTTTTCCTAAACTGACTCGTCTATTTCCATGTATATCTTTTTTTCCTTTTCCTTAACCCACTCGGCTATTTCCATTGACATTGTTCACGTGAAAAATTCTTTGCAAATTTAACCAACACGGGATCCAGGAATAAAGGGAATTAATGACACGTACAAATGTTCTTTTATGTGTCAACCGGACACTACGTTCTTACGTAACTAATAATCTTTCATTAAATCCTAGCCATATAATTTAGATCTAACACTTATAATAATTAGGATGATGTGGATTAACCGAGTGTCTCTATTTTAAACACCCGTATTTTGCTTTTAGTATATAATAGATAGATTGTGCAAATGTTGTAGAAATGTTGGACTTCTCGTTTGGTGATCAAGCTGGTCCTGGAGAAGGAAAGCTATTGGATCACCGTCCTTTGAAGCTCAACACAGATGACTATGAACGGGTTAAGAAAATACCGTTCAAGAAGGTTGGTGGCTGATTCTTTCCATTGTTTGTTGTGTGATGACCAATCCTTTTCCTTTCGATGACTATTTTGAATTATGTGTTTTAGGGTGCCAACTTCCGTGACCTGGAAGGTGTAAAAGTAGGGCCAAACAATGTCGTCGAGTTTGACCCTAACGTTCCACGAGTTTACCTTGAGTCCGGCAAACCATTAGTATGTGTTCTATTGTCCAGTGTCTTATCTTGTTTCCTCATCTAGTCACAATTGCTGAAGACTACTTGTCTAGGTTCCCAATTACGCCATGAAGTTCGTGGGGGGAAAGTCTCTCAAGTGAGTTCCCTATACTCACTGCTTTATTCTGTAACTATACTGGTTTGTTGATGTTGTTTGTAAAATACATGATGAAATGCTTTTGTAGGCCATTTGGACGACTGTGGGGGGATGATACGGTTTCGACAGTGGTGACCAGAGCAGAGCCACATAACCAGGTCAGCTTTGTCATAGGCTGCCTCATTTTTCTGATATGACCATTTAGGAAGCACGTAAACTTTTGTTCAGTTTCGAAGGTCTCAGGTTTAGAGTCTCTAATTGTGTTTCATGTTGCTGCTGGCAGGCTGTATTACACCCGAGTCAGGCCCGTGTTCTGACTGTCCGTGAGAATGCAAGGCTGCAGGGTTTTCCCGATTACTATCGCATGGATGGTCCCATCAAACAACGGTAAGTTCATGAGCTTTTCCTCTGGTTGTATGTAAAATGAAACTGGAAGCTGAAACTGAACTTCAATTTTTCTCCCTGTATTACCTTCATACTTGGCCCTTGAAACATTGCAGCTTGGAGCCATATCTTCTAATTCTGTAACTTGGATGGTTATGTTGGATTTTAGTTCTTGCTTTATTATGTTTGAGATTGGTAAAAATGGAATATAGAAAGAAAACATCATTGCAACATAGATGTTGTATGATAACCCCAACTGGGAATATGCTTGAATCAATATATATTTCGTGATTATAAATTCCCTGTATTACAATGATACGTGCAGGTACATGCAAGTCGGCAATGCGGTGGCGGTGCCTGTCGCCCGAGCTCTTGGTTACTCTTTGGGCCTGGCGTACTTGGGCAAGCACGATGGGAGCAGCGACCCTTTGTTCAAGCTGCCCGCCAACTTCTTCAGCCCGGGGCAGACGGAGGGTGTTGTGAGGGCTTCATCGGTTGAGTTGCCTGTAGGCAAGGTTGCAGAGCAGTAGGATTCAGAGAGCTTCCTTTTCTGCTGGTCTCTTGAATTCGAAGCAATTTTGAAACTGGACTAGCTTGTTGATAGTGGTTTTAGGATTGGTGATTGGTTACGAGGGCACAGCTGATTGAGTGCTTTTTTCTGAACATTCTTTTTTGTTGATACATGATATTTGATCCTGATTGATGATTTTCATCAATAAATTGGTGAATCATCCTATCTTTGTATGAACAATCAAATATTTCCTCCAGCTGTGGCACATCATGGCTGTTGCTTGCTTGTTTTTCTGTTGACGTTCGGGTATGTTCAGGTTCTGTGTGGTGTTGAATCATCTGCTTGCTGAACTGAGTGGACGTCAGTTAAACTGAAATGACAGAACTACAGGTTTTATTTAATTTGAAGTGTTATATGTATCTACTCTATGTGCATGCTGTCCTCTTTTGGATACCTCGAAAATGAGTACGAATGGCAGGAACATCGCACCAGACAAAAGGGAAAAGGAAAGAGGCAAGTAAGTAAGTACACGTCCTCAATGTTCCTTGATTAATATTTTTATTTGATTGCTTCCCTTGATATAATTTCATGGATTTTGGATGATATTAGCTGCTGTGAGATTTAGTTGCAAACAACCTGCTGGCTGAGCTAGCAAATGGGTGATGACGATTCTTGCACGTTTGTGTGTCCTCTAGATGTCACCACGATGAAATAAGTCATTGTAGCTCAGCCAAGTAAGATTTGCAAAGCTGAGAGTAGGATATGCATGAAAATTTAAGAAGCACTGTTCCTATGCTGCTACCACATGAATATTTCATTGCATGAATGATTGATCTTAGTTGTGCAACTAGTTTCACTTGCTAAAGAGTAATACACAATGATGCTCGTTGGGGGCAGGCCTTACATTTACTGCTTTCCTTGCTGGAACCAGAGCATAGCAACTCGACGAGGTCATCTTAATCATAAGCTGCCTTATGTTATCAGACTTCAGTTCATTTTTCTTATAAAGAGCTGTGATGTTTTTGCAGGCCGTTGGACGAGACGGTTCTGACAGTCGTTACCAGAGCATAGCAACTCGGCGAGGTCATAAAAATCATAAGCTGCCTTATGTTATCAGACTTCAGTTCAGTTTCTAAATGTAGGCTATTCTGCACCTGAAGCAGGCCCTCGGTTCTTACTGTTTGTGAAATGCGAGGTTGCAAGGTCCCTGTGGTTTGCTGTGGTTTTATGTAACACGGAACTGAAACTGAACATCTGCTCTTGCTGATCTTTCATATGCTGCCAGTTGCATGCAAGTCTGGAGCGCCATGGCGGTGCCTGTCGTACTAGCTTTGTGCAAGCACAAAGAGGACAATGACGCACTCTTCGTGCTGCCCGGCAGGTTCGCAAGAGCTCCCTGCAGGACTGTAAGCAGACTCCTTTGTTGCTGGGAACTCACATTTGAGTCCGTCTGGGAAACGAATGAAGCAGCATGCTTTGAGTGGTTACGATGGCACTGCGGCTGATTCAGCTACAGTCTTATTTTTCCAAACTGTTGTTGTTGTCAGTTAAGCTGACAAGTTAGAGTTTGATCCGGACATGTAACTGCAATTGTTGCCTGCTTGAGATTTGTGCTGTACAATTTACACACACACACACACAACCTTGACTTGTACACTTTCTTTCCAGCGCTGCCTACCGCGGCCTGCTGGTCGCGGCGCCGGTGACCTGCATCGTCGCCATTCCCATTGATGTCGCCTAGGAGCTCGGTGTCCCGGCGGCCGCAGCTGGAGCGCTGCTGAACTACAGAAGTATTTCTTTGAGCCTCTCTTGATTATTTGTTTTTGGTTTGAATGAAGATCGATTAATATCCAGATCCGTTCCTGAGGAAATTTATGCTGGAATCCATCCCCCAGATCCGTCCGTGGATATGTATGGCTGCAGAATATGTTGATTTATAGTTTTTCTGTACTAATAACTAAGTGATTTATCGCACCTAAATTTATAATATCAATTGAGAGATGTATATTTGTAGATATAAGAGCATCTCCATGGACACGCCCCAAATAGGCCACATATGCACCGACAGTGCTCTATTGAGTATGCTGGGCATGCTCCCCAATTTGGGGAGAGGATGCACACTGGCGACTTCGAACCGTAGACTACTAATAGCTTTTACAGTTTGAATTTGCATAAAAGATGTCAGATTTCGTTCGAATTTATACAAAGTTTGCAAAATAGATACTATTAGACGAAAAACTAAATCTAGCGGTTGAAGGCGCTGAAGTCGAGGGCGACGTCGGCACCATCGCTGTCGTCATCGTCCGAGCAAAACTCGAAGTCCTCGGAAGAGTCCTCCTCCTTCTTTACCACCAAGGCTGGTGTCAGAGCAGGACCAGACCCGTCAAGCTCGAGGACGTTGTTGCTGTCGACCACCGACCACCACTCCGCCAGTCTATCGCTCACCGCTGGCATGTCCTCTTGAACGACCGGTGCAACAACAAATGCTGACATGGCGCATCTTCTGCATCGTCGGTGTCGCTGGCAGCTACCTGCAACTCCAGCTCCAGTTCCCACAATTTCTTCAGCTGCCTGCAACAACAAATGTTGAAGGCACACATGCACACCCTTTTCCTATGTGCAGTAGGTCTTGAGATTAATAAAGTCACTATAGGTGAGACCGGCTTTTGTGAACTTGGGTGTATGTGAACCCACTTTTTCAAAAGTGGGTTTGTGATGTCAAAACATGTTTCAAAAATCGAAACACAAAATGATTGTAAAGATGATCTCAAACATGTGCCCTGGACATGAGTTTCGTTCTGAAAAAACATTTTATTTTGCCTCGGCAAAAAAGTGAAATTTTACAGGGCTATATAGCAGTATATATGTGACGTATTTTGTCTTTTTTAGATTCTGAAATAAAAAAAGTGGTTTCTCTGCGAAAACTTTCTACGCACACATGGAACATGCATACGTACCGCGATATTTTTATTTCAGAATTTTTTCACATTTCGAAAATGCATTTCCAACCTGGGTTCACGTGCACCCAGGTTCAACTGGGGCTTTTCCCACTATAGGTGACTCGCTATCAACGAAAACCTGGCCTTCCACTGAAAAATATTATTTCGCCTTTGTAAGATACCAAAGTGTCAAACCTGAGATTTTAACTCTGATGTGCTAGGGATACCATTGTCCTCCTAATCACCCCTAATCACCCAACCGCAGATTGATTCTCATAATTTAGAACTCGATATTGTGTATTTTGAAGATCTACGAGAAAAATAGAAAGTTATTTAGACTAGATGTTGAAAAGAGAAAATAGTTCATTTCTAAATTTTAAGGAAAATCTCGCTGATGTCTTCTCTTACTTAAGTGGTAGAGAAAAGAGAAGAATAGTCGCACGCCATGTTCTGCATGTGGCGACACTTGTAGTGCAGTCTTTTATTTATTTGCAACTCTTGCCAAACAATTGAAGCATAAATTTGGCTACATGCGCTTTTAGTATAGTTTGGGCTTCTTTTTTTTATATTCAACATAAGGACTAGCGTTCCAAATTAAATAGTGGTATATTCTTAGTTGCCACAAGCCGATGCGAGAATGGATGGTCAGATCTTCCGATATTTCTTGGTTAGGAGGGGCAGGTAACTTCCCTTTAACTTTGTTGGTGGTGGTGTGGAAGGTGGGGGACACTGGAGCACACCTCGAGAAAAAAGTCCAATTAATTATGATCAAAATTTGAAAAACCAACAACGATCAAGTTTAAATAAAACCTAAACCTAAAGATCGAAGATAATTCGTAGGATGCCACTCCCTAGTAGGCGGGATAAGTGGGCTAGTGGGAAAAGTGACGATTTGTCTTGAAGTCACATCATTTCATCGCATCATCTGGTGGCCCAACATATTATCTCCACTGTATGTCGATTGCTACGCTGTTCATGTTCCATATCAAGCATTAAAGCAATCAAGCTAGATTCGTCTCGGTACAAATCAAATACTACCTGCCCCTCCTAACGAAGAGGTGACTAGCTTGGGAGGTTGCTTACCACACAAAGTAGCTCCGGAAGTCTTAGGGCATGTCCAGCGGCGCGACACAAACGGACGCTGAGCGACCGTTTTCGTTCGCCGTGACCGGAAATGCGTCTAGATCCTGCTCCAACGGGGCGACGCAAAGTGACCGGGCCGTCTACCCGGTCCCGCAAGTCAGGGACAGCGAAATCGACCGTTTCGATTTGCTTCTTTTTCCCCTTCTTTGCTGCCCTAGTGGGACGCCACCACCCCAACCCCACCCGTCGCCGTCCGGCCGTAGCGCCGCAGTACTCGCCATCGGCTCCGTTGTCGCCGCGCGGAAGAGCATGATCGTACTCGCGGTTGGCTCCGGCGCGTACCTGCCGGCTGTTTTGGGGCCAAACGTTGCCGGTTCCGCCGCCCTTCCGCGCCGCCCACGACCTGGTCGGTCATTGCGCCGGTAGGTTTCTTCCCCTTTTTTCGGTGCTATTTGTGCGCGGCCATTGATCAACAGTTCGTACCCACGCAGATGGACATGTGGCATATGGTGAAGAAGTTCCGCGCGGAGGTCGTTGACTCCTCTTCCGACGAGGAGTCCGATCATTCGACGCAGCATTGGCAACTACTGCGGCCTCCATGATCCACGAGTTCACCTCAAACCCGGGCCGGAGCACCGGGGCTCTGTGAAGGGGCGCTCCAAAAACCTACAGCGCAACAGAGTGGTAGGGCAGGCCCGCGTCCACAAGGACTACTTCCACCTCACCAATCCGGTGTTCCCGGAAAAAGTGTTCCGGCGCCGGTACAGGATGTCAAGGGACCTGTTCTTGGTCATTCTACGGGGCGTCAGAAACTACGACCCCTACTTCCAATGCAGGCCCGATGCAACAGGTTCACTAGGCTTCACCCCCTACCAAAAATGCTCAGCGGCTATTCGCATGCTCTCATATGGAATGGTGATACGTCTCAAACGTATCTATAATTTCTTATGTTCCATGCTAGTTTTATGACAATACTCACATGTTTTATATACACATTATATCATTTTGATGCATTTTCCGGCACTAACCTATTAACAAGATGCCGAAGCGTCGCTTCTCGTTTTCTCGCTGTTTTTGGTTTCAGAAATCTTACACAGGAAATATTCTCGGAATTGGACGAAACAAAAGCCCACAGTCTTATTTTCCACGGAGCTTTCCAGAACACCGAAGGAGAGACGGAGTGGGGCCAAGGTGGCCCCACTCCCTAGGGCGGCGCGGCCAGGAGGGGGGGCGCGCCGGGCTGTGGGGTGGGCCCCTCGGGCGCCCTCCGACTCTGCCCCTTCGCCTATTTATTCTTTCTGTCGCGAAAACCCTAGTACCGAGAGCCACGATACGAGAAAAGTTACTGTGACGCCGCCGCCGCCAATCCCATCTCGGGGATTCAGGAGATCGCCTCCGGCACCCCGCCGAGAGGGGAATCATCACCGGAGGACTCTACATCATCATGCCCGCCTCCGGATTGATGCGTGAGTAGTTCATCCTTGGACTATGGGTCCATAGCAGTAGCTAGATGGTTGTCTTCTCCTCTTGTGCTATCATGTTTAGATCTTGTGAGCTGCCTATCATGATCAAGATCGTCTATTTGTAATGCTACATGTTGTGTTTGTTGGGATCCGATGAATATGGAATACTATATCAAGTTGATTATTGATCTATCATATATGTGTTGTTTATGATCTTGCATGCTCTCCGTTGCTAGTAGAGGCTCGGCCAAGTTGATACTTGTGACTCCAAGAGGGGGTATTTATGCTCGATAGTGGGTTCATGCCTCCATTGAATCTGGGACAGTGACAGAAAGTTCTAAGGTTATGGATGTGTTGTTGCCACTAGGGATAAAACATCAATGCTTTGTCTAAGGATATTTGTATTGATTACATTACGCACAGTACTTAATGCAATTGTCTATTGTTTGCAACTTAATACTGGAAGGGGTGCGGATGCTAACCCGAAGGTGGACTTTTTAGTCATAGATGCATGCTCGATAGCGGTCTATGTTCTTTGTCGTAATGCCCTAAGTAAATCTCATATTAGTCATCATGATATGTATGTACATTGTTATGCCCTCTCTATTTGTCAATTGCCCAACTGTAATTTGTTCACCCAACATGCTATTTCTTATTGGAGAGACACCACTAGTGAACTGTGGACCCCGGTCCATCTGAAATACAATCTACTGCAATCTCTGTTCTCTGTTGTTCTTTGCAAGCAAACATCATTCTCCACACCATACATTTAATCCTTTGTTTACAGCAAGCCGGTGAGATTGACAACCTCACTGTTAAGTTGGGGCAAAGTATTTTAATTGTGTTGTGCAGGTTCCACGTTGGCGCCGGAATACCTGGTGTTGCGCCGCACTACACTCCTGTGGTGACCCGGCATACCACTGCATGGTGTAGTATGCAAGTCTGATATAACACCAATGAAACACCGTTCCACTAGTATTATATCGCTCAGAGTGGTACAACAGAAACATATGCGGGTCCAAGGCATGTCTGTAGAATTACAACATTGACTCTGTTACATAAGATCATCACAGCCTCCTACTTTACAATGAGGTAAAACTGCAAATAAACTCCAGAAGAATGACTCGTAGTCTAGTCTTATCATGAACTCTAATTGTAGAGTATTTAACTAGCTATAGAGGCTAAGAATAGATTCTAGCAAAATAGGAGCTAGGTTTAGGAAACAAGTTCCTTTCTATTGCTAAGCTAGGTTTTATCCTTGTTAGATGTGGTGTTTGACTCTTCTGACAGGTTCCTGTCCCTTGAAGTAGTTGTTGACTCCTCGGTCTTCGAGTTGCACTGTAGATCCTCCTTCGATGCCTCCATATCTAAGCAGGGGATTTAAGAGTGTGATGAGTACGAGCGTACTCAACAAGTTCATTATAGGAAAGAGGTGTTTAATGCACTAGCTACAGCATTAGACCAGAAAGTCTAATACCAATGCAGGTTTTCATAACCATTTCTTCAAAAGGTTGCTTTTATTCGAAGAACTATGTCCGTCGGCCTTCACCGGTTTACTAGAACTTCATGGAGTTCCTTTCCGCAGCGTTCAGCAGTTCCATATCCCGGAACGAGGAGTGACAGGTCACGATTCATTACACTCTGCAGAGGTGTGTTGCTTTACCCATAAGAGATCTTAACCTTGGTGCCAACCGGGTGATCTTCCCGTCCACACTTCCTATGGTGTGAGGCCCGGTATAAGGTCTAGCCAATCATGTTCCTCCGCTACCTCGAACATCCACCCTTTGTTGCAATCTCCGACCCTGGGTCCACGCCGGTTCACTTACACCAATTACGGATGGGCCCCGACCACGACGACAATGCAGGGCTCTACCATACATTCCTACGCCGGTAGCTTGCAACCCATCATAGACCTCATTACCGTGGGGACTTCTACGGGTTCCCCTCGCATCTTGTCTCTCGAGATCAAGTGCACCCAGTAATGAGCATCCGTTGATGAACAAGAGGTGGAAACACTTTTGACTACTCCGTCCCACTCCGGATCTTATGGTTAACACGGGTATTACGGCACAAGAATCACTGGACGACATTTGTTGTTTAATCCTAGATGGATATAAACCCTTGCAATGAAACCTCCACCATATCAACACAATCCATGGTTCCATTGCCCACCACATAGTCATATTCATAGTTATGAAAATAGTGGTTTTGCTTTTTATGCAATAGTGATAAACATAGTACTTTGCAAGTAATTTGGTAAAAATACTCAAATGACATGAGAAAGCGATGAACTTGCCTTTCTTGGCTGCAAGATTATGCAGGCAAGGTCTTCGATACGCAATAACTCCAGATTCTGAAATAGCATCATCGTCCGGTAAGGACGATGTTTAAAAGATTGCCAAGGATGCAATAATGCATAAGTATGAGATGCAATCGCTCTAAGCGTGTGATGACCCACAAGTATAGGGGGTGTATCGTAGTATCTTCGATAAGTAAGAATGTCGATCCCAACGAGGAGCAGAAGGTGTTGACAAGCA